>NW_020654422.1:1406311-1646296 GCF_003589595.1 Hyposmocoma kahamanoa
GTAGGACCAATTTAAGAAACTAGCTTTTCTAAATTAGTTCTAATCTGAGTGCTGGAAGTTTGAAACCAAGTAACTGCTGTGATTATTCGGAAAAACAAATAACTTTTGTTTAACCTTTGCCATAAGTAATAAAATCGTACACGTATTATAATAAGGTCACATACGATCGTACGCCAAAAGTGCTTTTATGTTACGTATGTATGTATTTTATGTCTCCTATTTAAACTTAAAAAAATTATCGATTAATGTGTCATTTTGCGGATGTGGCCTTATTACAAAACATCAATAGTGCGAATTGATTCCCAAATACACTGTACTTGAGAGTCGATTACCTCAGCTCGAATTCAAGTTTTTCCCGTACTAATACGGTTTATTTTGCTTCAGTCGAATGGAAGGACACTGGCCTTATTTCAGAATTTATTTTTTTTATAAGCGAAATTCAAGCCATTTGAAATATTTATATCGTACACTATACGTGTTCTATTTAGTTCAGTTGATATTTAAAAAATCAATGGTAATGTGTAAAGTACCCATTGAATACAGTGGTTTTCTACCTAAATTTCGAGGTAAGTTTGTGTTTTTTTTCTATCATGAAAATTTTTAGGAATCGGGTGCGAAATAATTCGAGTCTAATCAAGTTACTCATTACTTCCCAAACTAATACATCTTAAACATTTCAAACTTACACTTTCCAAGTGCCCATTTTTATAGCGTTGATAATTACAATTGCAGTAAAAAAACCTAAAACTACCTCTAAACGATGTCAAGCGCATCTCCTCAATTAAGACGTTATTAAACACATTTATTGTCTACAATTTGTGTTTAAAACTCACGTAGAAACTTGATTATGGCGTGCCTCGGCCAAGGTGTGATAAGTGTGTGATGATGGTAATTACATTATCTTCTAAGTAATTGTTTCTCAATCTATCACGAAACTACTCCTACGAAATCGGTCAACAACCGTACTCATAACCACCCCACCGTACGTGTAATTAGGCCACTTTTCAACTTTTCAGAAAAGATGTATAAAGATTCTACGAACGAAATCAGTTGATAACTTTTTATGATTAAATAGGTAAGTTATAAAATTTCCTACCTATACGTTATTTGTTTCATGTGCGAGTAGTTAGTAGTGTTTTTATGACTTTCATGTTATAAAAGCACTTTTAACATTTGTTAACACTTAGTTTCCTTGTGCTCTACCATTAGAAGTACAAATATATTGAAAATACACCAGTATACTAATTACGCCTGTCTACCCGTGGGAGACCACGAATTTCCCTCACTATAAACCCCTTTCGCCCATTCATTCTTGATACTTTTAACAGGGCCTTATTGGATATCCTCAATCTGATCGAGATACATAAGTCGAGGTCTATCTATAATAACAATCAGAGGGAAATACTGCCACGTTGTCTATTTCTGCCGCCAAGCAGTAATGTGAGCATTATTGCGTTCCGGTTTGGACGGATAAGAGTGCTGGTTAAATTACAGGCACATGGGACTTGTCAACTTACGTCTCACGGTGACGGGCGCGATGGCAGTGCCTCTATGATTTTTGAGATTTAAAGCTCTGAGTGGCACAGCAACTGTTACGGATAGGCGTGTCGCTTACCAACAGTCGCACGACTTATTCGTCTCGTCACTTGGTAGTATAAAAAAGATACATTCCTTTTTTGAATTAAAATACTATGAATATTCACGGACGTTCAAACATAGATCTAATAAATCGGTCAAAGGTTTAGATATTTGGATCAATCTAGTTATAAGTAGAATATGAAAGCTGCACATCAGCTTGTAGTCGCTAAACAATCGTTTCGACTACATCCAAGCTCCTTACTGCCCAGATTCCACAGCTGCTTTTGTTCTAGTTCAGATGCAGTCGAAATACCACTTGTCACATATTGTTTGTAGAATTGTCTACCTTTTGTAACCACAAGAAGCAGTCATTATCATGATCAATCTATTATACGCTCCACTGCTGGTCACGCGTCTCTTCTAAGTAGATTTAATGCGGGATTAAGACTTCACATGTTTTCCAAGAGTTGTGAACCTTTTTCAACATATAGGTCTCAAAGTCACGCTTTCTACCTCTCTCTATCTCACTCTAGCTACCCAGTAAGAAACAGTTAATGACATAAAATACGTAAACGGCCAGAGTTATACAAACTTATAGTCACAAACTCACGATTAGTCGAATAACATTAATGATAGCCGCACAGGAAGACGTAACAGTCAACATTGCGTGCGCGCAGCGCAATATCCGACACGGTCGTTTGGATAGGTCGGCGGTCGCCAGTCGACACGCTTCTCTAAGTGTTTTTTTTTTTTCAAACAGTTATCGAAGCCGGCTTTTTAGTACTGAGTCAATCGTTGAAGGTTGAATTTTCTTTGTATTGACAGATAGTATCCTTTTATGGCTTTATATAGTATATTAAACAAGTTGAACTATGACTTCAATCAGTTGAACTCATAGGACAAAAATATTCCGATTACTTCAACTTACATGTTATTTCAGCTCATGATCCGGACTAACAAATTGCTGTATAGCCTACATAAAGTCTAGGCGGATTAAAGCACATATATAATTTTATATTTTTTGTATTATTTATATAATATGATAAATTGGAAAAAGACGCCACTAGAATTAAGTTACAAATTAATGAAGCAACAAATGAATTTGATTTATGTGCTTTAGTCGGTACATGTATTAAGTTAAATGAATGATGTTGGTTTTTGACTTATGTCCTATAGTTTGCCGACCTTATAATTGTCTTATTAACTAAACTGACGGTTCGCTCACGTGTTTAAGTCGAATTTTGCTGGAAATGTTTCGTACCAGTCCGTGGTCCTTAATAAGATGCACGAAAGAACCGACGTTCACTCCTTTGACGATTCTCATCACTCAATCTCATGAATAAGGACCATGGGCTGGTTCGAAACATCACGAGCAAAAATTAAACTTAAATACGTGAATTATCCTTTACTTTACTTAATATGAGTCTCACGGTAGATTTCCATTTAAAATAAATTGTCTTCTTTACAACTACTGTAAAGAGCTATAAATAAAAAACACCGGTCCTGCACTATTTACTTTAATACATATTATGATAATGTACATCAATTTCAAAGTTTCACCTTAGACCCATCAGTGGGGATCTTGATTTACAAAAAGCATATAACATCCGCTAAAACGATTTCGAAATTCCTATTAAATGTCCATTAGGAAGTTACAAGTGTAATTCACATAATCTGTTGCTTAAGTGTAACTTTGTAAGTCACCGCAGAGGCCGAAAGGAGGGGCAATCACGCCATAAAAAAAAATTGAAAAGTTTATATAGTACTAGCATAACCCACACTTCGTAATATCTATAATGATAAATGGTAACCCACATAAACTATAATAAGATAAATACTGTCTTATGTCATTTATATATTTATAATGGCATTGGTTAAAAAGTTTCTCTATCTGACACTTGAGTGCCTCTTTCTCACTATCGTTACCATTTTATTCAAATCAAATCGATAATTAATTATCCTACACAAATTGGTAATTTTTTGGTCTTTGAACGTTGTAACGAGGCGAATCTAGAATTAAACAAAGAGTTACTTATAGTCCATCTAATCATTTATTTTACTTTTGACAGCTCAACTGCTAATTAATTAGTAATGTCCTGAAGGCGTTACCGACTCTATTTCTTATAACAATCGATTTTATTTATGAAGAAATTTTAATCGTAATTGGAATTCGTTCAAAAACAATGAATTCGTTGAACAACAAATAGTTTGTAAAGTAAAAAAAGTTTTAACCGAATTAACACATTGACATTTTCAATATTACATATTACGTATTAAGAAATGGGGTAACGTGCGACCTCGGCGGAACAGAAAGCCATTAGAATTTGTTATAATTATTTCAAATTTATTTATTTTCATTATAATTTGTTAAAGATACCAAAACCTACGGAAAAATGAACTTGAATAATCTTCGTCACATAATCTGTCGGCTTGATAAATATCGGAATCAGAGCTAAAGAACACATATAGTAAAGAAAAAACAGAGTCCATGAACTATTGCATTTTTATATATGGTTGCTTGTCGATAATTAGGGAACTTCATAGGCACGCTTATGTCAAAAGTATAGTAAATAGTTGGAGTATAATAGCTGTTGATAACAGTGCTTTCCATACGTCTATAACTTTGATGCTCCATTAGACTTCTTACAAAAATTTTAAAATTACTTGAAAATACACGGATGAATATTTCTTTACAGTTTTTCTAATAATCATCATAGAGGAACAAATTGCACCCTTGGTGTAATAAGGTCACATCTCCAAAATGGCAACTTTTCAGAAGACAGATTTAAAGATTCTACCAACGAAATTAATTGATTACACTTTATGCTTAAATACAAGCGTTATAAAATTTCATAAACACATAATTTGTTTCATGTATTTCGTTTTCATTTTTATGCCTTTAATGTGATAAAAGAACTTTTGACGGATGATTACATTATTCCCAGGTACAAAATACAGATCCTCAAGATTTTTATTTTTTCATTTGCAACAAACGCGCATCCATGTTATATACGGATTAACAAAGACGAACTGTTTTTGAAACTTCCATCTGAGAGCGCTGTTAATTAAAACGGTTTGTCGGCTATTTTAAACCAACATATACCACATTGCCAATATTATCTGAAAGTGTGAGGCAAAGATCCCTTAGATCCATATTTTTAAATTTAGATGTTTTTAATGGTACAATACATTAAGTCCTATCGTCGTTTGTTTTTTTTTTATTTAACATATTTTATTTGAGCTAAAGAATGATTTAAAATGCCTAATTAAGAGCCTTATTCTCTTTCAAATGTAGTAAATATTACAAGCAAATATTTAGACAACTGTTTGGTGACTAACACCAATAACACTATGTCCGTCAGCGGTTACCCTGGGGCATGTTAAGAGCTCAAAACGTCGCTTTCTTCGAAAAAACGATCCGAAAAAATAATTTGATTTCTAATACATATTTACTTGTCCAATTATGACATCCTGTTTAGTCGAATTTTATTGCCGGAATGTCTGTAATCGAATGTCGGTCCTGAAGTGCCGGATGCGTGGTGGAGAAATGCTAATTTCTTTTTTAAATAATTTATTACATTTCTAATTCCAAATTGCAAATTCCATTTATTTTTGAAGCAACAAAAATATTACAATGAATAAAGATATTTTTTTCACCGTACAAAAGCAAGTAGTATGGTATAGCGTGACATTCCTGGTCGTCTGCGTGAGAGTCGTTAATGAAGGGTTTACTGAACTTATATGCAACCCATGTAAAACCCACCGCTATAAATGGGCGTGTGTGATGTTTTTATGGTGTCGCATTCCACCTAGCCGAAGACAGAGTGCGGTAGAGAAGATTGATCAACGGTGTACGTGCTCAAAGTCACAATCCTCAGCAGTGAGGGACCGATAGAGGAGGAGGAGGAGGAGGGGGTGGTGGTGGTGGTGTTGGTGGAGGCGGTGGAGAAGGATGGTGTTTTAATGGATGGATGGATTTTTATAATAATGTGCCAGGCAACCACACCAATTGCCTGGTGTCAAACTAGGGAATTGCCTGTACAATTAATACCAGGGCAACAGAATTAATTCCGAGACACTACATAGAATACTTATACCAGAACCAATTTCAAAAACTTAATTTCCAACCACCTACCGGGAATCTAATCCGGGACCTCCTCGTCCAGCAACCACAGTGTAAACCGTTTGATTAGATACATAAGCATTTATTGCATGCGACGATGGCTTTTTATGCAAAAAATACGCTTTTAATTTTAATTTAACGTATTTACAGTTAAACCACTTTATCATTGTAGATATTTTGCATCTCTATCTCACCTTTAGGTACTTTAAAAGTTTTTATCGTAAAGTTTTCGACTAGTAATACAAACAATCTTATTTCAAGCTTCTATGCTCTTACTACTATTAAGTGTTCTGTATCTCTACTTTAACCTTGAACCACATTTATTATGATTAATGTTTGATGACAAATGATAACAAATATTTTACCATGTCTCTTAACAATGGGACGTGGCGAGGTAGGTCTTTGTATGCTAATTATTTAAACACAATCAAGCAGAGAATGTACTGCAGGAAGTCAAAGTTAGACAATAAACAAACATCTATTGATTCGACCTTTTGGGTCCATTGTTACAGATTTTTCAATTATTTTACAATATTTTTTTTACCATTTTTATTTTAAAAAATATACCATCAATATCTAAGGATCAAACTTTAAAAACTCTTTACAAATAGGTTTGTACTGGCCACTAAAAAATTGGGGCTAAAAGCGTGGAAAAAATTTAAAAAATGTGTCTAAATTTATATTCAACAAGAACAACTTAGGACGGGAAACAAAAAAAATATGTACTACATTAGAGGAGTTTAGCTTATTTTCTTGAAATTTAAATATTCTGTAGGCAATTTCACGTCATAATTCGCGCAGCAACACGTCTCTCATGATGGCATAATTAAAATATTGCTGCCTATAATTAATTGGAAATTACGATTGACATAACGCGGTTACAATAATAAAATGACGAAATTCAAAAAGTGACACTAGGCAGTTGGCATATTTGACTGATAACGTATCACGCATTTTTTTGTCTATTGTGTCAGTTTCGAAAAAATTTAATTTTTGAATTTAAATTTCGAATATCATCATTAATATTTTTAACGTAATGTATAGTTTTCAAGTACAAGTTATAAGTATGGCGCTTTTTCTATATATTTCACAAGCCAGATACAGAGTTTTGTTACAATATAGGAATGAGCATGAAATTTAACAAAGTTACAAGTTACTTTTACAAAGTAAACAAAAAAATAATTCTTCGTGATTATCTCAATCGACGCGTAACTATTTCTAATGCGGACGTAACGATATTGCTCTGCCCGCAAGGCCGTTAAAATAAAAGAAAAGAAAATGAATTAACAAAACACCACATCGAACGGAATGTTATAGGAAGTATCTACTTTCTAAACCGGAGCAGTTTTTGAAGTGTATATCTTTGACACTTTCGCTCTCATTATAACTGGCCACTCATAAAATTTAAATTACACTGGCCAGGAACAAAAAGCTATTAAACTACTATTTCTAATTAAACTAAGTTTAGAATTCTTTCCGTTAATAAATTATTTAAAAAAAATTCTAAAATCAATAGCGAGATACTACCACAGGAAAATCTTTTGCTCAAGCATGTTTGTCAATTTTTAGTGAGTTTTTAACCGTTAATGCGACGGCTACGTCCAGTCGCGTGCAATGAAATGTTGATATATTTTTAAATAGGTATATGTAAATAAATATTAAAATGTAAATATAAAAATTGTAATATTAAGCGACGGGCCGAACTAGTCGTGCGCCTGGTGTTAAGCAACATGCCTATCCATAACAGTTGCAGTGCCACTCAGAGCTTTAAATCGCAAAGATCTTAGGGGCACTGCCATGTGCCTGTAAGTTTTCCATACAGGTCCCATGGTCAAAGTTGACTGTAGTTTCATTTCCTAACTGTAACAATCGCGAAAACCTAAGAACTCGATGTTGTCATAATGATTAAACTCTATTGCTCATTCGTAAGGCGGATTCCCCTGAGAAGAATGAGCAAGAAATTCTAGGGATTGTTCTTTGTAAATATATATACAAATGTATGTTTATCATTCACAATATATAATTCAAACATCATAGATCGAGAGTGCCTGCAAGAGCTAAACGGGTCACTAGCACGGATTTTTGTCATCCAAGTACGCAAAAACTGTACAATAGCCTTTAGTACATTTTTCTTTATTTCATTATTATTTTAAACCTTTCCGCTCGCTCACTTTCATAGGTTTTGAACGATAAAAGTTGGACAAATATGGAAACTAACTAAGCAAAAACATATATTTACAAACAGTTCGTAAAATTACCCGTTTCTACTGTGTACTTAAAACTTTCCTTTGCGAACGTGTCAGTATGAATTTAAACCATTACTACCAGTTCACCACGACCCGTTTTTTATAACAATTTGTATAAAAATTAAGGGTCTTTAAACATAATCTGACTGGGTAACACGCGAGATATATGAGTAGCGAGTAGCGAATGATAAATTGATTTACCTGAAGGGTCGTTTATATTACGCTACATGATTATAGAGTACCGTTTTTTTTACTGTTGAGTAAGTGGCGTTAAGTGGGGAAAGGTAAATCCAATTCTTGGTTCATTTAAAGTCAATAAGCTCATTTTAGATTACAACATTTAAAAAAAAAAGGAAGATATTGACTGGTGTCGATTAAATTGTTCTTTTAATCGGTTCCAGATTCGATTTCCTGAAGCACCGAAGAAGAATACGAATTTTCTAACATTGGTGTTGGTTTGTGAGTTCTGAGTGAACATACTCTAATACTTATAGAATGGAAGAATTATCTAGTCTCAGATCAGGTTATTGGATCCAGGATCATAACATGTTAGACAATATTTCATATACATTAAGCATACAAACATATTGAAGGCATATTATACATTTACCCACATGCATTTCAACAGACCAAATTAGGTGTAACAAGGTTTTTTTTTATTATGTGCGAGGACACGGATTTAATAAGTCAGACAGTAATTAAACACGGTAGAAGAGGTAGAGTCCACCACATGTCCACCACACACGAGTTAATTTTGTAAGGTGAGTGAGAGTGGTAAAATTAACGGCATGAAAAAATGTTTCAAAATATAAAAAAATAGATAAAAATGTTTGATGAGGTCGGTACATATTTTTTTAAGATAGATTTTTAGAATTTTTATTCTTTTAGAATGCCTTAATTGTCACACATTTATGGAACACGTTGTTGGTTAATATTTGTTTCATCTTGCTTGTTCAATGTTTGTTATTTGTTTAGTATGTAACTGTTTGCGTTCATCTGAAAAAAAATAAATAAATGAATAAAGATGGAGAAAACGGAATTTCGAATACTCGAATATCGTTTCTCATCTGCAATCAGAACATCAAAACTTGTCCAATTATGATACTGAACTATTGTCCCATTTGACTTTTTATCTGATTTTTTACCGATTTGCATCAAAAGAGGAAGTGATAGCTGGAACAGAAGCTTATTTTTCAGTTTTACAATTTTTTTATGAATTAAAGAAGTTGGAATATCACTGGTCAAGGCATATAGAGTTAAAATGAGATAACGTAGAAAAATATCCATATTTAAAAAAAATGCTTTTTATTTCTCAAAGTTACGGACTCATCAAACCGCCCTCGTAGTTCAGTTTTCTGATTATTATTATAGACAGACCTCAACGTACATATCTCGATCAGATAGGAGCTGTCCATAAAAAAAAATTAGGTTAAAAGTACTAAGAATAAACTGGGCGGTATTAAGAAACTGATGCGAGTCGAGAAGTTGAAGTAGAAGATTTGTGTATGTATATATGTGCGTATTATATATTCAATTATACATGTGTGCAATTATAGAATAAAATATGAATATCTAAGAGCCTATGCACATGGCGTATTTTATACGCACCGACGACGACGCGCAGATGACGCGCTGAAACGCGATAGAGACGCGCGCGGGAAGTGCGTTCGAAGCTCGTCTGAATCACATTTTACGCACGTTTTAATCGAATGAAATGAGCACGTGCAAAATTAAATTAAATAGGACTTTATTCATTAAAAACTCACATATACATAGAATACCACACGGTATTATGAACTAATAAATTATAAGCTATGAGTAATGAAAAGGACGAAGCCTCAGCATATACTCCACTGGAGTTTTCACTTAGAACTTCATGTAGTTACTTCATTTAAAAATCTAACTGAAATTAACAAACAAAACAAAAATTAAAATTATCTCTTATCAAAATCCGCGACACGCACGCGCAGTTGACGCGCGTTTAAGACGCCGGAAACGCGCGTTCGTGAAACGTGCTTCGTCCGCGCGTATAAAATACGCCATGTGGATAGACTCTTATTAATATTATATAGATTGTTTTCTCAGATCACCGACTTAGTATCCTCTCGTACAATGACATCATCATCAACCTTTTACACATTTAGTAGCAGTACAACTCCTTGTGAAAGACTTCGTCGAGGGTAGTACTACAACCTATTTCTGCCGCCAAGCAGTAATGTCAGCATAACTGCGTTCCCGTTTTGAAAGTTAAAGGCGCTGGTGAAATTACAGGGACATGAGAATTGTCAACTTATACCTCAGGGTGACAGGACACTTTAAAGCTCGGAGTGGCACTGCAACTGTGATGGACAGACGTGTAGCTTACCATCAAGGGGCGTATGACTTGTTCATCCCGCCACTTGATATTATAAAAAAGTTAAAAAACACATCCCACAGCCGAGCACGGGTTTCCTTTCAGGCAATGGCTTAGACCATAGTCTGCTACGCTGGCCCAATGAATAGAATAGAATAGAATAGAATACATTTATTACTTACATAACACCACAACACAATAATAAACAGTAAAAAATTAAAAGTAAAAAAAATTAAAATAAAACCGAACTAAATTAAAACTAAAACAAACAGAAAATTAATAACAAAAAAGAAAACTAAATAAAATTAACTAAAAATAAAATCTTGGCAATAAATAATTATGCGACCATAAAGCTGGTCAACACTATTGCTGTACGAAGTAGATGTTATGTGTGCGGCTGTGGCGTATGTAATAGGATCCACTCAGCTAATGTCACCGCCGGGACAGGGCTGTGACGCTGATTTTCAGTGGACCCTAAAACCGAGTGAGTACCGGACGTGTGTGTCGCGTTTAAACTAAAATAAATTACGTATATATTTCTATAATGTAGTATGGTGTGTTCTCTTATATTTATAAAATACTTAAATAATTCATTTGATACATACAATGCGGGTTGGGGCTACACCAATTGGCCAAGAGTTGTGAACCTTCTTGAACATGCAGGTTTCATCACGATGTTTTCGTTCCTTGCCTACCCCGAAATGCTTATCGTAAATTTCAAACTAAATTGCGCACATAAATTCCGGGAAACTCAGAGTTGTAAGCCGAAATTCGAACCCATTACCTCTGCTTGAGAGGCTAAAACATTAGGCTGCCACAGCTTCGTAATATGGTGACAATTAAATGTTTCTCATTAGGTATATTGTTTGTTGCTGTTGTTTGATTTGAAATTAAAAGGATCTAGATTGGTAAAAATGATGTTACATCTCGATTCTCAAATGTTTGTATTTCTTATAACATTACTTACTAAACACTTTCTAAATGAATATTGCAAATGCATTTAAAACTTGACCTAGATTATAACCTTGATATCCGTATCTAAATTAGAATCTGTATAACTGCTACAATAGCGGAAAGTACGCGGATTGAAAATTAAAAAAATATATTACGAATTAGAAACTTAAATATATATTTTTTTAAATTTATTAAGGCTTTGGCAAAGCCGTCAGCCTAAACATGAAGTTTAATTATGTTTCTGTAAATATGGCCGCCACAAAGAGGATAGGCAATTTGAGGCGGCGTGCTTGGATTGACTCGGGATTCCTTAAAACGGGCCGATACGGGTATTTTAGTTCGAGATTCGTATAATTTCGCGTTTTAATCTTCGATTAAGGCACAATAGCACTATCCTATTCCACTTTAAACTAGATGTCACAAAATAATTAAAAGTAAAAAAAAACGACACTTCCCTCCAAAAGGTCCAGAGCGAATCTTAAATATATGTATTTATTTAGACACCATAAAACATAGGTACTGTAGTCTAGGCTCTACTCTATGAGTAGAATCACTGGCTGAGTGAATATAATTTTGTATTTAGAATGTGTTTGAAAAAATGAAATAGAAAGAATAGAACATCTTGATAGTTCGAGATGTAACCTGAATTAGAAAATATGTGAAAAAGTACAATAAACCAAGTTTTGAAGATTATCCCAGTTTATATTCATAAAGTAATTCTCGCTACGCATCCTAAGCTACGCCCCAGCTTACAGTACTGTAAAAATTTTGTTTTTGTTCTGTTCGTCCAAAAAGGGCAGGCTAGGATCAAAGACTGCCTCGTCGTCAGCAGTATATCAGTCCTAAACTTTTTTTAGCAATAACCATTAAGACATTTTGGGTCTTTTATCCGGCGCCATATAGTTCAGTAATTTTGTAAGCAAAAGAATTTCAGAAATACTGCTACTAATAATTAACTTCATGCAATTATTACGTTATATTTTACTCGAAGTGAGTATTCATTATTTGAACTTTAAGGCTCAACTCACACTGGCGCAGAGTCGAAGCGTCGCGTCGCGTCCTGTTTTTTAACTACACCGCCTGGCGACGCGCGTCGACCCTCGCATTAGTGCGCCGGGATCACAATGGGATCGGCGTCTGACTTACACTATAAAAAACTTAAAAGTTCAGAGGTTCCAAACATTAAATGACCTTTTCAAAAAAATATATCCTCTTTTCATTGGTAATTTTTTTATTGTTTGTGATTTTTAACATTTTTGACATTTCTTTAAACGTTGTCTGAAGAAAAAAGATTTACGATGGCCGTTACCTTGTTTACGTTTTGTCTAATTCTAAAAAAACGAAACATAATATCTTCTCACGCCCATGGCAACTAGCCACAAGCGCAAATCTACATACATAATACCTACATACCTGTTACCTACCTGTTTCCCACTGTGGTAAGGCAGTGAACGTTGATCGATACCAGCCAAGCTTCTGCACATCTCTTTTACTGTCTCACTCCAGACTTTTCACACACAAGTCTATTCTACACATTTATATTCAAATAAAGTTTATCTAAAACAAGATCTACTAATAATAGCACATAACTATCTCTATACCGTATCATATAATACAGTAGCCAATGCAGTGAAAATAATGCGTGAAAGAAATTGATTACGCTACCGGCATCCGAAAGCAATTACTTGGGGCTATTCAAAACCAGACTGAATAAGCATTTTTAGACAAATGCTCATCGTCAGCCACGCATAAAGCCACGGGCGTGTTTTTCTTGTGATACTAAGTGGTGGGATGGATAAGTCGTGCGCAAGGTGGTAATAATAGGCACGGTCTGAGGGGCACTACCACTGCGCCCGTCGCACTGAGTTGACAAATCTCGTGTACCTGTAATTCCACCACCACCCTTACCCTTCAAACCCGGAACACAGTAATGCTCTCATTACAGGCAGAGATAGTGGTGGCAGTACTTCCCTATACGAACTCTGTCGTGTCTTCAAATCGCGTCTATTTCACATAAAAAAACTTAATTTGTAATGATAGTCTACCTACATGCAGCATTCAGTGTTTCTTTGAGCAACAAAATTAAAACTTAAAACAATGTAACGAGTTTACCAAAAAAAAAATTAATTGCTACAAGGACCTATTTTTAAATTGAGACAATTGCTTCTATAGCAATCAATCATTTTAAGAATTTATAAATACTAATTTATTTTGATTTGAAATCTATCACTGTTTGAGCACTAGCTTGTAGATCGAATAATAATATTATATTTATCTAATTTGACTTACCTATGGTCTATGTAATCACTGTATTCTGCCAAATATACGTATAGTTTTACATAAAACTTTTAAAATCTTAAGTTCAAAAAGCTATTTACGTAATATCATTGTTAAGAATAAATGACATTACTATCTTAATTGCATAAACAAAATTCAGAGAGATATGTCATTGTCTGTCTGCTGTTTAAAAAAAATTAAAAGCATAGAAGATTAATTTTAATTACTTTTAACAACTATACTCATGGACTTATTTAGAGAAAGGCTAAAAAAGGTTGAATTATGGCAACAACGTCAAGAACCACTAACCGCATATATACCAACCTTAACAACACATTCAATCGAAATCAAAACACCGATTGGAGTCATTCTTTTTTCAAATTAAACGGTCTGGTATTCGTGCCCATTGGTTATTGGACAATTCAACTCTTACCGGCAAGTTTCGTATTAATTCATAACTACATTGAAGGAGCTAATTGATGTACATTGTTGTCAAGAGTGACGTGCATTGTTATGGATGTATAATTTTACGACGCAAGTCGGTATTTGTTTTTCGGAATTCGACATTTTTAAAAATGAAATCTAATACTATCGTCACTTGTAGGATCGCTGTTCAGCACAACTTCTATCTCCAGGAAACTCGCGTCAAAGTTCAATGCAAAACAAAGCAGCTTCGAATTGACGATATATTAAGTAAACATTTTTATTTTCGTTTTATTAAAACTTTTTAATGAGCTACCCCTTGTAATACTAGTTATAAATCTAAAAACTTATAAATGCGACTCTCATTTAATTATATTTTTTTCGATAATGAATTGAAATTTGACCTCACTATTGTAATCTGTTAAAACGGCCATCATAGCGTGCCGGTACTGTTATGCCTATAGTGTTGTCTACAATGAACTACAATAAATTTTAAAGTTACAATTATATAATTATATGTAACGATAAGCTTCTAAAATTCATAAAAAATACTTTAATATCATCTTGCCTAGTCACACTCACGATGTCGTATATATTGAGAAATAAGTAGGAAAGTTCTGACATAACAAAACAAAGATTTACCGCATTCTTATAAATTGCAAAATGAACCATTCAAATACGCCACGTCTATGCTATCATGTTATGTAACTTTCACCAATAAATACATCTTTAAAAAATGCAAATGGATTCAAACGCTCCCCTATCGATAAATCAGCTGTAATCGAGTAGATACCTAAAGAAAGCGGTGAAACCGGTGTGTCCTTGACTTGGATATTTGCTTTGGTAGCATTTTGCTTCGGTGTTTTGTTTGAGATTTGTTTCTGATAAAAAAATATTAGATATCAATGTACTTTATATCGATCGAACTTTATTATGTATATAAAGGTTGATAAGTTACACACTTGCTTAGCTGACGCAGTAGATAGTTTATATGCACAGCTCTGAGGTGTTCCGGTACCTCAAAAGTATGACGTACATATCTTACTATTTTTGCTTTTCCAAATAAATCTTTTTTTATATATATAATATCAAGTGACGAGACGAACAAGTCGTGCACCTGATGGTAAGGCTACACGCCTGTCTATAACAGTTGCTGTGCCGCTCGGAGCTTTAAATCGCGAAAACTTAAGGACCACTGCGCCTGTTACCCTGAGACATAAATTGACAAGTCCCATGTGCCTGTTATGTTACCAGTACCCTTATCCTTCGAAACCAGAACACAGTAATGCTGACATTACTGCTCAGCGGCAGAAACAAGTACTTCCCTGGAGGAACTCTTTCGCGAGCTCTACTGCTACTAATTAACTAATTAACGCAATGTCACATCAAAAAAAGTTGCATAAAATCATTGACTTACAATTATATGGACGTCAGATCCGCGCTAAAAAGTGTCCGAACTTATAGGGCGTTAAAATCGTATACAGAGCGTCATTCACGCTTTAGTCTTCGTTTGTTCGACTGACAGCGAAGCAAGCAAAATTAGACAGTACTGCGATGACATTACAATTTAAATTCAACGTTTTAGCTTTTTCATATTCCTTTACATGTCACTACGCTTAAATAGGTTGACTTGGGACATTTTTTTCGTGGTTTTTGTATTAGACCCGTCGTCCATTTATTTGTAAGTCAATGCATAAAATGAATGAAATTATTTTAATTTCATAAAGAAGAAGAACAAAGAATTGTAGCAACTGTAATTAAATCAGGAGCAGTAGATGTCCTTGTGAAAGAGTTCGTCTATGGAAGTACTGCCACATTACCTCTTTCTGCCTCTAATAGGTAATATGAGCATTACTGAGTTACGGTTTTGAACGGAAGAGGTGCTGGTAAAATTACAGGTGCATGGGACTTATCAACATATGTCTCGGGGTGACGGGTGGAGTAGCAGTGCCCTTCAGATCTTTACTATTTCAAGCTTTGAGTGCATGGTACTGCAAAAGCTGTGGACAGGCGTATCGCTATCATAAATAAAAAGAAAAAACTTTTTGCGGTAGCAATGAAGTGATAAGGAAATTAAGTAACCGTTATTTTACTACACCCTAAAATATATATTTTTCAATCAAGTGTTTATATTTTCGCGATCTCCATCCTTGGGAAATTGAACTATTTTATTCAAATTATTATTATTATTATGTAAATTTATAATCGGTTAATTTTTGTAACTACTGTTGAGAATAGTGTGGTTTGCATTAATATTAGACGTAACTGGTTAATGACTATTACCCAAGCCCGAGCCCAAAACGTTGGTTTTTTTTGAGAAAATATACATACATATACCTAAACGAAATTTAGATCCGAAAAATAGTTTCTGTATCAATCAATCAAATTATTTATTGTGTACGCACGCCTAACGTCTTGAACAACATGGTTTGTATAAGCCTTGCTAATTTTATGGCCTATAAATTAATATATTAATCGGAGTTATGTTATAGGTAGAAAATTTAAAAAATTACATAATGTGAAGTAAAGTTACAAATTACGTGTGACCAGACTAAGACTGCAAGATTTGGAATTGTGAAGTTTGGGTGTTATTGATATATAAATATTATTCCGCGTAACCTTTTACACCTTTTACATAACATAACTATGGGGAATTATATTTATAGAATGATTACGTAACCTATAGCATTAAACCCAAAAATGCCTCTATCTGACAACGCAGTTTGACATTTCCTGTGAGGTCGGCATAAACTTCTATGTTTTCTAATTTTTATTCTCAATCTTTATTAATTCTTTCGATATTCACGTTATTTAAGTTATCGCTGACTTTGTAATACGATTTTCTACTCAATAAATTAAATAAACAAATCTTAAAACTGGCCTTAATGTCAATACTAAGCTATCATTCTCAAAAGTAACATGTAAACATGGTGGAATTACACGATTTAATTCCAACTTCCCTTTTCCCTCACCTGGGTACTAGACGTAGGCTTGGATTCTTGGATTATGTTGTGAAATTTCTATAGATTTGCACAAGCGTTACGTTTCCACATTTATATATAGCGAACGGCTGTGGAGTGGAATTCCCTGCCTGCAGACTTGTTCCCTGAACGTTATAACTTGGACCTTTTCAATGCGAGAGTGAATAGGCATTATTTCGATCTTACAGCTGTCATCTACCGTTGTCCAGTCAACCTGTGACCATGGAGCGTGCAACCGTTCCGAAATATTGGGAAAATAAAAAAGGTCATACCGTGGTAAGAAGCCTGAAATTAATGATAATCATTTAGTGAATAACTACGCAACCCTTAAAATCTATATAGGTTTATCATGCATGGTTTACCGTTGACCTCATCGTCACTTTCCAATAGATGAGATGGAGGCCATATGCGCACTTACATTATTATTTTCAAAAAATCAGCCTATGACATACCATTGCTATGCTATAGGTCCTCTCGCAAATTCACGAAAAAGGCAACTTTCAAAAAGTATTCAATCTGTAATCTAATATATAACAAGCTAGTGACTATGGCGGGAACTATTAAAAATACGAAAACAAACAATATAACAATGAATCTACAATGGAATCATTTAATCTAAAGTGCAGCTTAGAGGCAGTATATTAATGATATTAAACAGCCCTTATCTGGCTGTAGAATGAAATCATGTTTTATTGCAATTTTAAATTATATAGTTTTTAAATGTAATCTAACCATAGAGGAAATAAAATACTAGCTATGTATAGAGTCGCAATATCAAACCGGTCGCCCAATAACGAAACTGTTAATTGTGATTTATCACTAATAAATGACAAGTATTATGCTCGATATTCGGTTCAGGAAATTCTGAATTTGGTATTTTTTAAAGTTATGTCATTTGAATCCGCCACAAGTGATCTCAGAGTATAGTAATATTTTGACAGGATTATTTTCAGAATAATCATGGCTTTTTTATTATAATAAAATAAACCAACTTGAAACGTTTGTGAAATTACATCGCCAAGTTTTATTGGAAACGGTTAACGGAAAGTCGTTGATATCCAATAACCTGATTTATTCCCTAATGTGCTATCCTTAGTGGTGGAAATTTTTCTTCAAATTGAAACGGGACCAATACTGAGATACAAAAAATAAATCATCAAAATCTGTTCACAAGTAATCGCGTAACTTACACACAAAATAAAATGCAGTCGAATTGAGAGAACCTCCTTCTTTTTTGAAGTCATTTGATAAATAAATAACATTTCTACTACACAATATTGAATTCGCCACCTATCTAACTTTATAACATAATACGACTACTATTTGACGCAAGAAGTAAAAGGAACCGGAGTTCGTTGATATCTTTTATATGACTAACGCAGTCAACTCTCGAGTTCACAGTTACGAATGACGCCAACTGGTGACTGTTAGACCATTTTTACGTAACAATACAAGAAAATTGAACTTTATGTAGTTTATTTAAATTAAATAACAAAAAGGTTGGACTTTATTTAAACCAACAATTGTACTTTTGATAACCATCCACTTTAAAAAAATACAATTTTTTTTCTTACGGAACGAACAAGACGTGCTCGTGATGGTAAGCGACACGCCTGTCCGCATTTTAGTGTCACTCAAAACTTTAAACATCTGAGGGGCACTGCTACTGCGCCTGTCACTCTGAGACATAAGTCTCAATGTGCCTATAATTTCACCAACACTATAAAATTTTAAAAAAATGTCACTAATTTACAAAAAATTTTTGTACCACGCATTTGTGACTTCCTTTTAAAGTTTTTAACCGATTTCAAAAAAAAAGGGGGATGTTCTTAGTTCAACTGTATTTTTTGTATGTATATTACGCGATTACGATTTGTAAATCGATTTCAATGATTTTTTTTTGTTGGAACAAGGGTACTTCAGCATTGGTCCCATTTAAATTTGAAAAAAATATTCCACCTCTAAGAGTGGCAAACTAGGGAATGAACCTTGTTTCGCGCACTTTCCGATATTAGATTTTATTTAAAACTTGACACATAAATGTAATTCCACCAAATTTTGAGGTCTGTAAAAAAATCACTACAATATATACGATAAATATACAAATTCATGACTCGTGTCTAATCGAGTATTTTGATTAAACACCATTCACCCGTATCGAAAACTCAACTGCATGTAGCTGACATAACCAAATTAGACTTGGACAACACAGAAGGCGCACAATATACAATAATACGTTTTTATAATTGTGGGCAATGCGGTCTTAAGGACTTTCACTCGAACATTAAAAAAATTCTTTCACCTTTATTTCGACCATTTCAAATGTAGCAAGACAAGAATGTTTTGTTAATACATTTATTGAGCTTTTGAAATATTATGCACAGATTTCTTTGTCATGGTAAGCGACCACATCATGCTAATTAGTTTTCGTATAACTATAGTTTAACTTGAATGACATTTAGAAGAGATATTGTTATAGAATTTTCGTGTAAACTTTTTCTTTCTTTGGAACGATCGGCTCAAAAAGGTAAAGCAAACAGAATCGTAAAAACTATTAAAAATAAATTAGAAACAGTTCTCATAAAAACCAAATCTTCAATAGGCTAGGTTAGTTAAAGTTAGATAAACAGGAAATAGAGCAAGCCGAGACGAAGAAGTATGTGTCGGTATGTACATAAGGATATATTTTTCTTGCACGTCATAGATAATAACGAAGCCATAGAACAGTTTTTATCCGACTTCAAAAAGGAGGAGGTTCTCAATTCGACTGTATTTTTATGCATGTTATGCGATTTATGTTCCGATTTTGATGATTATTTTTTTATTGTAAAGAGGGTAGGTACCTCAGTATTGGTCCCATTTAAATTTGAAGAAAATATACCACCTCTAAGGGTGGCAAACCAGGAGATAAATCCTATTTCGCGCACTTTCCTGTACCCGATCTCAATAAAACTTGGCAAATAAATGTAATTCCACGAACTTTTCAGGTCGGTTTTTTTAGTACCCTGTACTGAGATTGTTATTTAGAATTTATTAATATACAATAAGCGGCCTTATTTCTAATGGACTAACCTGCCACCTCTCAACCAAAGGCCGAACGAAATTTGATTTGACATTTATCTTGAACTTTTCGGTGAAGAAAAACCTCGTGATGAAACCTGCACGTCGAAGAAGGTCCACAACCCTTGGAAAACGTATGAAATCACCCACATTGGGCCAGTGTGGCGGACTATGGCCTAAACTCTCACCTGAGAGGAAACCCGTACCCGGCAATGGGACGCATAAATTGGTTGATAATCAATTTCTCATCTAAACAATCTTGCAGGTAATTTATTAAAAGAATTTAATAAGTACTTGGAATTTTACATCAGAGAGCAATTTTGACGGTCTCGGTAACCCTATTATATGCATTGTGGGCGCAGGATGAGGGTTCCCGATAGGATAACGAACTTTTCTTAATTGTTTCTATTATATTACAAGGAATTTGGGATCCATTGGTAAAGTTGTGTTGGCTTATTATTATTAATAATCATCATTTGTTCTACTCAGTTATCGATTTTATGAAATATGAAGACTAATTGATCGATGCATACATTTCTTAACAATTTCTTTGCAATTATTTATTTATCTAATCTAATTAAATTATGACATCCACCATTATGATTTATACAGTATTAATTAATTTAATTTGGTAATGCATTGTTTATTATTATTTTGCATGATTTTGTTTAATGCTGAATAGGATTAAGTTCTAAATAAATTTTACCATCCACATTTACCCTATTCAAAGCGAATAAATAAATTTTAATTTGAATAATAACAAAAAAACACGCTGGAAATAATTATCTACATATGTCATTTTACATCCTATTAGACAAAAAAACAACAAAAGTCATCTTCTTAGCTAAAACGGAAATTCCTTTTATGAAAGTATAATTTTGACGTGTTTGGCTAAATAAAAAAAGTTGACATTCGTATCGTGTTTATCGAATGAGATCGAAAGTGTTTTAAACCGCGGCGCCGCCGCCGCCAGCTACTGACTCCGGCGCATGCCATTTCACTGGCCACGCGAATAACTTACCGTGTTCTAATAGCGTAAAAATAGCTCAAATAATGTAATAGCTAACACGCAATTCAGTTTTGTATTAGTGTCAGAATTTTGTAATTTTATTTAGGTTTAACAATTTCGAATGATTTAATAATGATAATAATAATTAACTCCTTCAACAGTTTTTGTATTTTTTTTGTATATTTTTGTAATAAAATTTAATATAACTTTCAAAGCAGTAACTAAACGCTCGTTATGGGCACATTACGTAGGTCGGGGGAACCCCCGATCTATTGTGAACTAATCAACTAACACCCCATAAATGTTATTTCATCCCTACCACAATTTAACGAACTTTTTGTACAAACTAACAAAGGTAAAAAAGGACGTTCACGTTTGAATTTTACTTCTATAAAAAAATACCACTGTTTGGCGATTAATGGATACTCCTGTAAACCAGTAACCTAATGTCAATATATTACAGTCAACTTAAATCGTCTTTTATTTAACGAGCTCGTCGAGATCCTCGTACATCTTCAACGTTGGGTCTGGCGGCTACAGTATCAAATTTCCATTGGAATCAATTTATGTAATAAATTGAAACCTCTTGTTACCTGTTATTTGTTTCTCTATTTCCTGTGCTATACATAGGGTTGCCAGATACTGACTTATTATTTCCGGGACTATTGTACTAGGGTAAAAATGTGTAAAAGGCAAACGCGCCTTCGTAAAACGCGCGGCTGCATCGATACAAACAATCGCCTATAAACCTCGAGTGTAGCGTGGCAATCGAGAGTTTGTATCGATACAGTCGCTTGCATAGCTGCTTAAAATCGCGCGTGTGTAAAGGTAGACGATTAGCGACTGCATCGCTATTGCACTGCGTTTGCATCTCGTTTGCATCGCTTCTAAAAATCGCCATGTGTAACCGCTCTAAGGGAGACGGCCCATCTACTAGATCTAATTTATCAGACGGCCGTCTATCTAATTTGATGTATCTAACATGACCGTAATATTATTTTCTACCATCTTTTAGGAGTTTTTAATGCTGATAGAGTACAAAATTTTACGTCAATCGCAATCAATATTTCGACATTCCTTCACACGACTACAGCGCTGCGTATGGGGGACTTCTTTTATGAAAAGGACTCTAGTAAGTTTGTAAAAACAACTTCTAAGTGTTTGGAATCCGGAACAATGAAGTCTAATTACCGGACGCAGAACAAGACGAAATATTTCGGGACAATCTCGGATTTCCCTGCCATCTGGCAAGCCTGGTTATACATATATTTAGTAGCCGTATAGCTCCTTATAAAAGAGTTCGTCCAGGGGAGTACTGCTACCTTACCTATTTCTGCCGCCAAGCAGCAATGTGAAATTATAGGCCCATGGGCCTTGTCAACTTATGTCTCACGGTAACTGGCGCAGTGTCACTGTACCTCAGATCTTTGCGATTTACAGCTCTGAGTGGCATTACAACTGCTCTGTCAGTCACCACTGGACGCACGACTTATTGGTACCGTCACTTGGTGCTATAAAAAAATATATCTGTAGTAGAGAGGCAAAGGACCTTAATATTTTAGTATTTAAAAGTTTCTACAAAAATTGCTTTTTAATGCTAAAAATCACGCAATAGTAAAAGACGTTAAGCCCTGTCGTCGTTTGTTTTTTATTTAACATAATACATTTGCCCTTGATTTTTAAATACCTAATTACGAGCCCCATTCTCTTTAAAACGATCTGTAGTAAAAATTACTATTTGGGACTTAAGGTTATTTACCTCTCTTCTACAGATATAATAATCAATTTTAAGCACGTACCAAAACTTATTTATTAAATATTAACTTACTTATTAACTTGGAATCAGAATAATAAGAAAGATAAAGACGTTGCGAGTTTCTTTTACACTCAGACCGGGGACTCAAAACATACTTCACCTTTTTCGCTTCTATTACGTTGAGTAATAAAGTTTTTTCTGGCCAGCTTGACGAGTGACTCTTTTACAGGAGGATCCAGTAAATCAGTATAATATATTGCTGAAGCCCCATCCTTTTCTTTAGCAAGAATCTGCTATATATACCATATACGTTTTTTTTTTACTGTTTGTATACGTGCTTATAAATAAATACCTTAATTAATTTTTATTTATATTCTTACTATCTTTTGTCTCTCCTATATAATATGATGGGACGAACAAGTCGTGCGACTGATAGTAAGCCACACGCCTGTCCATAACAGTTGCAGTGCCACTTAGAGCTTTAAATCGCAAAGATCTGAGAGGCACTGCCAGTGCGCCTTTTACCCTGAGACATAAATTTACAAATCCCATGTGCCTGTAATTTCACCATTAATATTTTAGGTAGAAATTTATTTTTTATTCACGTCTGTTCCACGGCCTAAAAGATACAGAGATTCAGGTTCAAGTATCGGCGAAAGATAGTCGCCATTTCGAGCAGCACCATGCGATATGCCACAGAAATTCAACCGTCTCAAGGAATTAAGCCGTAAATTTATGACTACCATTAATTTTACAGTAATAGCATTTCAAACACAAAAACGGCTGTGATAAAAAACTTCGTTCTTCTATAACTATAACTTCATGATATAAAACCGAATTTAGGTATTAAATCAACAATTAACATAATAATCAAATTAACATCTTCGGCAATATTCTTCTGATTTTGTAACAATCGTGCTTCTTTAGCCAGTTAGTTTAAAAAAATTACACTATATGTGCTATTTTCTTCATCTTCATTCGAAATGAATAAGGCTGATTGCAAAAACATGTTTTACAGTTATATGTAGTATTTTATTGCCTCTAAGGCTTTAAATCCAGAAGTAGAGCGTGCATTAAGCCATTTCCTTTTTTCCCTTGATTACTATCGCATGAAAATCAAAATTTTCATTTTTTTTAACATATTATAATAAACGCATTTTTCAAATGTATTGAAGTAATAAAGGCATAATATAATAGGCCGATATTGTGGCGAAGTCTACACAATAATCTAGATACAGGCATAATTAAAAGTCCTAGATAGCTTGAATGAACTAGTCCATATCGCTTATTGACTACTTTGTAAAGTATCTGCTGTTGCTAAAGTTGGTTAATGCAATTGTTTGTAATTAGTTCTTTGCGTTATGCAACAGATTCTATTTTTTTTTTTGTTATTTTAGTCCTATACTATGTATATTAATGGTTCATACATAATACTGGCTATTTATTTTAATTTATTAATAATCAATTTAAAGTCTTTATGTCTATTAATACCGGTTACGTTACTTTATTATATTTCCAAAACAAGATGTGCATTTCGTGTTATTACAATAACCGTTTTGTCCATAAATAATACTGATTTAAAAATGAATCAAAAATATGTATAATTACGTCGGTGCTATGCTAATAGCATCAAGTTATATTATGAATCTACATAATATGACAAACACATACATACACATACATAAACACATACATATTGTGACAAATTTTAAGAATTTTATCAATATGTATTCTTCTATTGAAAGTAAAAAGACAGCTGCCTAAGAATTATATGGTAAAAAGTTTAATTTTAATTGAGTATATAAAAACCATCAAGGTTAGACAATAGAATGCCCCCGCAAATCTTCAGTCAGTTAGATTTTGCTTAAAGCTGTTTACATTTTATTTTATTTTGAAAGATATGTTACAAAATTTACATATACATATGTATTATTTTGAAAGCATAATTAAATATTTGTAAATGAATTGCTAAACAAATACATAACATTTTATGATTTTATAATATGGGTAGTAAACTAGAACATGTATATTTAATATTATCAGTGTCACAACATTGCATTTTGAAAAAAGAAAACCAAGGGATAATTATAAAACAAAACAGTCCGAACGAAAAAAAATACAAATACAAAATATTATCTACATTTTTAACAAAACAAATTTCTGTACACTGTAAAAACAATTATTAATAATATATAAATAAATAAGTTTCTATCGAGTATAAAACATTTTAACAATAAAATTAAATGAAGTTTATTTGCATTGAATAGGTTTCACACGATGGTAATTATTAGATTAGAGTTATTCAGTCAGTACATAGAAGTACGAATAAAACAAAATGTCTACACATTCATTCACACTGTAATAATTTGTTATTATAAATCTACATGCACGGAAAGCGGTTTTTACATTTTGTAAAACTGACGAAAACATCACCTTAATGTCTTAATATGTATAATTTGTTACTTATGTTATATTGCTAAAACTAGATTGCACTCAATTAAAATACATTGACCAACAGCTGAAACTTTGTCATAATTAAATATAAGTTTACAATCACAAGTACCTTTAACTTTTGTAGTCTATTAACTGTATACAAAAGAAGTTTATAAGTAAGTATAAATATAAATAAATACTTACCTTTTGTATAATTTCAAAAATTTTCAAACTCCGATTGAATTTGAGAGGGGTATATATGTATTTAATTTTGAAAAAAAGACACATTTTTTGACACCGATATTGTGTGCAGTTTTACATTGTTGGTTTAGCGTGTCGGCAATCTAGCTGCGTGTTAATAGACTCTACTAGAGTTAAAAGTGCTTGTATTTTTAAAGTTATTTAATTATTATCAAGTTTCAGCTATTGGTCAATGTATGTAATAGTTTTAACTGAGTGCAATCTAGTTTTAGCAATATGAAAAAAGTAATAAATATGTGCTAAAACCTTGGACATTAAGGTGACATTTTCGTAAGATAAATAACGTTAACACTTGAATGATAAAAATCCACGGGCAATCTTCATGTAAATCTTTAAATTAGCTTCTACATATGATATTTTGAAAAAAGGATAAATGTGAACAATGTGATATATTTACCAACACCTAGTTTCTTACTCGTTTTTATCATGTTTCGACAAATTTTCAAAAAGGATAATTTCTTCAATTTAATTGAGCAGCAAGTATATCGAAAAAGAGTACGTATACCCCTAAAACTTGCTTTTGTGGCTGTCACAGTGATATTTACTTTGCAACTTACATAGCCACATAGCGGAATTTACATAATCTCGCAAATTTACACATTACTAGGTTTTTCTGATCATTTTGTTGACTAAAAAATTTGGAGTACGTATATTTCAACTTTTCGTTGTCCTGACCACATTGCAAAGTTTTGACAGGAAAATAAAGTTTTTTAATGTTTTCCTGTTAGAACCAATTAGAAAATGATATTGATAACCCAGAAACAAAAATCTTATTATATGGTTGTGTACATTGATAAATGTAACGACTTGTACGGATGTGTAACGAAAGTGCAATTTGCTTATCTATTGAATAATTATTTTTTTAAGTTTGAAATTGCATTTGAGTCGAACAATCAAGACTACTATAAAATATTTAAGTTAATATGAATAATAAAATACATTGTTTTCATTTTATACAATTTGCCGCTCGTGTTCTTCTAGCTTTCTTCGCGTGGTTTGCAATTAAAGAAAAATTAACGTCTCATTACAAAATTAAGCGTACAATTACACGTAATTAAACTTTATATTTATATTACTTTCCTCTCGCGACAAATGAAGTGAAATGTTTCAACAGCCACTGTAATAAAGTAAAACTTTCAAACAAGTTTTAGTTAACAGACGCTAGACTTCTAAAAGGCTTTGCTGCGGAAATTAATAAGCTAGTTACACCTTATTCTTATTTCTTCCGCAGCAAATTTAAATCAGTGTGATCGTGACTGCGGCCACACTCATGGTCGAGTCTTTAGAAAGCGAAATTTCATTGAGTAACTTACAACCACCGTATAATTATGCAAGTATAAAAACGGTCTTACCTTTAATAATTACTTTCTTCGACTGCAACTGAATAATAAAACACTGATACAATTTATGTGGAATCCACCATCGTTCCAGCTGGCACTATCTATGCAAACACCTGCGTTCACCTTCACTTTTAGTTAAGAAAAATAAAGAAAACTTAATTTTAGCACTACACACACTGCCCGCCAAAATTCTACATATTCGAGAATTCTAATACTCCGATAAATCAATCGCTATCACAAAATCGATGTCAACGGCCGTAACGCAATCCGGACACTGGCAAGTGTCGCGGTTTTTGACTCGTAACGCGCCACTGAACTTGCAGCAATTAGAAAAATAAAATGGTTTCGAACGTAATAATTTGAAGTTTGAATTATGGCGGGAAGAGTGTGTAGAAGTACGTCGCGCGTGCGTCGGAGATTGCGCGAAGCGGTTGGTGCGCGAGTCGCGACTGCGGTCACCGCGGCAGCGACAGTCTCTGCCCACCGCTGCCCGTATGTGCTCAATGTTAATCCGTGATACTATTTCAGCAACTACCGCGTGCTGACCTCTTTAAACTGGACCAACCACCTTTCTTTCATGAACTACACGACTCTAGCTATCAAATCTTAAGGCTCACATACAACTGGCGGCTGTCATACATGTCTGAAGACTCAAGCGTGCACTAATAAACAATGGATGCTTCAGTTAGTAACATTCTTCAGTGGATTTCCAAACGAAAGCTTAAGTAGGTAATACACGGCTTACGTAAAATTGTGACTGAAACAGTGGAAATACACATAGTGCATGGTACATTTAAAACAATTTGTCAAAATTGTAATGTATTTCTACTTTCCGTGTTGTGAAAGAGAAGTGTGCTTGTAAGCTTAGAGTAAACCCTGACAATTTTTTTTTCTATTCAATTTTGCAAGAAGTTCTTTTGTGCTTTTGAATTCGAGACAGTTTACTTTTCTGAAGAGTTTCAATAAAATTACTCTAGCATTTACGCTAAAAAATAAATTTATCTGGGTTATATAATATATTTATTAACATTTGTCATATATTTAATGGATTAGATGTGCCTCTGTGGCCGAACGGTTACCATTCCGGACTGCCACGCAGAGGTCCTGGATTCGATTCCCGGGCCGGGCAAAATATTTGTATGGCCTTCATTTATTTATCTCGTAAGTTCGGGTGTAATTTGTGGTTGTCTATGTGTGTGTCCATGGCACTCGCGACACATGGTTTTCCATATTGCGGGGCTATGTTGAGTGTGTGCGTAGGTCCAAAAAAAATTACTCTAAAATCGATGTCGTAAATGATTACCATAAAGAAATAAATACAAATAAATGTGGAAACGCAGTTGCATGATTTCGTATCAACGACATTATGAATAGGTACGGTTAGATACAAAGCGTTGTACTGGCAAAAATAACAAGTCTGGTGATCAAAGTGACGCAACTCACGTAGAACAACGGGCGGCGTAGGTGTTAAAAATATGGGATTAGGTGGAAACGTTGCAGCTCATTACCATATTGTATCTCCATGAGATACGCCTGTACAGCGTACCCAGCCCAGTTTTGCCACGTCCGATATTACCTAATATATGATTCAATTAAAATTAGGAAGTATTTCTATATACAATCATTTGTTACTCACCTGAAAGCCGTAATATGAATTTACTGTAGGTACTTAAAACAAAAGATATTCATTCTAAAACTTTTGGAATATTAATAATAACTCTTTATTGCACAAAGAAAAGATACATGAAACACAAGTTATAAAGGACATATACAAGGGTGAGCTTATCTCTAGAAGAGATCTCTTCCAGCCAACCCTAGCCTAGGTGAAAAATGAAGTCTGCGGGACTAATTATTGTACAATAAAATTAAAATTTAAAAGTGAGTAAAAAAAGTAAATTAATTAAAATATATATATAAATATAAATAATATATATATATATATATATATACATATAAAATATGATAATATATACATATGACAGACATACACACCTACATGAACTTTATATACATAAATACAAACATAAGCAGAATATAAATTATAATCTAAACAAATTACTACTTTATAATATATGTTACCTATTAGCTATCTAACGCGTTCGACAGGTAGTGCTCTTTTAATTTATGTTTGAAAGATGCCACCGATGGACTGTCACGAATGCTAGCAGGAAATCTATTCCACATACGAGTTGCACTTACCGTGAAAGAGTTGTGGAAGAATTTCGAGTTGGATTGGGGATTTATTAGTGATCTAGTGTCACAGGTACGTTTTGGGCGGGAACTGGGGGATAAGGGAGAAAAACGGGAACACAGATAATGAGGAAGCTGGGGGTTATGTAGAATTTTTTAATTAATATTATTAATTCTTGTAGCTGTAGAGCTCATCGTGAGAGAGTTTGTCCAAGTACTGCCACTTTAACTATTTCTATCGCCAAGCAATAATGTGAGCATTACTGCAATGAGGTTTTGAAGGGTAAGGGTGCTGGTGAAATTACAGGCACGTGGATCATGTGAACCTATTGTCGCCTTAATTTCTCAAACAAGTTACTGACATGCAAAAAATGGATTATATATACAAATTTTGCGGGCTGATTTCGCATCATATTTCCTTCATATTTTACCAATTCTTAGGGTCGTGTTCTAGAACTCTACTCAATGCTCAAGTCAGGATCTGAGTATGGTTTAAAGCACTCGAAATCATACTCAAGTCCCTGCCATTAGGGTCGTATTTCCAGTGCTTGTGTTGCCAGTGCAATCCTGACTTGAGCATTGAATAGAGTTCTAGAATACGACCCTTAAAGTAACGCATCCAAATTAACACCCTTGATAAGAGATTTAATATAAATAGATAGTTTTGCCATTTCCTAAATACCTAATCACTCTTTATAAGATACGAGAAAATAAGGCATCGTTATGTCTCAAGGTGACAGGCGCAGCGGCATTGCCACTTATTCCTTTACGATTTAAAACCCTGAGTGTCACTTGAACTGTTATGGACAGACGTGTCGCTTATCACCGTGTATTATAAAAAAAATACTTCTCGTAAGTGTAAAACGATGAATAGCTTAAGCAGGTTTGTTTTGCCGAATATTTGCAGTCGTCAAACTAAAGTTGGTTTTCATAAAGTAACTAAGACGTTTATTTTATTGGTAAGTCCTAAAAATTTAAACGATTTTTTCAACCGCAAAACAAAAGTTTGTTTAATAAAATAAAGTACTGTTGAGCACGTGTCAGTATTTAAAAAAATTAATGAAAATTGTATTCTCGACGACTTGCTTGGTCGATTTAGCTCAAGAATAAAAGAATTTGTTTCACGTGAATTTGTCACACACAGTTTTAATATACATAATTTTCAAATAGTTGATCGTCAATAAATTTAAAAAGTTAACAAATAATAATAATACTTTAACAATGGGCAGTTACTTATATGCGCTTGTTTGTATGGGAGTGCATGGGATGTTTCTTTGGTGGATGCATTGTATTGGATTAATTCTCGAAAACAAATTAATTGTTGTAAGTGCTCTCAACGATTGGTATTGTTGTGTCTATTGGAGGGGCATCCTGTATATACCTTCATAATTACGTAGAATAACCAATAAGTACTTTTATAATTAAACTTAAACATTTAATTTGTAAATAGTCAATTACTTTTTTTTTTAATGCTCCTATGTATAAACGCATGCCGTGGCAACCCCAGACCAGCCCGTTTCACGGACTTCATCCGGTTCTCAAGAGGCTAGTGCTTTATACCTAAGTATTTTTTGTGTTGTTTATAATGTTGGAAGAACAAATTAATTTGATTTATATCCTTTAGTCGGTAGATGTATTAATTTAAATTAATGATGTTGGTTTTTAACTTACGTGCTTTGGCCCGCAGTCCCTATTTTTGTTCTGACCCAAATATCTAACAGACCTTTTGTGAACACCCTATCCCTTATCAACAATATTACATTATAATTATCTTGTCTAGCAAAATCCATTTTCTGTTAAAATTGTAGTTACTGATAACTTATAATATATTTATAAACCCACTACTTTCTTTTTTTTTTTTATACTTCCATATGCGTGTGATATGAATGTGTAATTGTTTTTGTGTTGTCACTTTTTAGACTCTCATCGTACTCAATGGATCTCCGGATAGCCAACTGTAACCGTAACGACACTTTTACGTGTCGTTTTCAACCCTGACATTGGCAAAATTAAGGTGAAAATAGATGAAGCCATTTTATAGAAATTGGAACTGGATCTTCGTTTCATTATTTTGAACAGATTTCTGATAGTTGAGTAGGTGCTCGTAATAATAAATTAACGAAACGAATTCAACCGTCCTTGGACTGTCCTTGGCTTTTCAATCCGTCATTGGCGCGCTGGAAAAGATTTCAAGACTTCCTTCGCTTTACATTGTCCTAAGCCTCCGCCTTCAGCTCGTCATACTACCAATCAATGACGTTTTCTTTATTTTTTATTTAGGACAGTCTTTTAAATTCATATAGGATTCAAATTAATAAATCTCTAAGACTATTTTTCCATCAATATCACGGTATCATTGTAGTTTGTTGTATGGGCGCCTAACAACTATAACGCATTTACATTTTATCATTACTTTAACTTTTATTGCTCTGAGTAAACGTGTAGGCTTTGGTAAACTTTTCGTTTTGCTTTAGGAGGTATGTAATTAAAACGTATAACATAATTAATATTCTAACTTGTTGTTAGTATTTGAGTTATACGATACTCTTATTTTGATATGAGAAATACCTCACAAGTTTTTTTTTAGGTGTCCTAATGATTTTATAAATTTCTGAACAAAAATTGCTAAACGAACATACAACTATCACCTTTGACATTCCTCGAATCGGCATTGATACTAAACCTTTTTGTATAACGTCGACTACGACTGACTGATAGTCTTCCATCTTCTATTCCTTGTCTCGTAAATTTCAAGTTTTTGTTGTTAGTCTTTACAAATCCTCTCTTAAAATTAATAACTCATTTTACTTGTATTAACAAACTTAAATTATAAACCTATCTAATTAAATATCTCTAACGGTGTTGGTAGGTATATCGTGATGTTTTGTATCGTTCTAGAAGCCGGAATAGACTTAATTAAGTACTTAAACATAAATAAAAAATTGTAACTCCTATGTCTGACTAGATATTTGCAGAATTCTTCAAGAGAAGCCAGAAACTTAAAAATAGATTACAATAGAACGTCGACAGACCGTTCTTGGGATTCCTTGATTGAGTAAAAATAATTTAAACAAAATCTCTCTGAATTGTTACAGAATGCTTTGTTTCTCTCCGTACTGCAGATGAGACAGACCACTAGCAGGTACTTGATCATCCATCTTTTTAAATTCGGTGTTAGACAGTCGGCGGCTTTATTGATTATTTTTTATACAAATTACGAGATATTTTTAAATTAATTGCTTGTTTCTGTTCTCATTAAGCTGACAAGACAGCACCTACTGGTTTAAGAAGAAACTGTTATAGCTTAATATGAGTAGTAACGATTTTTCTAAGTAAACCGGTCATCGTAACCATTAAAGTAGGTACCTTGTACTGACATTCAATATTTAAAATATTGTGAAGTTTGTATATATATGTAGTACACATACTTGAATTACGTTTTTAAGAAATATTGAACCTATCTAACATAACTATATTATTTTTTTAAATTTCATTTTAAAGGGTAGGGTATAAGATTGACCTATTCGTTTGGTAGGTCAATGGGGTATAACTATTTCTATTCAAAACAAAAATTTAAATTGAAAATTTATTTTAAGGATAGTTGGCAATCATAATACTATCAAATCAAAAAGGTAGGTATCAAATTCATTAATTTAATAATTTCCACCGTTCAAAACCTAATATATTTTATAGATACCTAATTGATAAATTATAAGTTGAGAATGTTAAAAGTAATGTAGCGTTTAATTTATTCATACATTGGATTTCTCGTTTTCGTTCTATGGAATGTAGTCGAATCCAAATCAATTCAAATTATAATAACTTTTGACATTTCATTTGACCAATTGGTGAAAAAATAAAATAAAAACTCATTGCCTCACTATGAATTAGTAACGCTTCTAACTAAATGTTGTCTACCACTGGCCTTTTCATCATGGCGATGACGTAGTGAGCCGTAGAACAAGTATTTTTTATACCGAAACATACCTTGCAACTTTGAACTAATCCATTAGGTACATACTGAATGAATCAACTAAGGTTTTCCCAGTCTATTAACACATCACAGCTTTGTTTAGAATTTTATTCTAAATTGTAACGGGCCGCAGTAAAGATGTGTACTGTTCAACTCATCTGAAAGTTTAGTAAGTACTGTTGATTTCACCAATTTAGTGTAGTCAGAAAAAAACCTTGAGATAAAACCTTGTTCATTGAACCATGGAGTCTCCGTAGCCTTCAGTGAATCTCGCCTTTTGTTACTTTACTAGCTGAAAAAGTGTTCTACCATGTCCAAAGTTAACTTGTTCTAAATTTAAAAAATTAAAAATAAAAGTCAGACGCCCTTTTCGTTAAAGTTTTGCGAAACGACTGGCTGTACATACGTTTATTATCTTATCAAAGAAGATTATATGCACAAGTGTTAGGATTTGTACTGTGTAATGCCCAACGTAGTATTTCGACACCCAAACGGGCTGTATGATAAAAGAGTTCAGTGAACACAGTGAAACACGCATGGAAAGGTCCGAGTTAACTTTGAGTTTCCATAACTTGATAAAGCGAGGTGTGTTTGTTTATGCTATTATGTATTTAAAAATTTATTTAATAAGGTGCTTAGTTGTGATTTAGCACCTGTGACAAGTGATACCAGTTGTATTTTCAATATTATGATTTTGTTTGGACACCATTTTCTTGTGGATATTATCAAATTTTTTTTGTTGCTCAAACTGTTTGAAGCTTTTATCCGTTTTTTGTGTTTGTTTTCAATACATTCTTGGAAAAATCTTGTTGATGATTGTTTGTGTTGTGGAATTTATGATTTAAAATTACTAAGGTAAGGACAATTGGATGCAATTGTTACAATGGAATGACCGTATCTGGCAGTCTTTTGTTTGGTGTGTTAACATACTCATAAATATAGGTGTTCCATATCAAAAGATTAAATGTATAATAATACGAGTAGAAATGAGTTGGTTGTATTTACTTTTTATGATGACTATATAGTGTGGTACACAGCAATTACATTCCATACCATGACCTAATTGGATTAACAGCTGCTTCTTTGCCAGGGTGGCTTCTTCATGGCCTGTACAGGCCTTAATGAATATGACTGATGATCAATTTTATTGTGATCATTAATTATAATTCGGAGCACATAAACAAAATTATAGAGCTTCAGTATTTGATTGCTTTTACGTTCTCTGTTTGAGACAAACGTGTTTGCGTCAGTGTGAGCTTATATGTGCTAATCATACAGCAACATTGAAATAAAATATTAATTTGTAATAAAATATTAGTGTTTGCGATATTAATAATAATGCACACACTCAACATAGCCCTGCACCAGGGAAACCTTGTGTCACGGGTGCCATGGATACAGACAGACAACCACAAACTACGCCCAAACTCACAAAAGAAATAAATATAGACCATACAAATATTTCTCCTGGACCGGGAACTGAACCTGGGACCTCTGCGTGGCAGATGGTAACCGTTCGGCCACGGAGGCAGTTAAAACAAAGATTGAACAAACTAACAAAAATTCCTTCATTCTGGTTGGATTTGAACCAGTGCCTTCAAGCAATCTGTGACAGTTGCTCTCCAAAGTGATCTACGAAATATTGTTAATGATAATCATCTTAAAAATTATTTGACTTAATTAATAAGAAAGTTGGATATGTTTGAGTGAGACCACTACCCGATGATAGGTTTTAGAGACGCTTGTATTAATGATCACCAGGCTTGCACTCTGCAGAAGAGCAATAAAGTTACGGCATAGTGATTGGAAAATAGAAGGATGGATAACCTGGTAAGGGGGGTGGGTAACCGGTGGATGCACTTCATGTCCGTCCAGCTAGTCTGGAAGTCTTTGGAGGAGGCCTATGTTCAGCAGTGGACGTCTTCCGGCTGATATGATGATAGTGATTGTATTACTAGAGAAAATTAAAACATAGAAAGGTAATATTGTTAAATGCAAATAGTACTGATATGCTTAATAATGAGAGTACCTCTTAAAATTAACTCATGTTGTGTTGTAAGTGAGGTGAATCGGTGTTTTTGGGTGTGTGTTTTTTATGAGACCTAGTGATGGGACGAACGCGTCACACCAGTCCATAACAATTGCAGTGCCACTCAGAGCTTTAAATCGCAGTGATCTGAGAAGCACTGCCACTGTACCTGTCGCCAGGAGACATAACTTGAAAAGTCCATGTGACTGTAATTTCACTTGCAACCTTACCCTTCTAAACCGAAACAAGTAATGTGAGCGTTACTGCTTGGTGGCAGAAATAAATATGGTGGCAGTACTTTCCTAGACGAACGCTTTCGAAAGGAACTCTTACTGCTACTACTGTCTGTGACTGAGTATGTGTTTAATAAGCGTGTGCATGGGTACATTAGCTAAAACGATACAGGGGCATCTTGTCCGCTTCATCATCGAAATTCTACTGTCACTTAGCATGAGGTTGGACATGTGCTTATTGTTTGCGCAGTGCAGTACCCCTTGAGAGCTGTAGTCTGCTTTCAAAGGCCATTCTTATCCAGAGCCTCTCTTGCCTCTTATAATAAGGTCTTCAGTTCAAGTCTACACTGAAAGACTTGCGTCAGTGTCTTCGAATCATGTGCAGTTTAGTGTACTTTTGCTAGTTGTGTTTATGTTATTGTTGACAGTGAAATGTATGGTATAGAAACATTCATGTTTATTATGTAACATCCTACATACCTAGTGTTATAAGAAAAAGGCATAATACAAATATATGTAACAAAAACTCATTTTCAATTTTCGAACTATAGTCCATTTGTTTAGGTACTTAACTAAAGGTAAACAATCTTGATACATCTTTTTATTGAAACATGCTTTACAAATCAATAGGTACAAAAATGAGCATGCAATTTCATATGAAGCTAAGCATTTGTATTTTGTATTTGAAGGTAAGTATAAATCATTTTATTAATATATATTTCATTAAAAAGACATCTCATCATTGTTTACATTTAGTTAAGTATGGTCTATAGGCTTCAGAACTTTTTTGTAATATACATGATTATTTATGTAGAAAACAAAATTAATGAGAATCAATGGGTACGTATAATAAAAAGTGGTGTTCAAGGAAAAAATCCTCAACTTAATGGTTTGGTAAAGACCTACAAAAATTCTATGACACATTAATGTGGTGATTAGCAAATACTAATACTTACCTGTAATGACTTTGACACCTTACTAGCATTTTGCTCTAAATATCTGTTTCCTTTTGTTTCTTCGTACAGTACATTATTACAGTACAGTAGAGTACAGTATTTTGTTTTCTTTATTTTTACAGTTGTTACTGTGAAATGTTTTAGCTGTCTATGAATTGACCTTTTGGTAGGTCAATGTATCTATGCATTGTTTGTAAATTATAACTCGGTAAGCGTTATATTTAAATTTTCCTGTATTCATATAATGCTTACCTATCATGTTTGTCATTATGATTTTCCTGTATGGATTAATTTCAGTAGGTTCTAAACAGTTGTTTGTGATTGATTTCATTTCATTTCAATGACCGCATTTATTACTGTGTAATTATTAGCCTGCTTCTGCTTTTGGTGTTTTTTTAAAATATGGATCAAAATTTTTTACTGAAAGAAGATTATTGCTCAAACAATAAAGGTAACCTGCACTCTGTATCTTTATGTAAATTATTATTAAACTATTATAAAAGATTTCTTACAAAAGTGGACAATTATTTAAAATAAATCAACTTCTCATTAGTGCAATTAATATTTGTGATTATGGATTATAATTCAAGATAGCAGTTGATGGGTCAGGTTTATTTGTATGTCACATTTGTCATCAGTTAATTACAGCCATCATAATCTTTGATATTTTGTAACTTTATCACAAATATAATTTTTTTTACATGACAAGCAATGTCTTGGGCCACCTGGGACCTTTTCCCAGCTGATCCAAGTGCAGTACGTTCTTCCAAACCGGCTATAATTAATGCTATACTAAAACTTCAGAAATCAATTTAATAAGAATACCATTTTACAGATGAGGAACTCTACGGGTACACAAATTACGGCATGGAGACGCCAACTCCATCAGGGGCACCAGGGGACTGCTTGCCCGGATTATTCCAAAGAATGGACTCGCTCAATCCAGGCATGGACACGGAGTTTGATGAGAGTTTGGCTGTCCCGGAGTCCTTATCAGTGATTGATGCAGATAAGGTTGACAATAAAGAAAATGATTCCTTAGTAGGTGTGTATCGTATTATTCTTACTATGCATATAGGTAGTTTGTAAGAACAGGAGCAAAATGGTGCAATTAGTAAATTTTTGACTATATTTTGTTGCAAAAAACCTGCAGTTTCCTTGATTTTCAAGGGAGTTACATATTTATAGATTTAAGTAGAAAATAGCTATATATTATTAATGCAACAAACACAACATAACATTTAACACATGGTCTGTGCATAATACTTTTATATCCATACATGGCTGACACACTTCACTGTCTAGTTTCTGCAACTTAGCAAGATACCAACCCACATCAACCTTTGGCAGGCTCAATGCCAAAATATTTAATTGGAAATGTAACTTTACGGCACTGTAATAGTGTTGTTTTTGCTATACTCGGTGTAAAAGTCGCTTTATCTAAATTGGTCGTAAATGTCAACTGTTCATACGAATAATCTATATGACCTTGGATTTTATTTATACCATTAAAAAAACTATCATGTGATCCTAAATTTCTTTTTATATACATTATTATAGTGTGTCTGTCCAAAGTTAAATCTATGTATCATGTACATAAATTACATGTTCATTTCCAGGTATGTGCGATAATTAAGTTAGGTACAATATAAATAAAGAATATTATTATTTAGTTTATGTACTGCATCTTGAACAGTATGCATGAACAGTACAGATAAAAGAAATCACACCTACATAAGTAAAAAAAATCTATGAATTGATAAAAAAACTATAAAATGATATTTTATCTCAAAAATTGCGTAATATGCATATCATTCGTATGCGATACGTTATTTCTCATGTTCGACATAGTAAATATCCATTTTACAATCGATACAATCAATAGTAGCAGTAGAGCCTTGTGAAAGAGTTCGTAGAGGAAGGTGGCTTACTTCTCTGGAGGAACTCTTTCACGAGAAGCTCTACTGCTGCTAATGATTATAAGTACAGCCATAGTAAAATAAAATCAGTAGCACAACTCCATGGTAACGTAGCAGCGCGGGTTGTATCGTAAATGCTCGCCACGCGCCGTTTATAGAGGCACACAATCTCAAAATTTTGCAGTGCACCCGAATTGCACAGCGCGGGTCCTCACACGCGACTTCACAATTTAAATCAAACGCTCGGCGTAAAAAAAATAAATAGTAGACGTGTTTATTATTGTGTTTATGGTTGTTTGAACAAGAGTGCCTCAAATTCAGAATTGTTAATAATTTCATTTGTATTACATAATCGTACATATATTAGATTATGGGAATAATCGAATTTAAATATATCAATATGTAAGTACTGCATTTGACAAAAGGTATTTCAATGTACCATGAGAATACTGTGATTAATAGGTATTCAAAAATTAAGGTTATTTTTTTCAAATTCACCAACTGAAATAATCATTTGACAACCCTATGCTCCGAACGACGCACTATGGGAAAAGTAAGAAAAAACATTGCCAAAATTACACTTGTAAAGTAACTGCGTTTTCGGTGACTTATTTTAAGTTTAGTGACTTGTTTCATTATTACGTTGTAAGAATAAGCAGAAGTCATAATTAATAATAATAATAATAATATATTTATTTTACAATACATAATTTCACGCTTTTTTGGCAAATGCGTAGAAAAAACATAATCCTTTGAGGACCATAGCACCCCTGACACACATCATTCGCATCTTCGATGTTCACATGGTAACTGAAAAAATTAAACCATAAAAAATGGAAAATCTTGTAAATAATTATACTGTTACTGTCCGCAAATTGCTCGGGATCCTACTCCTTTATATAAATGGATTCCACCCCTATGTTGTGGATATTCCAAAGATTCGCACGAAGCGTTACGCTTCCACATTTATTATGGCGAACGGCCATGGAGTCGAATTCCTGCCTGCAGACTTCCCTGAACGTTATAAGTTGGATCTTTTGAAGGCGAGAGTGAATAGGCATTATTCAGGTGTGCATGCTCCATCGTCGACGTCATCGTCATCGTCACTTTCCATCAGGTGAGATGGATGTCAAATACACACTTACATTTGAATAAAAAAATTACGTACAATTGAAACGAACGTGATTATTTTCTAATATGTTGCCGCAAACAATAGCACTTGTTGTAAACGTTAATATTAAGTCTATTAAATGCTCCTTCAGCAAATGAATCATTTTGATCCGGATATAAAATTTGTAAGTTTTAATTAATTAAGGCTTCTTGAATATGTGTCATGTTGTGGCAGTTAATCTATTACAATTTTATATTTATTGTTACATACCTGGGGCCCAATTCTACTGATTTTTGAAACCACTAGTCATTGTAATTCCTTTGAGATTATATTGCAATTATGATAATATTTGCTATTTCGTTAAAATTTTCTTGCAATTGCAGTCGAGTCTCAGTGGAATGGTAGTGATGGCATATTTATTCATTCGTTTAATAACGATGTTGCCTTACTAAAACTACCATGGAAATTACTATGCATAATTAATTTTTTTTCTCTTAGCATTTTAGTCTTCAAATTGAATATGTGTAATTTTAATACACTACGCCATCGACTCGCCATTGGAGAACAGAATACTGAAAAATTGCAACAGCAGTTGAATAGTAGCTCGATGGCCAGCTGGCAAGCCGCTACTCATTAACTTTCAGCAGAATACCTAACGTATAAAATCCTGCCATCGAAACACAACTGAGACGATTTACAACTAGCAGACTTGGGGCCCTGTAGTTGAGACGTAATTTTTGTGGAATTAGTAAAAATAAAAAGCAACACAAATGGAAAAACTTATAATTTTTTTCCCGCGAAAAATGGAATTTTTTCCCGAGAAAATTGAACTAAGATAATTGTACTATACGCTGTAATAAAATTAAGGCACATGGGACTTGTCAACTTATGTCTCAGGGTGACGGGCGCAGTGGTAGTGCCCCTCAGATCTTTGTAATTTAAAGCTCTTAGGGGCACTGCAACTGTTATGGACAGGCGTGTAGCTTACCATCAGACGCACGACTAGTTCGTCCTGTTACTGTATGTTATAAAAAAAAATTAATATGGCACTGGTTTTTGAAATGCAGTTTCAATGCAGAACATCATTATTTATCAATTCAGCTAACTAATGGCATCTGGTCTAAATTTGAAATTAAAAGTTTTTTATAATATATTATTGGCCAGGTTTTACTCATATTTTACTATAGTGCGACGTGTGGGTATTATTGACGCACCGAACAGACAGACAGGCATGTAATCATGTAATAGTTAAAACTTCAGTAAGTACTACGTCATATCCAATTTTAAATCTATCTATATCGAATTATGTATAATCGAAATTTGTAGTATATTATCCGCTAATCTCTTATTTTATTATTCACAATGACAACCCCATAAATTAACAAAAGTATAAAATGATCTTTATTACTAAAAAGAAGGGCATTGTTATCCATAGTCTTACGTGTTATGTGATAACCATAAGGTTAGTGTTGTGGGGTATTAACTCTTATCGTTTTACCACTTATGACATTATCGTTTATTGATTTCATATCAATGTTATTGTACATCATTTGTTTATAATAAGTATACAATGTCTATCATGCTTTGAAAGTTAAATAGGATTATACGTCTTCTTGATATACGGCAAATATGAGTCACACCTGCCTTCAAGAGGGCTAGACAGACACCACGATTCGCCACTCGCAACAACAGCCTAATACAATTTTAACCTTAACTTATAACTTTTTTTAATAGATGAATTACTGTTACCCACTAAAAGAATGATTGACAGTGGATGCATTTGTTAATTAAAAAGAATTAGTATAAAAACAAACAGAAAAAATAAACGAAATTAAATAATCATATAATAAATCATAAAATAAAAATGCTACGAGGAAAAAAAACAAAAAATAAAGAACATTAAAATTAAATAAATTGTTACATGAATAATTACATATACGTATGTATATAATTAAATTAATGCGCACGTACATATTAATAATTGATAATTATACATGTATGTATACCTACATAATATAATACATTACACATATTGCACATCACTATTATGTATTAAATTTTGTACAGGGTTATTAGTAAAATACTAACATCATAAACAACAACTTTTGTTCCATGAGTTTTTACAAATCATTTAAGTCAATCTTTTAAGTTCTTGTTTTTCTATACCACATTGTGTATTTTAGCAACGGCTCCCGCATGCTGTCATTCATAAAAATACTTTTGGTGGTGGGTGCGTTATTTTGATACCGCCGTTAAGAGTTAGGAATCTATTAAAATATGTTTATTTTAGTACGAAAGTAAAATCTAATGAATTATTAAAAGTCGTGGAACAAAAGTTGTTGTTTATAATAATGGTATTATAGTCCTGCGAGGTTGTTAGTATTTTACAAATAACCCTGTGTATAATGTTGTAACAAGCCTACATACTACCATTTTGTGAAACTGCGGGCTTTGAATATATTCTATGCAACTGACTGATGTTTGTTTTGAAGCAATGTTTAGATCTTGCAAACGGATTAAGAGGGAGCAGAGGAAAAATTCCTAATCTTCGATTTGATTTTAGCGGGGTATATCTACTTTAAAGTTAAATATAAAATATTGTATGAGTAACTACACGATATATTCAAGCATAGACACTAATCAGAAACATAAAACAATAATGTTTCCTCGATAGATAAAAATCACGAAATGACCTCTAATTTTCACATTTTTTCGATTCATCCTCGAAATGCTACAGGTTATTAGGACAAAACTTAGATAATTAATTATATTTATGCGTGATCGAGAACTGTCACTACGGATTTTTTAAAATCCCTTTAGTTTTAGAGTTATTCCGCTAAAACCAATTTGGTACTTTTAATGAGCAAAATTCAACATCTCCTGTCGCATGTCACGCGATAGGAGCCAAGACAAAATTTTTTTGGCATGCTCCCTCTTAATATTTGTTAACTGGTTGTTATACGTTCGAAGAATACGCATGAGAACTGGATTCTTACCGTGTGGAGTGGAAGGAGCAGTTTTCTTTTTAGTACAAATGACGGGACGAACAGGTCGTGCGCCTAGTGGTACGCTACACGCCCGTCCATAACAGTTAGGGCGCATGTATTCGACGGGAATTTCATCGCGCTCACGCCGCGCAGCGACAGCGCGCGTCTAACTTGCATGGCAAAAGACGCTCTATTCGTTTAGCTTTTACGTTTTAACTTAAATGAGCGTCTCGGGAGCGCGGGCGAGTTTGTATTATTCGAAGCGCGGTTGTATTATTCAGAGGAATTTAAATGTTGTTGCCTAGAAAATAGAATTCAGATGCGCCATTAATGTAAGTGAAAGGTGATGGTAACTGCCACTCACAGCTTTAAATTGCAAAGATCTGAGGAGCACTGCCACTGCGCCTGTCACCCTGAGACTTAAGTTGACAAGTCCCATGTAGCTGTAACTTCACCAGTACATTTACCCTTCAACCGGAACGCAGTAATGCTCACAATAATGCTCATAGGTAGTAGTACTACCCTGGGCGAACTCTCACAAGGAGTTCTTTCACTTCTTTCTTAATCATGAGTTCTTTTATTCAGACTTGTACGCATCCCGAACAGTGACAACAAGGCCTTTTACCGTCTAAGTGGTCCTTGGTTAAATAATAATCTGCCACACAATTGCACCAATTACCTAGTCGACAACTAGGAAACGCCTGCGGTTGGAATACCAGATTAACCAATTTAACTCCTTTCCTCGTGAGTTCCTTTAATTTAAGATACGTAAGTTACTTAAATAGAATTAATCCTTATAATTGACACTTTCGATCGGTATCATAAAATATAGGATGTTTTTTCTTCATATTTGATTGGTTTGAAACCCAGATGAGGCAGGAAACTTTTGAAAGTCTGACTGCCGTATTACTTTTAAAAATAAAATAATGTATTTGTTTAGGCAGTATTTAGATTTATGTGTTTGGATTCTGCTAAGTGTTTCTTTGATGTATTTTTTCCAATGGAGCTAACATATGCATTAATGTTCAAAACCCCTAAATAAGTGGAATGTCAGGCACATGAGACTTGTCAACTTATGTCTCAGGGCGACGCGTGCAGTGGCAGTGCCCCTCAGATCTTTGCGACTTAAAGCTCTGAGCGGCACTGCGACTGTTATGAACTGGCGTGTCGCTTATCACCAGGTGCACAACTTGTTCGTCCCACCACTTGGTATCATAACATGCTTATGACATATTTTTTAAACCGACATATTTTCTGTTATCACTTCATATTTTCAGCTGTAGTTCGTATCATACACATTGTATCAATGAGTCATATTTATAAAAGATATTGACATACGATGATTAGTGGAAAATGTTCGCTTTTGAGCGCTGAGTATGATCTTGCTTATTCAGTTATGATAAAAATATCAGATTATAATATTAATATAATGTGGCGTGTCGCTTCTATCACAAATACATAAAGCAGTCCTGATCGATACATTTTTCGCCGTTTCTTGAACATGAGTGCGTGACCCCGGCCGACTGTGTCATTCCCGGGGAATACCGCCTCTCCCATTTGAAAATAGAAAATTTCATTTAATAACGCACACACTCATGCCATGGACACACACATAGACCACCAACCACAAATTACACCCAAACTCGCGAGAGAAATAAATGTAGGCCATACAAATATTTTTCTCGGCCCGGTCCTGCTCGATACGGCACTTATTGTTCATCGGTTCTTTGAAATTGAAATTGATTAAATATAAAATTGAAATTCCCGTATTCATCAATTTTTTTTTATATGACAGGTGGACTGTTATGCTGCTTGTTTAACGCCTATTGTATTTCTTTTTTCAGTTCCAGAAACATCAGTTCGCTTCAGAACAATCCACGACCCACCTGTAAAGTTTAACTCAGTGCACAGAAAAGTATTCATTCCGGGCGTAGAAATAAAAGTCAGATTCATCGAAAACGAAAGGAGCGTCACTACTCATCTGCTCAATCCTAATTTGTAAGTTTTGCTTTGAATCTAATTACTACACTCATACTACGATAACATAAAATAATAGATCACATTTAATTAAATTAAAAACAAATTTACATAAAACATGCTTTAATTATGTACATACTTACGTACTATATAGCCCAAGGGATATTTAATAGGTATATGTATATATATGTAATATGTAATAACTCGTATCTTAAAGCATAAAGTTACTGAAATGCAAAAAATAGATTATATATACGAATTTTGCAGGATGATGTCACATCATATTTCCTTCATATTTTCACACTAGCTTTTACCTATTCTTAAAGTAATGCATCCAAATTTACACCCTTGATAATAAATTTAAAGTAAATAGAAATTTGCTGTCTCCTGAATTATCACACTTTATAAGATACGAGTTTGAGAAAGTGAGTCATCGAAAACTCCTATTGTATTAACTAATGATACGTAACAATGATGATATGTAACAACTAATGACGTGAGCTCAAACTCGAAGATTCCCTGTACTATGAGTACCAGAGAAACAGAATTCATTCCCACACCCAGACTAAAACCAATTCAATAAAGTTCATAGTCAAAAGTTGTTTATGATGTTAGCAATATAGTCTTGCAAGGTTTTTAGTATTTTACAAATAATCCTGTATTGGTGGGGACCTCGGAAGCAATTGGGGTACGTATCTAGTGCTACGGCACAAAAGTTGTTAAAAACCAAAAACAAATCGAGTTCTTAGGTTTTCGCGATTGTTACACATAGGAAATGAAACTATTTTTCCGGATTTAAATCGCGTATATTTGTTTTTTCAAACAAACCGACGTTTCGGGCCCTTTACAGGTCCCATGGTCACGGTCACGGTACATGGTCATGGTCACAGCCAACCGTGACCATGGGACCTGTAAAGGGCCCGAAACGTCGGTTTGTTTGAAAAAACAAATATACGCGATTTAAATCCGGAAAAATACCAAAAACAAAGTTACAATTATTTTTAACAAATGATTGTGGTTCTCAATTTTCAGATACACGATACGTCTGCAACATGGCGATTTCACATGGACAATCAAGAAACGTTACAAACACATCCTCTACTTACATCAACAACTCAGCATTTACCGGACATCACTTAACATTCCCTTCCCAACCAAAACGCATAAGTCCCGGAGAGCGAGTTTCAAGAACACCGTTGACACCGAAGCTAGAGCTGAGAGGGTGGCGTTGGATGCTTTACCTAGATCGGAGTCAAAAAGAGGAGTGAGACCGAGGAAAAGAAAGGGTGCTTTACCTAGGTAGGTTGAATTTCTAACTATCTCAAAAAAAGCTGGGTAAACACCAAGTTTTTGACCTAGGTATATACCAAATTGCACAACCAAATAATGAACTGTCTGAAACAGCAAATTTTATCGCTATATGAATTCTAGCTGTGGGCCACTGCATATTTTTATTTTTTCATTATTTAGATATTATATACCGTCACATTTGTAGTCGAGTGAGCTAGACAAACAACATACAAAGCTATTCTGACCAACCTGTTAACAGCGTTAGGCGCTTTAGGCATTATTTGAATAAAAATAGGTGTAATTCCAATTAAAAGCCGATAACAAAATTATTGAGGAAGGTTTTTTTTTAATAAAAAAGTAATTATTAATATGGATTTCGGCAAAGTAATGTCTGAATCTGTTAATTGGAAAATATTCATTTATTAGGTTATCTATACGAGAAAGTATATATCAGAGACCATAGAATCCCTCACTGTCCAAACTGTTAACGTCGCATCGTAAGGAGAAAGTCAGACGGCGTGTAGGAAGTGTATTACTTGTTATTTTTTGGACAAATTGTAGCAACTGTTTAAAAACGGTAACGATGAGTTGGAAAGTCAGAATTATTTTTTCACAGAGTTAGATACTCGTGAAAAAATAATTTGAAGCCATTATATATCGAACTTTGTTTTAAGGTATATAACTACAACATATTTTTCGTAATATTTACAGGTTTCCAAGCAAGCCAGAAGTGATGGTCTCGTACGAAGGTATCCAGCTGCGAATGAAACAACTCGAAGAATATTTGTTCAATTTGTTTAACATCTCCATTTACCGTAATCATCATGAAACGGTAAGGATCTATGCTGTTATATATTATTAATTTTGATATATTTGGTGTTGGTTTTGAATTTTTAACCGACTTCAAAAAACGAGGAGGTTCTCAATTCGATTGTATGTTCTTTTTTGCTTTTTTTTTTGTATGTATGTTACGCGATAACTCCGGTATTTGTGAACCGATTTTTATGATTCTTTTTTTGTTGGAAAGGGGGTACTTCCATAGTGATCCCATTTCATTTTGAAGAAAATCATCTACCTCGAAGGGTGGCTGTTCGCGTATGAATATTCATTTTCATAAATAGCGCCTAACATTAATTTAGGAGCAATTACTTTAATGGTTGATTTTGCTATTTCTCCAATTCAAGGCGTTTTTCGCTCAATATACTTTGAGTAGTGAGAACCAATTTTTATTATCTCCAGTGTCAAGTCCTGTATAGTGGCGAACTAGGGAATATTTCAATAAAACAGCAAATAGACGTAATTCCACGTAGTTTTAAGGTCGGTTTTTTTAGTACTCTGTTCTGAGATTATTAAATAGAAGAGTGATATTCGCCGGTAAAATGATATAGACGAGCGGGGTCAAGAGCCGGCGAACGATACGCGCCGTACTATGTATTATTGTGTAATATTATGATGTAATGATTTTATCGAGCCTTTTTTGGGTTTACGGAGCTCATCGACATTCTATTGCTGGTATTTAGTCGGAAAAAATGGGACAATTTGAAACCCATGTTAGTAAGCAGTACTCTCTGCAGGAAGACGATCTAAAAAATCGTGGAACGGCATACCGACTTTTTATACGATTGTCGGTGAAAAGGCCAAGCGACGAGCAATCGACAGCTCCTGAAGATGTCTCATAGAGAGGCGGAACACGGGTCAAGCATATTTTTGGTGGTGGTGTTGGCGATTGTAGTTGCTCTTGTGTTTTTCATTTTATGACGAGGGAGGGTAGGAAATTTACTTAGCGTGGAAAAATATTGAACACAAGCGCATCTATTCTCTACGATTTAGTAGGACACGAGTTGCAAAATATTTTTTTTTAATTTTTACTGAATGAGTCGTCACGGTGATGGCAACCGTTAGCACAACTAATTAGGGAGGGTACTGTACGTGCACCCGGGGCGGCACGAGCCTCTTGAGAACCTGATGAATTCAGTGGCAACCCTGTACACTTGCTGATCTGAAGTCAAAAACCTTAATTTAGAAGGTTTCTGTGTATATAATAAAGACTTAAAAACGTGATACAAAAATTGTCAATGATGGATGATAAGTGAAACAATTACAAATGGTGGATTTAAGAATGTCTTTGCAAGGATCGTAACGTGTAACTAACTTCGTTGTGATACTGTTACAAATGGCGGCTCTATAGAATGTATTTGCAAAGCGTAAGGCGTGTTAAGAAGTTCACTCAAGAATGGCTTTTGCTCTTCAAAAATTACGCTTTTTAATATGTTTTAATGCTCTCCTGTCACAATTTTTGTATAATTTCACTTATTGTCCACTATTCTCGTCGCCACTGAGATTTGAATAAGAAAACACTGTTTCACTATTTAAATTAGGATTTTACGCGATACGTACAAGACGCGATCGAGTCCGATGACAGAGAGAGAGCGAGAGGGAGTGAACGAGCGAGACATCAACCTCATTTTAGGGCGCGTTCCCACACTTACTAAAAGTCTGAAGTATTTCCTTACTTGAGAAGTTATTTAATAATTATTGTCTGATATTGCAGGTAAAGTTCTTAGAAGTGTCACATCTATCGTTCATAGCGGAGCTAGGCTCGAAGGGCAAGGAGGGCATGATTATGAAACGGACTGGGTCCACGCAGCCTGGCCAGGCCGGGTGTAACTGTTTTGGACTGCTAAGCTCTATGGTCTGTGTTAGGTGAGCACTTAAACTAGATTTTTCTGGCTATCTACTATACAATATCTATATCTCGACATGAACGGAAATCATTGAGTTTTAACGAAAGTTGTAAAATTTCTATGCCACTCCACGGCTGCTGGTACTTAGAGCATGTACCTTTTTATACCTGTTTGCGTTGTAATGTCACTGAAAGAAAAAAGCTGAATTGAATTTAAATTAAATTGCAGTTGCAAAAGTAGCGCTTTTTTCTGCTGGTAGCACATTTTGCACCTACGACGATGAAACAGACTTGCAAAATTATTTAACAACGTATAAACGCAAAAACAGAGACATCATGCATTTCTTCATTTTTCCATAGCGGGCGCAATGCTTCTTACAGGATAACATTTAAGAGCTAATAAGCGACATCTTTAGTCAGCTGCTCGTAGCTGCCAAGATACCTGGCTAAGTGAAGAAAAGCTATCATAGATTTCTCACAGATGGCGTTACGGCAAAAAAGTTGTTAAAAACAAAAAACAAAGATCTGCAACAAGCACATAGAAAAATTCGTAAGGTCCACTGGTTAGTTCCGTGGCTTTGTTGATATATGGCATCTGCCACTGTTTGCTGGAAGACGATGGTTCGAATCCAGCCGGATCGAAGGAATTTTTATAATATAATAATATTTTTTATTTCTTACATACAAACAGGTAACCATGAGTTACAAAAAATTGGAATGTGTCGTAGAAAACATTAAAAGCGTCATTGTAGTTACTATAGGACTTTTTAACCCCCACACTTTACCTAACAAACGTGTATCTTAGGTGCGGTTTATGGAGCATATAAAAAAGGTTCAATATTTCAGATGTAACTACTTCTGCACGGGACTGGTCTGCGCGAAATGGCAAGAACGGTGGCTGTTTGTGAAGGACACATTCTTCGGGTACATACGCCCCAGAGACGGCATTATCAAAGCAATCATGTTGTTCGATCAGGGGTAATATTATTTTGTGTACATTTTGTAGTAATATAAGGAATATACTTTCGACAACCTCAGTGGTGCAACGGTTTATACTTCGGACGCTGGGCGAGGGTCCGGTTCCCGGTTGGAGCAATTTGGGAAATTAACTTTTATCATTGAGTCTGGTCTGGGTATTCCGGTTAATGATCTGGACTTTCGTTGCTCTGATAGTCAAATTCCTTAGCTTGAGACTAGTAGTGCGATTCACGTAAGTTCAAGCTATCAAAATATCGATGAAGTTACGTAGTCATTCGATCGAAGACCTATCCTAAATGGGTATTCACGTATCACTTGAACGAACGTTGATATTAGTAGAATCAAAACGTAACGACTAATGAACGACATCTTGGATTGTGAAATTTTACATTTAGTAGTCGAAAGTCTATTGAAAGAACTGTTAAAATTTTAACAGAGTACGTATGACTTGTCGTTTAGAGTCGATTCAAGTTCGATTTATGTACTATCTTCTTCTTTTAAATGTTATGGCTCCATCGAAATAATCAATGATTTTTGCCAATGTCAAGTAAAAATAACTATGTACGGTAGTTTAATATTATTATAAAAATTATACAAAAAAAATGGCGATTTCGCCAATGTCCTGTGAGAATTTTACATACTACAATTTTATGTACTATAGTCCATTTCAATAGGGATGATTCCAGTGACATTTGGAATTTGAAGTTTCTAGGAATGTAGTGATGTAAATCACATGAAAAAAAAAATCGATTTAAATGTCTTATCGAAATAATTTGTAACGAAGAGGGAATCGATTTAAAGAAAATAATTTAAGAACAACTAATGACAAAGTAATGGTGTAAATATATCTGTGGATAAGTTTTTCATTTTACACATTAAGTAATTAGGGTAATTTATGTTGTGTCTATCCCTAAAAACTACACAACCAAACGAAAAATCAATAATAAAGCATAAAATCAACACACACGAATACAAAAGCCGATTCGATTTATCGATTCTATGGTATAAATCTTTATGGATAACGTTTTACGCATGAAGCAGTCGAGGTAACTTATTTTATATTTATTATTTCATTTTCTATGTACATAACATACCACAAATTTGACTTAAAATTACATCTACAACAAATATTGTTTTTTTTTGTACATTATTTATTTATTTATTTGGAAAACCAACAACTTACACATAAATACATTCAAAATTTAAAAATAACAATTATGTTAGGTACAGTTCTTATGTGCAAGCCAATTAGAGGTGTTCACATAATTCTTAAGGTATTTTAAAATAAAGAAAGAAACAATAACAATACAATTTCAAACACACAAAACAAAAAAGCTACCAAAAACCATAAACTACATACAAATACACAATATTACATAAAGTCAACATATTACATTATAACGAATGTAATATTTGTTTTTGTAACCTGGTTGACAGATTAGTTATAAATAGTATGCGTCCAATGTAAAAATTAAAAGTGTCACAGAAGTCATCCCTATTGAAATGGACTATAAAATACGCTTTAACGACATTTAGATCGAACGACTTTTAAATTGGACTCGTTGACGTTCACTGTCACACGTGAATACGAAAAAGCAGTTCAACGACTAAATCGCTACGATGTCGCAACGGTTTGATTACGTGAATCACACCCCTGGGAATCTACTCTCCTTCTCCGTCCAACATCCGCCCGAAACAATTACTGTCAAATAGGTAATACCGACCAAATTAAAAGACAATTTCAAGTATGAATAGTGTTGGGTCTTTGAAATTTCCATTATGAAAAAAATAAAATACTTTTCCGAAAAATAAATATTTTTCCGGATATTTAGATATACAGGGTGGCCCATAAGTCCTTAGAAAAGTAAAATTTGAATTAAACGAAAACGGCGCGCGTGAGCGGTGCAGGGGAAGCGGGGGCAGTAACTTCGGTTTCTGGGAATTTAGTCGCGATGGAGCGTTTCACCGGAGCGGACCGTGCGTTTTGTGTGCGCGAGTTTTATCAAAACAACAATTCGGCAACCGTTGCGAGGCGAAAATTTCGAGAACACAAAGGTTTACACAACTTTGATGACACCCCAGCTCTCCAAACGATTAAGAATTGGGTTGCTAAGTTCGAGGAGACCGGTTCGACGTTAGATAAAACCGCGGTTGGGTCGCCCAAGAACATCACGTACGGAACAAAACATCGACACAGTGGCACAATCTATTCGTGAAAATCCAACACAGTCAACTCGTAAGCGTTCCAGTGCATTAAACGTATCCAGGACATCGTTACAACGGATTTTGAAAAAAGATTTACTTATGCACCCTTACAAAATTCAGTTGGTGCAAGAATTAAAAGAAACTGATGCTATTCAGAGAGTGAATTATGCTAATGAAATGTTTAATCGGTTTACTTCGTTCAATAACATAATGTTCTCTGATGAGGCACACTTCCACATTAACGGACACGTTAGTAAACAAAATTGCCGCTATTGGAGTCCGATTAATCCAAAACTTAAGCACCAGAAGCCCTTACATAGCCCTAAAGTTACAGTTTGGGCCGCTATGTCAGCCCATGGCATCATAGGGCCTTACTTTTTTGAGGACGGCAGAGGGCGTGCTGTTACTGTTACTTCGGAACGATATGTGGCCATGATCGAGGAGTTTTTCACACAAAAATTGCAAAACTTTCCAGGCTTTAATGCCCGAACATGGTTTCAACAGGATGGAGCAACTTCCCACACCTCCAATACTGCTATGCCCGTTATCCGTCAACTTTTTCCAAACAAAGTTATCTCTAAGAGAGGAGACATTTCGTGGCCACCACGTAGCCCGGATCTGACTCCAATGGATTTTTTTTTGTGGGGCTACCTTAAGGCTAAAGTGTACGACTCTAACCCGCGGTCAATTAATGACCTAAAAGAAAACATCCGCAGAGAAATGGCAAGCATTTCAGCACTGACGTGCCGCGCAGTCATCGACAATTTCAGAAGGCGTTTGCAAGAGTGTCGTGACTGTAACGGATTACATTTGGACGACGTTATTTACAAAAAATAATTCCCGTTTTTCTAGCTATATTTACAAATAATAATATTATTCATAATGTAATTAGTTTTATTTTAATTAATTTTTTTCATTACTAAGGACTTATGGGCCACCCTGTATATGCCTGTGGGGGCAATGTATGCACTTCTATTAATAAGATTCCGGTTGATATTAAATTTGCCATTCACGAGGTTTAAAACTATAGTGAAACAAAAACTTTATACTAAATATTATAAAGCTTCTGAGTACTTGGATGACAAAAGTCCCCTAGTAGTGACCCGTTTAGCTCTTACAAGTTAGGAAATGAAACTATTTTTCCGGATTTAAATCGCGTATATTTGATTTTTCAAACACAGCCACGATTGACTGAGGCGGTACAGTCATCGTGACCATGGGACTTGTAAAGGGCCCGAAACGTTGGTTTGTTTGAAAAAACAAATATAAAACAACCTAAGAACTCTTACAAGTTATTTCTTTACAATTTCGCAAAAATGCTACTTAATAATTGATATTTCCAAATATGTCATTTTAACATATAATTGTTTGTTCCACGCAACCGAAGGAGATGTAAGTAAAATAATAATTAGGCAAATAATTGTGCTAAAAATTTAACCGTACTGACCTGTGACGGAATTTCTATGTGTCGTTGGACATGGACTAATTTTTATAGATCCGTTCATTGATTTATAATAATAGTAATATATGTTAATTTAAATTGTATTGGAAATGTAACTATTTTTCCAGTTCAGATGAAATCGCGTATATTTTGACCCTTCCTACGTAAATAGTGTTGAATGTCGAAATTGCCAAGTTTATAGGGGAGCGTTTTAAAGTTCTGAATTCACTGAAAGAGCGATCATCTAATAGATCATCTAACCGATATCTAGGATTTATAATACTCTGTGAGTAACGAGCTTGGCCGAATAAAACTGAGAAATGCTAAAGTCACGTGTTATGCTCATCTCGCAAACTCTTCTCTGTAAAGTTGGCAATTTCGACATACGATACTTTACGTAGGAGGGGGCGATTTGTAAAGCGGCAGACAGCAAGGCAGTGGACATTAAATTTATCAGTGTACATTTTATGCTATTGCAATTGAAATAAGGTATTAATTGTAATGCTCTGAGACGCAGAGAGAAATGCCCCGCGATGCTCCGAAGTCTGTCTCGAAGGAATATACGCAATTTACATTCGAAAAAAATTGTCTCTTTTCCAATGCATAACAATCGCGCAAACCTAAGAACTTAAACTTGTTACAATAACTAACAATATAAATTGCCCGGTAACGGTGGATCACTAGAATTTTAAACATACACATCAAAATATACTTCATTACCTACTGCTACGTATGTTCTGACAACCATTAAGGATGAATGTAGCTGAAAATACGCGGCCGAATTAAGCGCGATCACGATCTCCAAGGGATGCACATTACAATTCAATTTTTATAAAGATCGATTCAAGTGCATACGACATTGCGATTCATTGTATCGATTAATTGCAGTGCGATTTTTAAGTGAATCGATTTAAAATTAAGGCACATCGAATCGTATTCATAATTTAAACAAAACAGTCTCTTTCGGAACACCTATTTTATATTTTATATTGGTCTGCGAGAAAAGCAGTTTGGCAACATCTAAGTACAATAAGGCTGTCTTTTCACCTGAGACTGAGACGTAGCGAAGCAGTGTGCGAGGAAAAAATCCACCAATGGGATTACTTCATTTTCCAAGCCTCGCTTAACGCAGCTCTGGTGGAAAAGGGTTGGCGGAGCTAAGTATTTCTACATACAAAATAGCGAGAAATATGTGCGAGGGATGCGGGCAAGGAATGTGTGCAAAACGGTATACGAAACTAGAGCTACTGAAAGTATGACAGTAACTGACACTGACATATCGCCACCGCTCACCTCACCCCACCACACCGTACCCCGCCCGCGCAAAGCTGAAAAGTGTTCATAACGCATCCTCGCACAGATTTGGTGGAAAACATCACACCGTTTCACAGCGCCGCTACACATCCTCGCACCGCCTCGCTACCTCGCGTATCTCTGGTGGAACGGCAGCCTAAGTCTACTAAATTTGTCCATTGTCCCTACTTTAGAGTAGTACTGTCACCTTACCTTTTTCTGCCGCCAAGCAGTAATATCTGCATTACGTGTTCCGACTTTGAAGGGTAAGGGTGCTGGTGAAATTACAGGCACGTGGGACTTGTCAACTAATGTCTGTAACGGGCACAGTGGTTGTGCTCCCCATCTTTGCAATTTAAAGCTCTGAGTGACACTGTAACTGTTATGGACAGGCGTATAGATTACCATCAGGCGCACGACTTGTTCGTCACTTGATGTTATAACAAAGACAAAAAGTACTTGTGTGCCATTTGAACGTCTTTTCTCACTGGCTAGTATCACTCCAAATGTACGTCGTAACCGACTGAAGCCAAAAGCTATCAATATTTTCTTATCGAAATTACTTTTGAAACGGATTTTGTGAGATCAATTCAAGAGCATACGATCCGATCTGTGGATCGATTCAGAGGCATATTATGGTCCATTACGATCCAAAAAATTGACTCAGAGCAAAACATCGTGCATCCCAATCTGTCCGTAATAATTCCAGTGTTGTTTTTTCCATGCATGTTCACTAGTGACTACCATAAAAAGTTACGCGCGCGCAGCGTTTCTTCACTACCTTTGTCCCTTGCTTAGTTTTCACACTACGGATATGGGTGGAGTCCCCCCCTTCCGTAAATAATCGTTGACACAAGTAAACAAGTTAGTTTTACTTAGCCGAGTGTTGCTTATAGTGATTAATCTATAACACAAAATAAAAATTACGAATTACAGTTTTGAAGTATCAAGCGGAATGTACTCGACGGGATTGAACCATGGACTTCAAATCCTGAACCAGAGCAGACAGATGGTGATCAAATGCTGGACTAAGAGAAAAAGCAAAGAATGGATGCATCATTTGAAAGCTGTGGCTAATCAAACTGGTAAATCACATTATATGCCACGTTTTCATTACGTTCATAAATGTATACAGTGTGTTTTTTTTAAGGAAACGCGAATCTATTGGAAATACAGAGAAACCGCCTTAGGGCTTTTTTAAAATAATTTTGGGCACAGTAAATTTTTTGATCAAGCGTAATTTCTCTATTTCATTTTATTATATATCTTCTGTCCCGATTCTTCCGATGCAATCAAATCAATACCTCCAAAGAACACTACTTATTGTATTTTGTCATCTTCCGTTTTCAATGTAATCAGTCTCATTTTATTTACTAATATTACGCTCCCCGAAATAAAGAAACAAAATAACAAAATCAAGAAAGGAATTTTGTGAAAAAGTAAACAAAACGCAGAGATGATCTAAAAATTGGAGGTATCGAAATGATTCTTACAAAATACCGAGTCGATCAGCATTAGAAAAAAAATTAAAAATGTGATTCAGTTTTGTCGCTTGACCAAAACATTTACCATCCCAAACAAGCTTTCACTAAAAAAGACCTAATGGTTCCTATGACAGTTTTCTTGTAGGTCCTATGGTTTCGGATTTCCGCATACCGTCCCAGTTAAAAAAAGCACAATGTATGTACATGAGGTACCTTTGTTACAGCTCGAGACTTTACATACCCCAACGTGCACCACTCATTCGCACCCCCCCGGCCTGCGACTCCCGTGGGCTCCCTCGTGGACGGCTCCGCGTACCTGTCCGCCGTGGCCGACGCCATGGAGCTAGCCACTGAAGAGATCTTCATCGCTGACTGGTGGCTCAGCCCGGAGATCTATATGAAACGACCAGCGCTCAATGGCAACTATTGGAGACTTGATACTATACTTAAGAGGAAGGCTGTAAGTATTATAATTGCTGGTTTACGCGTATTAAGTGACGACGTAATTAATTTTTAACTTAATTTTAAGTAATGTACATGTTTAATGTTTAGTGAATCCAAAAGTACTTTAATATTTTGCAAATAAAACGTTAACCCACCATGTGCTTCAAACTAGGCGTAGTTTACCATTACCTACTGCATACCTACTGCACTATAATCAAACCTATTTTGTAACGTCTACTTCGTCACAAAATAAGTTTGATTATAGTCTACTTATCCATCCATTATTACTTAACCCATACTCGGGAGCATACTCCCGACCGTCCGTACATCGTGACTACTGTTGGGTAATTTTCCGAAAAATTCCAAATTGGAAAAATATAATTTCGAAGGCTCATATTATGTTCTACGTTTAGAAATATCCTTTGAAGTTTTATTTAGCGTGAATTATAAAATAAACTTGTATAGCTAAAAGCCATGTAAAAGAAAAACTAGATTCGAAATTATTTCACAACAGCGAAAAAACCTCCAACAACCGTACCACCACCACCTGTTGTTGGCTCTATCATTTTCGTTCAGAACCTTCAACTTTTGACAGGTGTCAACGTCAAATGTGGAAAAATATCCGGATAAATATTTATTTTTCTGAAAAATATGATTTTTTTCAAAATGGAAATTTTTTCATGACCCCAACACTAATCGTGAAGAACATTGCCATATCAACAACTAAACGTCATCGGATCTGCGCTTAAAAGTGTCCGATTTATTTTTGCTTGACATTGGCAAAATCATTGATTATGTCGATGGAGCCATAACATTTAAAAGAAGAAGAAGAAGCAAAACAGAAACAGAAAGCTACTCCATTACTCATGTATCCAAGTAGTTTTTAGTAGAAACTACATACGGTGAATTTTGCAAGCAAAGTTAAACAATAATATTACAATTGATATTAAAATGTTTTAGTTTATTTATAGTTCTATGCATGTAATTACGTTTATATTTTATAGATTAATTCAGAAAACCTTTTTCGTGGTTTTCATCCCGCTGCCCTTTTGTTGATAAGTCAATGGTGATTAATTAATAAATAAAAGCTTCTTCACGTCAGTTTTTCTCATTCCAGGCTCAAGGTGTAAAAGTGTTCGTTATGTTGTACAAAGAAGTGGAAATGGCGCTCGGTATTAACAGTTATTACAGCAAAAGTCGGCTGGTTAGCGAAAATATCAAGGTGAGATATTGTTCCCATATTATCATAAAGTTTATTTATACTATAGAGTTTGCGCACTACTGCGTCCGATTCTTTTCCGAAGTGTCGTTTTATCGAAGTGTACAAGCGATATACGTATTATTCAGATTTGAATCGAACTTAGTACACAAACGACAACCGAGGAGGGTCCTAGATTTCTAGACTTGTGTAGTCCCGGATTCAATCGGAAGCAGTGCGTAATCGCGCTTACAGCGAAAGCCGTGGTAGCCTAATTCAATTGAAATCTTTATTTCGGACAAAATATCCATATAGTATAAAAGTAACGGGACTTACTCGCGTAGTATTTTAGTCGGAAGCGGTCCGACTAGTTTCGACCATAATCGATGGTCTTCTTCAGGGGTTGAGTGCAAAGTTCGCGACCGCGTCACGTCTAGCACTGCGCGCTGCGTCTCTCTGCGCGTGTGTTATGTAAGTTCTAGCTAGTTCTTAGTAAGCCTGGCCTGCATCAATGCCTCGACGTCATAGAGTCCAGACATGAGGTTGCATTTCCTGTCCGATAACGCGCTCTGCGCCGGAGAATTGATGCATCCTGACAATTAGTATTAAGATAGATTTAAGACAGTAATAACATGTACTAAAATTGTGAATTAAAATGAACTTTTCTAAAAAAAAAAAATATTTTTTTATGAAAGCTCTCCGAAAGAGCTTAACTCGCGCGCCGTTAACGCAGTGGGGAACTCGGGGGGCTGATAAGTTGCGTCAGGGCGTCCTGGAACTCTTCTTGGCTACTGCTTTCCTTAGGATTGTTGTCGGGAACAGTCCAGCACACAGAGCTCACCACGTCGTTACTACTAACATTTGGTTAGTTACTTAGTTAGATGTTAGGAGTAGTAAGTGCACTCAACCCCTGAAGAAGACCATCGAGTATGGTCGAAACTAGTTGGACCGCTTCCGACTAAAATACTACGCGAGTAAGTCCTGTTACTTTTATATTATAATGTGTGATAACCGCGTTAGTTTTCATAATAAAATATCCAAATAGTGTTAGTAACAAAATACTTACAAACTATGTTAATATAAATGCTCTAAACATTGACGTGTACCCGTACCCATCGATATAATATGGGCCCGTCGCTCCTATTGTTATAGAGTGGAATCTCCTCACAGGCATTTTAAGGAGACTATTATTACTATTACAATAAAAAGGAAATTGTTTTAGAAGTAAACTTTTATAGCAGGAAGAAAGAAAAATAAAATATTTCTTCAAGTAATTAATAGATTCAGGCGTTACTTTGCGGAAGTCCATGTTAATAAAAATGGAACTAAATTAATTTGCTACCCCGCGAACCCAGTGAAGGTTAGGGAAGTGGAAGGAGTGTCGAGCAGTCAACAGCCCCTGAGGATGCCTCGTGGAGAGGCGAAACACGTGTCGGGTATATTTTTGGTGATGGTATGTGACTGCAGTTGCGCTTGTGTTATTTATTTTATTAACTTTATGCGGAGGGAGGGTGGGACAATTAACTGCACGAAAGAATATTCAATACAAACGCAGCTATTTTGCACGTTTAACCTTCACTGGGTTCCCGGAGTAGCAAATTAATTTACCTCCATTTTTTTTTAAATATTTCTTGCCTTAGTTTTGTTTACATATTATGACAAAATGATAACAAAAATAAAATAATGAAATTGTTAGGTTTCAGCGATGGTTACACGTTGGAAATAAGACTATTTTTACGGATATGAATCACGTATATTTGTTTTTTCAAACAAAACAACGCTTCCGGTCCTTTAAAAGTCCCTTAGTCAAGCCTGACGTGGGACCTACACTGACGATACTGACGACCTCTGTGGTCGAATGACTTTGTCTTCATAGTAATACTGTTTATTACATTAAATGGTACAGAAAAGAAATAAATCTCATCATAAATAACTTAAATGTTTTAATTAACGTTGTTATTATAGCAATAAACACTTAAAAGAGACTCGTGACAAGCAGTGATTACTTGCTGAAACTAAAAGTCCCCTCAATGTTTAAACCTTACAATCGATTACAATCATATTATACATTTTCATAAACCAATCCCTGGATTTCAAAACACTTTTAGACCCCGTATAATATCATTGCTTTGTTACAGAATGCCTTTATATTATAATAAATTTGCGTAACAAAATTATACTTACCTAGGTTTTCCGTCACCCAGACCATGCGCGCGCAGGGGTGTTATTCTGGGCTCATCACGAGAAAATTGTCTGCATCGATCAAACCGTTGCTTTCGTGGGCGGAATCGACCTCTGTTATGGCAGATGGGATGATCATAGACACAGGTAAGCGCGATTGTCTGTGTTCACAATTCCAAACAATTTTATAAATATGCCAAATATTCGAATGAATAATGCGAGGCGGCGGCGGTTGCAGAGCCGACAGAGGGCTCATACACATAAACACGATACGACGTCGCATCGTGCACGACGCGGCATCGTATCACGATGCGACGCACGGCACTACGTCGTATCGTAGAAACACACGGTGTGTTCCCCAGCTCGGCATTCATTTGTTATTCAATATTCAAAGGTGACAGACTACATTGAGGTTAATTATTTAATAACCCTAGTCGAGGTGCGTCCAGTACTATGGGACGAAACGAATACAAAGTCATCTTTGAATATTGAAGAACAAATGAATGCAGCACTGGGGAGCGTACCATGAGTTTCTACGATACGACGTCGTGCCGTGCGTCCTGGCAAGTGGCGATGTCGTGTCGTAAATTTTCACGTTGTTCGTCGTAGATTTCCATGATACGACGTCGCATCGTGAAACAATGCCGCGTCGTAGCACGACACGACATCGTATCGTGTTTATGTGTAAGAGCCCAGAGCCCCCGCGCTTATTAATTCTATTCTCTAATTAATTCTTTCTACATGACCAAAGGATCGAAGCATCCCCCTCTCTATCCTGGTCGCGGCATCATCTTTCATACCACAACGCTCTCTTACTACACTGTTCGGTAATTTAATGTAATGATATGTTAATTCCAGGCTGACAGATCTGGGTAACATAGCTCAACCGACATCTTCAATCAAATCGAAGAAGAAGACGTCCAGCTCGCCTGGCGGTGGTATCTGCCTACCCAATTCGAATGGCCTAGAAGCTGCTATTATGCTAGCTAAGACTTCCAAAGACATTGTTATTGGTTTGAACGAGTAAGTGTTTATAAAGCTTATGTGCACGTTATGCTAATTATCAAATTTATAAAGCACCCTGTAAACGATCAAACAAATTGACCAATTTCACATGTTTTTCCAAACTTTATGGCCATTTGCAATTTTAGTGTGTTTGTCAAATAATTTACGTGTTTATATGTTTGATGTAAATCTAGTTTAACAGTGTGTTTAACAAACAAAGAATTTGGAATAGTCTTCTGGTTCTGTGCGCAATATTTCTTTTAACAAATTTTCGTGGGTGTATTTTTTTCTTAATTTCGACCATTCTCTAGATAAACGTATAATCCTTTTTTAATACATAGTAATAAATAAAAACGTATTTATTTCTCAAATTTTATAATATCGTAGATGAAGTTTTCCCATTAAGCAAATTTATGCGTGTGTTGGGAAAGCCTCGCAACTTCCCTGAGCTTACATTGAGAACAAATAGCGAATCATTACACAGGTTTTTGGCACAAATCTTTAGCACATTCCTTATTTCTATCCGACTTACAGGGGACCAGTCATAGAGACAGACAGAGTCGAAACCGAAGAATCGCAAGAACAAACACCTGAAACTTCGGGCACACAACAAGACCCAACCGATAAGATCCTAATTGCATCAACAGACCAAAGCGACATGGCTAAAAGCGACACACCGGAACTACAACGACGAAATATGTTAAACAAACTCTCAGATAGAGGCAAAGACATAGGCAAAGACTTAATAAGCAAAATCTACCCTCCGTTTGAAGAGGAACGCAATGAGCAGAAATTCGACGTAACGGAAAGAAAGAAAGCCGAAAAATACGCCATTTCTACAGACCAAGTGTTACTCACTGAAGTTTTGGGCATAAAACCGGAGAATGTTAGTAAAATTGTTAGTAAACCTACGCCGTTGGCGCAAGTAGTTGAAGGAAGGGTGATAACGGACAGCACGAAGGATGTTTTGGAAGATATTGAAGGAAATTCCAAGTTATGGATCGGAAAGGATTACACCAACTTCATTGTGAAGGATTTTAATAATTTAGATCTGCCGTTTATAGGTTAGTTCATATATTTTTTGTGAATACCCTTTTTTATGATACCAAGTGCCGGGAATAAGTTGTGCGCCTGTTGGTAAGCGACATGCCTGTCCATAGTAGTTGCAGTGCCACTCAGAGCATTAACCCGCAAATATCTTATGGACACTGCCACTGCGCCCGTCACTCTGAAACATAAGTTGACAAATCCCATGTGTCAGTATTTTCACCAGCAGCCCTAACCTTCAAAACAACGCAATAATGCTCACATGTAGTTTTCTGGATGAACCCTTTTCACAAGGAGCTCTGTTCCATTATTATTGGCGCAAAGATCATGAGGCGCCGACGACAAAACAGCCGTTTAAACCCAACACAAAAATCTGTATCAAACACATAGAGAAATTCGTAAAATCCGCTGACTCGGTCTGTAGCTCAGTTGTAGTTGATAAGAACGGTGGCCCAGAGAGAGTCAGATCGAATGAATTATCTTTGTAACATTCAATCTTTGTATGAATAATAATACTTATGTTCAATGTAAAGCACAGTGTAATTTTGCATGTACTGAACACATATAATAATTATATATAAAAAATTATATATAAATAAATAATAAGTAAAAAATTACTATTTTGATATGGACCACTATAAGAGATGTAACGATCAAATAAAATCTGCTGTGGCCGATCTTTTGCACGACTGCACCAGATAATCCACCAACAGAGAGAGATGGCGAGATTTTACTAGCAGGATAGTTCCGTGTGAAAAAGTTCGTCCAGGGAAGTATTGCCACCTTACCTACTTCTGCCGCCAAGCAGTAATGTCAGCATTACTGTGTTCCGGTTTTGAAGGGTAAGGGTGCTGGTGAAATTACAGGCACATGAGACTTGTCAACTTATGTCTTAGGGTGACGGGCGCAGTGGCAGTGCCCCTCCGATCTTTTCGTTTTAAAGCTCTGAGTGGCACTGCAACTGTCATAGGCAGGCGTGTCGCTCACCACCAGGCCTACGACTTGTTCGTCCCGTTAATTGGCATTATAAAAAAATTGACGTGAGGCGAGCCACTTCAGCCCCTGACAAACATTCTTCATGATGACCGTGACCACTCCATCAAGAGTGCTGCTACTTAGAAGAGATTTGAAAAAAAAAATACGTTTTTTTCCTGTGCCTGCATCTACCAGCTAATTACAGTTTATTAAGATATAAAGAATAAAGTTAAAGATCGCTTATCTTCCAAGTTGATTCGAAGGCGCTACAGTAACAATATTGTCAGGGACACCGGGTGCCTCTAGGACGCGTGATGATTAACTATTATTCACTTCCACTCTATAAGCCACTTTCAATTGATGACATTCCAATTACCTAACCGAATTCTAACAGGGAGGAATAATACACCGTTTTATTTTTGTTTTTTAATTCCAGACTTAGTGGACAGAAACTCTACTCCGCGGATGCCCTGGCATGACGTAGGCGTGATCCTACAAGGTGCTGCAGCAAGAGACGTAGCCAGGCACTTCATTCAGCGCTGGAACGCTATTAAGCTGGAGAAGGCCAGGTATATTCACAGGCTTTTGAACCTCACCATATTATTGGACTTAATTTATATTATCTTATATATTTATGTTGTTTCAGACAAAATACAAACTACCCCTACTTACTGCCAAAATCGTACAATGACATCAAACCATTGCAATATCTCGAAAAATACCTCATAAATGACATCCATAATGTGTCATGTCAGGTAATTTACATTCAAATTAAGTTTTAAACTTTTTTACTTACTCTGATCACGCTACGTCTAATTCTATAATGGACTGTTTGGCTTAGGAATTCCGTTACTCAACTCTAGATTGCACAAATATTCAATAATTCTTATGTAACTGCCATAAGGCTAGGAATCCTAGAAATGTGTGTGTGGTCTCGGTCTATCGGATCATGAAAGTATGTTGGACTTTAATATCAACGCAATATAGGTCCTTTTGTTATTATAACACACAATGGTCAAATATTAGAAAATGTCAAATTTAAAATTTTGTGGAAACTGGTAACCCTACAAATGTCTATAAATAATTCTTAACACGTTCCAGGTTTTGCGCAGTGTATCAAGCTGGTCTTGTGGATTCTTAGACCCGGACACAGTAGAGCAAAGCATACACGAGGCCTACGTAGACACAATCACAAGAGCACAGCACTATGTCTACATTGAGAATCAGTTCTTCATCACATTGTCACGGTCTAATCCAATTGTTAGGAATCAGGTAAGGCTATTCTCCAATGCCATTTTCCAATAGAGTTGCAATCTGGGTCTTTCTGTTTTGATAATGTCAAGAGATGTATTTATTGGAATTTATTCTCTGAATTTACTCCATTGGGATATAATTGTCACGAAGGAGTCTTGCGTAATAATGAGAGTAACGCTCAGTTCACATGAATTTTATTGTATAAAGTATAAATAACAAAGTAGGGAAATTGTGAAGGAAAAGGCTGTAACAAAAACTATGGGTATAAAAACAGGTACAATAATATAAAAGACACCCCCTAACTTAAATTACGTACGGATATGTTTATTTGGATTAGAGATACCTGGTTGATGACTTTACTATCTCACTCAGCCGTGACCATGGGACATGTAAAGGGCCCGAAACATCAGTTTGTTTGAAAAAGAATACACACGATTGAGATCCAAAAAAATAGTTTCAAACAATCATTTTATTCACAGTTCATTGAGCAATATGTTGTACCAAATCTAATCGAGTTAAAGCAACTTTTAGCAGCGATGCAAACGTGACGCAAACGCGATACAAATGCGATGCAAACGCGATATAAATGCGATGCAGACGCGGTACACGTTTATAACTAATTAACTAATTTTATTATTTTAATGTATTTATTAATTTCGCTTTCAAATTTACAATTAACAAAACAATGTGCATAAACCTGTAAAATTTTTAGTACATAATAATCTCGTTCACTCTACAGCCGAGAGACGAGCAGTCAACAGCCTCTCAGGGTGCCTCTAGAAGAGGCGAAACACGTGTCGAGTACATTTTCGAATGTGATTTGTGACTGTAGTTGCGCTTGTGTTATTTATTTTATTCATTTTATGCGGAGGGAGGGTGGGATAATTAATTGCATGAAAAAAATTTAACACAAGCGCGGCTATTTTGCACGATTTAACCTTCACTGGGTTCTCGGAGTAGCAGATTAATTTACTTCCATTTTTATCAACATAGTAATTTAACATAAGCGACCGTATCGATGCAGTCGTGCGTTTGTATCGATGCAATCGCCTATAAATCGCAAGTGTAGCGATGTAATTGCAAATTTCACGAGCGCGCGTTTGTATCGCTACTAAAAGTCGTCGTGTGTAACCACTCGTAAACTATTTCTCAATTTCCCTTGCTTTATAAAAACTTTACTTTACCAGGGAAGTACTGCCACCTTACCTATTTCTGCCGCCAAGCAGTAATGTCAGAAATAGAATGACTGTGTTCCGGTTTTGAAGGGTGCTGGTGAAATTAGAGGCACATGGGACTTGTCAACTTATGTCTCAGAGTGACGGGTACATGGCAGTGCGCCTCATGTCGTTGCGATTTAAAGCTCTGATTGGCACTGCAACTGTTATGGACATGCTTAACGCTTACAACCGCTTACAACCAACATAGCCCCGCACTAGGGAAACCCTGTGTCGCGGGTGCCATGGACACACACATAGACAACCACAAATTACACCCAAACTCACGAGAGAAATAAATGTAGGCCATACAAATATTTCTCCCGGCCCGGGAATCGAACCTGGGACCTCTGCGTGGCAGTCCGGCGTGGTAACCGATCGGCCACGGAGGCAGTTAAAGCGTGTAGCTTACCACCAGGCGCACGACTTGTTCGTCCCGTCACTTGATATTATACTATACATATATTGGCGAAAAAGTTTCACTTATTCTGCTCGTCAGTGTGTCCTTAATTCAAAATCTTAATATTCAGCAATTTATTAATACTGCGTTATAGTATGAAGGCAGCGATATTTCCCGCATCAATTCTCCAATCACCTATATCCCTAAATTGAAACTTGTATTATATGAGCTATTGGTTCTTAGCAAGTTGAGACTGAATGTAGAAGTAGTTTAATTACAACAGGCTCCTTTATGTGTCAGGTGGGTGAAGCCCTGTACAACAGGATAATGCGGGCGTACCGCGCGAAGGAAACGTTCAGAGTGTACGTAGTGATGCCGCTGCTGCCTGGCTTTGAAGGCGAGGTGGGCGCGCCCTCCGGCACGTCGCTGCACGCCATCACCCATTGGAACTATCAGAGTATATGCAGGTTTGTATTAAAGTTGATTTACTTACAGTGTCCGGTAATACTGTATTATTTGGCTTGAAAAGAGTGATGGTACACATGCTTTGTGTCCTCGCAATGATATGATGCCACCGTGTGGCATGTCGTTCTCATTTATATGTAGTATAATGCAGCGTCACAACGCAACGTCTACGCAACGCGTCGTGTGGCATGGCTCTAGGTGCTTTATTGCATTTTATTTCATAACCGATGGTTTTATAGATTGGTAACCTACATCACCAGAAAAAAGGGTTAAAACAAAAAACTGATGCCCAATGTTGTCAAGTAATCATTTAAACCAATGAAAAGCTTGGTGTCTAAATTTTGCACATTCTTTATACTTGCGTAACGAAGTAAAAAATGAACTATTTCGGTTTGAGTCACTATTCCTACGAGGCAGCGAATTGTGTTGTGTCTTCTGTATGTACTACGCCCTTGAAATTAAGTATTTACTAAAAAAAAAAAAAGTGCAATCAAACTTGCCACTGAAATTTGGAACCTTTTTATTTCAAGCGGCATAGAGATACATAGAGACAAAGACAGCTGTCTGTTTTAAGTCGACAACTCTTCCAGTTCACTCGTGAACTAACGCTGTAACTGGTAATGATTATTTAACATCACAGTTTAGTCGTCAAAGTATCCTTAAAGAGAGTAACTAACTTCAATAGCCATCTTCAAAGTCTGACTGGTTTCATTTTAACATTCACTATTTTGCAGAATAGTACCGAACTTTATATAGAGTCTGTTCTTTTTGAAGATGGAATAACACGACAATTCAATGCGCGAAAGTCTTGCCCGCTTACTAGCAGCTTTATATGATTGCAGTCGATAAATCGACTCATCCGTAGAACAAAGACTTATGTGCAAGATTTCTTATTCTTAGGACAGTGCACAATTCATTAGTTGTCCTCGCTGTTGATACCAGATCAACCGTTGTTCGATTTTATATTTCCGAAACGAAATATGATACAAAAATTCTGGAAACATCTATAGGTATACGTCTTAGTTTGAATATCGAGATTATGTGTTTATCCTATTTTCACTGTATAATCACATCGGACTTTGTTCTTCGGATGAGTCGAAATATTCTATCGACTATCGACTGAATGTTGATTACGTTTATGCAATAAATAGCCGAATTTGTTTCATTTCCAACTGCTGGGCACAGGTTCGTTTGAATTGTCAATCTTTGTAAGTTTACATACACTGCATTTCGAAGTATGTCTATTAAAAATACAAAGAGGAGACATATTTTAAAGTTTTATCATTTTATTTCAATACAAATAATCAAATTTGCCTGTTCTTCAATTAGTAATCATTAGAACGTCGTCGTAACATTCATAATTCATAGATTTTTGGCAATTTTGGCGATTTTTGGAAAATTTTACCTTCTTTCACAATCTATCGATAAAACTGTCGAGAACAACTGCATGACTATTTAAAATTTCATGAAAACATGACAAACAAATGTCATTTTACTCCGTCTTCGTAAAAGACAGAGTATAATTTCTTTACAATACAATAAATTTTAATTTATTAACACTAACATTGAATTTTCAATTCAATTTATTTTTTCTACTACTACGCTGTTGCTATCACTTTTTATGTTACTTTACTATGTTTACTATCTGTAATATTTCAACTGAAAAACATTACAGATTTGAATCCATGGTCATGAATTTTTTTTTTAAATGTAGGACTTTAATTTTACTCTTTACCAAATATTTCATATTATATTCCAATTCCAGGAGCCGTGAAGCGATTCTCACCCGTCTCTACGAATCAGGAGTACCAGATCCGTCGGAGTATATCACCTTCCACAGTCTTCGCACGCACTCGATCCTCGAAGGAGAACCAATAACTGAGCTCATCTATGTCCATTCAAAACTTCTCATCGCTGACGACAAAACTGTCATCTGTGGAAGCGCTAATATCAATGATCGCTCCATGGTAGGAAAAAGGGATTCTGAGATCGCTGTACTTTTACAAGTAAGTATTATAAACATAAACGCACACAGTCATAGCCCCACAATAGGGAAACCCTGTATCGCGGGTGCCATGGACACACACATAGAAACCACAAATTACACTCAAACTCACGAGAGAAATAAATGTAAGCCACACACATATTTCTCCCGGCCCGGGAATCGTACCCGAAACCTCTGCATGGCAGTCCAGCATGCTAACCTTCGGCCACAGAGGCAATGAATACTGTTCTGTCTCAATAATGAAATGCTAAACAAAAACTCTTGCAAAAATAAAGTTACAGTGTGGGAGCTAAGTTATGATGAGACTGAAAAGTTACTGACTGCTCCAGTTTAGTTTAGTTACATGTATACATATATTTAATTTCACTTTCAATAACACAAATATTCACACACACGCACAAACACACACAAACAGTAAAACTAACCCTACTAATACTAGATTCTAACACTTTTCTTTTTCCTTTAAAATGAATTAAACTTGATTAATTAATTCTTTATCTCACTGTTACCCCATTGGAGAGTTCTAGTAATATAATAAATATTATTGGAAATGTTATTCTCACGGGGTGGAGACCTGGTGTTCTGAAACACAGGCCTTGAGCCTTGCTTAGGCATCAGTCTCCCACAATATCTATACAATAGTTCATAACTTTTATTTTATTACATTTCTTGCCTTGTATTGTGATGAGAAATAAATAAATTATTATTATTTGATATTCCCAATGCGTAATATTATGAAATCTTTTCAGGACGAGCAATTCGACGATGGCGTAATGAACGGTCAGTCATACCCGCACGGGAGACTCGCAGGTGCCTTGCGCAAGCTGCTGTTCAGGGAACACCTCGGTCTCATAGACGTTGACTTGAAAAGTCACGGTGTTAACATCGATGATCCTTGCGACGAACAGTTCTATAGAAATGTATGGAAGGCTACGTCACGGACAAATACCGAAGTTTATGAAGAGGTATCTGTATGGATTTATTAGTGTATGGCCTAGACATGTGCGCTGATTGTTAAACTAACGACCTCGATAATCTAATAGTTTGCACTATGGGCGCTTGGTGAGGGGGTCCCGGGTTCGATTCTCAGTAGGATCAATTTGCTTTGGTGATTATTACAAAAAAATCCGTGGGAAACCATTATATTTTGTAATGCTAAATTTCATATTTTTTGCACAAAACTACACGTTACGCTAGTCATCGTACCAGAAGAAGCCTCACAATATTGCTATGATATAAAATTACTTTTAATTTGAGAGCCATGTAACAATCTCTGATGCTTTGGCAGTTCTGTTCTACGTAATGTGAAGCACTTTTCCAAGATTTCCGAGGCATCGGAAATTTAGTAAGAGTAGTAATAATAAAAGTCGTCATATGTAAGAGTAGTAACGTTAAATATAGAAAAAAAATGGTGTTCCTGCTGCCAACAGTGTATCGTTGAAGTAACAATTGCTATATTCTAACCGCATTTTCTTGTCATTCATTTATGCAAACAGCGTATTTATTATGCGTAGACGCCTGAAGAGCAGATAAACGTGCGTACGTTTGTATCGATGCAAAGACAATAATAAAAGCAATACAAAGCTATACTAAAGTGCGTGATAAGCGAGTTCAAATCTCGTTCATATCGCGTTTTACGCGCGTTTAAATCAATTCTACTACTCCATTATGTCGTAATTGACTTTCAGAAAAATAATTATAGCCAATGTGTTTTCGATTTAGCACTTCGCATATTAAGCTCGTTATAGTGAGTTGTATTCATATACAAAAAATAACATACTTTGATTAGTAGAAGAAATATTATAGGGTTTTTTTTAAATACTAACAACCTCACAGGACTATATTACAACATCATAAACAACAACTTTTGTTCCACGTCCATCAGATTTTGCTTGCGTACAAAATAGATCCCGCAATGCAATTGTAATAATATTCGAAAAGGCCGATGCTTAATGTTTTAAAGCATAGTTTCCCTAAGTGGTCCCTAACCCAATGTGGGCGCTAAAGATTCCTAGGGCGATTTGGGCCTCTGAAGCAATTGGGGGGCGTTGATACTGTCCAAGGAATTCTACCGCATTTGAAAAAAAACCTGTAGTATCTAGTTCTTTCCTTGTGAATTTTTATGTCAAGTTAATATAAAAAAACGTGTTTTCAATTGTTATTTGTGTTTGTAGGCATTGAAATTTTTTTATCTTGCCTAAGTGGGCGGTGAGCCACAAAGTTTGGGAACCTATTCTCTTAACGATGATAACTCTGTGCAGTAACAAAAGAAAGCGCTAGCGTAAATACCAGTCCGTTGTAAAACGCAGGAGCGGTGATGGGGATCGTCAAGGAGGACGTTTGCACGTTTAAACTTACTATCTAAAAAGTGTCATATGGTACAACAAAAGCTTAAAACTTTATTTTTGGGACTTTCACTGGTTTGTCATTCTACTAAAATTGTTTCATTTCAGGTTTTCCACTGCCTGCCGACAGACAAAGTTCACAACTTTGCAGAATTAAAACGATACCAAGAAGAGAACAACACCACCCTTTGGCACAAAGACAGAGCTCTCGCCAACAGAAAAATAGATCTAATAAGTGGATATTTAGTCGATATGCCTTTAGATTTCCTGTGCAATGAAACGTTAACGCCTGGGAAAACTTCTATGGAAGGAATGCTGCCCACTGCTCTATGGACTTAATGTAGTCATTTTAACGGGTATTTTGCAGTTCCAAACTAAAGAACACCCATTCAAATAGGTTCTTTATGGCTGATAGCTTTGGAAAAGTTTTCCACCTCAGCATAAGTAACGTACCTTATAGAATTCTACTTAATAAATTGTATTTCTTAGGACTTTGACAAACCTTTTCGTTATACGATAAAGTGTAGCCTACGCAAATATTTCTCAGTTTTAATATCAAAATTACTAGAACTGTTGGTTCTACAGCTCCGAAATTAAATATTAAACAAAAAAAATAGTACCTTATCATTCGGAACACAAAAACATACATTTTTCTTGCATCAATACCTTATTCTGATTGGACTATAAATATGCTACACTAATTACTGGAGGTCCTGTACCTTTCGCTTTGTCAAATTGCAACGTGTTCACGCCAAGTTGTTACTAGGACTGTAACCCGGAGCGTACAAGCACAAGACTGTGACGTCACTAAAGTCTCAAATTGGTTAAATAAGAATTTCTAAACATCATTATTTTATAGGTAAATTACACTTGAAATCGTCAAATTAATTACACTCTTGACCCAAGTCCTTGACTTGTGAAAATGTTCAAGATATTGTATTGTAAACACACTATAATTTTAATTTAAATCTATGTATAAATATCTATATAAAGAAAAAATTTATTAATTATTTATATAACTATTAGAAAATTATACACATACGTTCACTATACAAGATGCCAAATCGCCATAGGTGTACACAGCACTAACAATTTAGAATTAATGAATTACAAAGTTTCAATATTACTGATGGGATGTCAGATCAAAAAAAAAAATTATATAACATATAACATACTTATTTAAATGTTTTTTATTCGAAATTAATATGTACGTAATGTCTCCGGTCGCAATCATGACTACTTGAGTTAGTTTTTCGATCATTCTCGGACCAGTGTTCACTACCTAATTTCCGTGGCAATGTTTATTATTTAAATAATATCGTGTAATTATTAAATAATATCATAATTGATAAAATACTCGATTATTAAATAATATTGCACGCTAAAAAATCGTATACTTAATAATAATTGCCACGGAAATCAGGTAGTGAACACTAATTCGAGAATGACCGTTTTATAGCATGTGGCTTTTAATCAATTACTTATGCGTTTGATTGCAGATTTTTTATAAATTTTATGTAAAAATATTGTTATGATTTATTAGTTATTACAGTAGTTAGATCACATTGTCGCTATTGTTATGTTTATTCTGTGGCTAAGATTGAAGGTGTTCTAATATAACATGGTGGCTAGTTAGATTTAAATTCTGTTATCCGAGAAGCCACGCTTCTCTATTATTCAGAACTGGCCAACTTTTTCACATGCTTTTGATGGAATATTAAAAACGTTACCGCTAGATTAGGTAAAGTGTGCAATGCTTTATATCTACTTACAACGATAGGTTTAATTTCTTTAAATACATTACGTTTACCTACCTCTATGTGTTACATAAATTTTTATATAAATTATATGAACAAAATGATGAGCTAGGTATGTAAGGTTATTCTAATTTATTTTTATTTATTATGCATGTATTTGCAGAATAGATCTTTAGATTAAATGTGTTTTTTTTAAACTGCTAAAGGGTACTATACAGAACCATGCTTTAAGTTCACTTTTGAATGATTCATTTTCCGTCGGATATATTAGTGAAGACTTGTTATAATTGAGCATTTAATTATATCATTCCATATTTTACTCCATAGCTTTCTGTAGCTGAGCCGCTGTGTATTCGGTGTTATTATCAAACCAAATATTGAATTTGCTTAGACAAAGAGTAGTAATAAAAAAGAGAGCCTATATTCCGTTCAAAAAGCTATAGTGAAGTTTTAAATAGTGACGTAAGAATAGAATGGAAATGGCATCACGAGGTCCCGTGATAGGTAAATACAGCCCATATAGACGCCATGATTTCTTACATCTCTTATAATGAATGTAACGTATATTTTCGCTCACAACCAAAATCAGTGGATATTAAAATACGACGAGCTTTGATAATGTTGCCATGAACTAAATATTCTTGTTATGTCAGTGATTTTAATAAACCAATTCAAATTTTGTAATCAATGGTCACACAGTTTAGTTTATTGCCTGTAATTGTAAGATGAAAATTTATTGCATTGAGATTTTTTATTATCTGATTTAATTTAACTTAACTATTTATTGATTTAAATTTATTTTTCTCTATTTACAATCAGTATTTAATTAGATATTTTGTATTTTTATTTGTTTGTGCCGTTACAGATATATTGTGTACCTTTAAAAAACTATATATATTTTTCTATTAACTTTTGTCGTTTCATTTGATAATAATTAAACTATAGAGGTCCGTACTAACGCGTGCCCGAATCAGAAAAGTTTATAAACATTTAAAAGTCACTATCATCAGTGTAAGTTCCAAGCAGTAGTAAATCGTTAACAGTATGTAAATGTCGGTTAACCCCTTTTACCACAGAATCGTTTATATATTTTGAAATGTTAGTAATATTTTTCGTGAAATTCATTTAAGAATCCGTGTAAGCCGTGTTAGCCTAAGCCGCCTCTCAAGTAAAAGCCGCGAGTTCGAATCCGGACTTGAAATTTATCAGCTTTTCGGTGAAAGAAAACATCGTCGTGATGAAACCTACACTTCGAAGACGGTTCACAGCCCCCAGAAAGCGTGTACAGTCCCCAACACTCGTTGGGCCAAAGTGGCCCTCGCCTGAGAAGAGACCCGTGCCCCAGCAGTGGGGCGTATGATGGGCGTTTTTCGGTTGTTGACGTTTAAGAATCGTTTTATTATTAATGAATGATGAAATTATAATTTATTTTTTGGAAAATCGCAAACGTTTCTTACATCAATCAGTGTTCTAATTGCTAATATTGCTGAGGAGTGCCATTGGCCTACCAAATAAAGATCAATGAGGAGTGCGATTCAATTTTCATATTTTAAAGCGCCATCTATTTTTTCATCAAGAACCACTTTCGCTCTTAACTTTAAAGTGAAATTCAATGCGCCTACCTGACTACGTAGTTTTAATAATAATCACTAGATGTCGTTTATAGTTCTTTACGAAAAGTTTTTTGAACTTGTTGACTGAGGTGGTCGGTAGCGCTATTATAGCTACAGCAAGGCTACAGCTAGTTATCGTGTAGGTACTAAGTTTGCAGCGGGCAAGATGAAAATCGCTATTTCGATCGATTTGAAAAATAGAGTCGCTATATGTAATGTTTTTTAATTCGTTTTAAGGAACGTAGGAAAATTGTTATCGGAAATATATACATATATACTTAGTTTATTAGTGGTACATACTTATATTCCAAAAATAAACACCCTACAACTACCTTATAATGGTCTTATTAAATTGTGGATTGTTAAAATTTCGTAGGTAATTATAACTTTGGTGCACAGACATTGTACATACACAGATGTTTAAAACGGTTTCGACAACTTATTTATGTTTTGGAATGAAAAGTATTAGTCTCTCGTACAAAACAACCAAAAATTCAAAAGTCACAGCGTTCTACCTATCTAAGTATTATGGTGTAAGTACCTAGGTACTCATTATGTTGGTAGGTACCTATCTACTTCTATCGATTTGATAATGCAAACACGGTGCTTGCTTGTAAAAAATTGATGTTAGTCAATAAAAACTATGAAAAAAATAATTCATATCGAAAAGGATACCTATCGGCGTCTATATAGGAGAAAAGTGACGAAAGTGTTAAGATTGTTCTAATGGCGATACTTTGCTACAATAGAATAATATTTCGTAACCTAGATTCTCGTGGAGTTTTCATTTGTAAGCCGATAAGGTCTACATTGCTATAGCTTGACACTTGTTATTTCCAAATAATATACGTGTGTGCGTGAAGTGGGTGTAGTGTGCAGTAGGGCATTATACTGCACTACCGTAGGACTGGGACGGACGGCTTATAGGGCCAGGCAAGTCCTACGCTCCCTTGGCTGTTTGAATAGGCTCGCATTGCGTAACCCGCGGCCAATGACAGAGCCCCTGCACATGCAAGGGGCGGAGCCGTTACGTCACGTGCCTGCCCCCGCGGCCGCGCAGCCGCCGTGACGTCACGACTCCCCTCTACCCTCCCGTGCCGCACGCGACTTCAGCGCCACCGCTGAGCGTGGCGCCGCATGGAAACGTGCGACAAAACACTCGTGCGCTCAAAGATGGCGGATGGGTCGCCCGAAGACCGCACCGACCCGAGACAAATGAACGAATTAACTTTTTCCGCGTCCAAGACAGGGCATAGTGACACAAAAAAGTGCAGTGATGAACCATTTGAACGCGATAGAATGAAGTTATCGTTCTACACCGAACTTGCGAGTGAATCGTGTGAGAAAAGTGATTCTCGCGGCGTGGCCGCTAATCGTTCCGCCGCGGCCGCTTCGGCGGGCTCCCGAAAATCGTGCGAGGCGGGCATCAAGGACGGTGAAGAAAGGAAGAAGCGATGCTTCGACAGATACGACAGCTCCGAGTCTTCTGACAGGTTAGTTGAGGAAGATTTCTGTTATGAATCTTGACTGAATTCCATTTCACTATTTTCGATTTTTTTACTCCGTGGTGTCAGTGCTCCAGTGACCGAAGTGGAGGCGGTCGTGTTGATTTCGATGTCATGGTCATTGTGAGGAGCAGCAGCTTCGCGCTGCGCCGCCGTCCGCGAGGTTGAATGCCCTCGGCGTAGTCTGCTAGGCCGCGACACGACGCGAATCATTTGACTTGTTAACTATTCATCGTGCTCGTTATTACGAGCACGATACGTAATGAATTGCGACTAGCTTGTTGCCAAAACGATTCGCCATTGCTACTGCGGACAGGTTGTAAATGACGTTTGCTTTCTGTTTGTTTATTTATAATTTTTTACTTCCTAAAATAAATTGCAGGTAGAGTAAGACAGTACTGACATGCCTGCTGTATCTGTTGTTCTCAAACCGGTAGATTTTCAGTCATTCACACGCTATTTGCCCTTGATGAATGAAAAACAGTTGTTTACCTATCACCTCGTGTCATGCCAGATCGCCTGAGGCCTTGACAATGTATAGGTTTATTTTTACGAATTTACCGCTTGTTGCTTAGTTATGTAACGCACTACATTCCCAACTTATGCTGCCCGTTATAATATTCTTTAAAACGTGTAATTATTCCGAGTTTTGAAATATTCTACTTTCATACATTGGTACTGGTTGGTATACGCTAATTTTTCTATTTTATATTCAGTTTTATGCCACTGTCATAAGTAGGTATTTATAAATAGGTAGTACTTACTTGCCAAAACGGAACGTTAGGATAAAATATGGCAGAATTTTTAAAAGTAGAATTTTGCATTTCTGTTTTTAATTGGAATTTTTGGCTCTCGGTACATTGCTATTTTAAACTAAACACTGTTTTCCTTCAAGTAACAAATTGTTTAGTATGTAATTATTACTATGTATTGCCATATATAAAATTTTTGAAATATTTAATTAACCATTTTCGAAACTTGGCTTTCGTTATTCAATATTCTTTTGCCATTGAACTTGACTTCGTTTCTTGCGAACAAGTCACCGTTTTTTATCATTATTAAATGGATGACGTTATAATTTGATTTGATAAAAATGTTATCTATGCTTTACGGACTAATTTTAAGATTATTTTAATACAAATGAAATTTGAGCTTCATAGATAAGATAAGTTTTCGTATTCCTTAAGAAAGAAACGTAAGTCATCACGTGGAACCTTCTTAATACCTAATTGTATTGGTAATTAAATATTAAAATGGAATTTAATCAAATAACATTGAATGGAATCGCTGCGTCGCGTCGCCCTGATAGGTGGTCATCCATCTGCTTAGTACCTACGTTTAAAGATTAATTAAACATACGTAGCGAAGAATTCGTAACAAATATTAATATTGTCATAATATTAGGACAAAACTTGAGTTTCAATCGTGACAGCTCGTGAGCTAGAAGACAAGATGGAAGATAAATGTAAATACCAAGTAAGAAAGTACCTACCTAGAAACAATACCATGTCGTACAATATTATTTCACCAGGCCACACCCTGTGTAGATGGACAAGTGGAGGCCTGATATGGAGCAATAATGGGTGACCTACATAGGCCACTTTAGTGGTATTATCTGAATGATATCAGCTCGGAACGTTTGTCGTCGTTCTCATTGCAGTTTGTTTTTGTTTTCGATAGTAGGTATACTGAAATAAAGTAAATTAATAAATCCAGTTTTTAGGTTTTCGCGATTGGTAATAAAACTATTTCTTCTGATCTAAATCATGCAATATGCGTATGAAGAAATTATTGAACATAATAATTATATTAAACCCGTAAGTCGTGTAATTTGTGAGAGATAGAATTAATGCGATCGTATAATGAGACTTTATACACGTTCATATTTTGTTACAATATTATTAAACAGAGATCGATTACTTAGAAAAAACTCATGAATTTTTCTAGTATTCGATTTTTGTTTGATAATATTACAACAAACTAGTGGAGTAATTTAAAAAAAAATTGATATCATGTGGTATAACATCCTGACATTCAATCAAATTTAATTTCGTTCATATTTACAAATTATTGGAAATGAAACGTATTTTTACAAACATCACGTGACACTGAGGTAGGCAGAGACTATGGACCTCCACGTGCTACGCTCCTGACAAACATCCTTCTCCTCCTCCACTCACGTAAGTCTCTTCATACATGCCCATTTATTCCTGGTGTACTTTTAACTCTGTTTTAAGGACATCCCCAATCGGATAGAGATTTGTACGACGAGGCCTACCTCGCCTCCATCCACACTCGGTCATTCCGGCATTCCGTCTTTAAGGCTAATACGGCACATAGTAATATTGCGCAAAGCTCTCGCTTCTGCAGCATTCACCATACTTCATGCAAACTATTTTTTTTATACGGTCTACATTATTTTTCTCATGAGTTTGAATGCAATTTGTGGTTGTCTATGGTTGAGTCCATGGCACCCGCGACATTGAGTTTCTCTAGGGCAGGACTATGTGTGTGTGCGTTATTATATCTCCCGGCCCGGGAATCGAAAACCGGACCTCTGCGTGTCAGTCCAGGATGGCAGGATGGTAACCGTTTGGCCAAGGATGCAGTCAATAATAAAATAAAACATAGTAATGAATACTACTGCAGTTTTAGGCCTGCTTGAGATTATAGAGGAAATTGGATCCAATAAACCGCTCATGACTTTGTACGTATAGCACAAAATATTCACACTAGTACCACAGGGCGTCTCTATCCTTTTTATTCTCTTTACTCTTTACATTAGCTCTCTTTATAACAAGTGTCATTGCGATGTTTTATCTCACAAGTGATGTTTAGGAAACTTTACTCTATTTGAAAACTATTAACGTGAATAAATACATACCTACGCAAATAGATAACCTCTATATGCGATATTTATGTTATTTAGTAGCAGTAAAGCTCCTTGTGAAAGAGTTCGTCCATAGAAGTACTGCTACTTACATAGTTCTGCCGCCAAACAGTAATGTGAGCATTACTGCGTTACGGATTTGAAGGATAAAGGTGCTTGTGCATCACCAGGGGCACGACTTGTTCGTCCCGTCACTTGCTACCATTAGCAAGGTAGCTACTACCTTGTTGTTTTCCACTGGCATCAATCATCGTAATAGTAGATGTATGGTTAAAAAAACAGTTACAATAACACATTGTTATCTTTAGTTAATAAAGTATCCAATATCAAAGGTTAGGTCAAGGAAGTAGGCATGTATTCATGTATTATGTACTGTGATACCTATATATTTCATAATTACGTTACAATTGTTGACATAACACTATCACAGGTCATTGAACTGAGATGCTTTTGAATATTATGTAGATTATTTTAGATTTTTTAATTGAAGTTTTAGCTCAGGTGTGTTTTTCAATTTTTATTATGTTCTTCATTACGGGCTTTGGTAGAATATCAGCGATGGCTACTTTCAATAGAGTTACTAAACGATGTTCTTGTTTTTTCAAAGTTATAGGTAAGTACCTATAGTTATAGTGAATAAGTATTCAGAAACTTTCGCCATTTAGGGCATTTCCCGAAAATTGCCTTTTTCGTATTGTGACGTGCGACCCCTATAAGTATACTTACTTACTTACTCCTACGTAGTCCTCCGTAGCTGAGTTATACTGTGTTCTTTTCAAACGGAACAGTATGGGGAAATCCGAAACCATAGGAGATATGAGGTACAGTCTTAGGTACCATTAAGTGTTTTTTTGTGAAAACGATTTTGTCAGTCAATTTTTTTGGCCAAGCGTAAGTTTGTCGAATTCTTAGGTTTTCGCGATTGTTACACATAGGAAATGAAACTATTTTTCCGGATTTACAGGTCCCATGGTCACGGTTGACCATGGGACCCGATCCGATGGCCCGAAACGTCGGTTTGTTTGAAAAAACAAATATACGCGATTTAAATCCGGAAAAATAGTTTCATTCAAAAACGAATAAAATTGATAAATTTTTTGTAGTACACGGACTCAGTTTTATGTAAGGATCATTGGTCAAATTTGATTTAAAAAAATTATTTCATACGAAATGAATAACATTTTATTATTTATATATACTTTTCACGGAAAAAACGATAAGAAAATAAAATATAAGTTCAGGAAATAAATTTAGGGATAGCGGAGAACAGACGAAACTTATGAATCCAGGAAGTAATCCTTGATACGTTGTTCGTAGGAATCAAGAGAACCAATTTTCAAAAGCTCGTTTCCCAAGTTTGTGCTACCGGGAATCAAACCCGGAATCTCCACATCCAGCGACCTCAGTGTAAATCATTCGTATTGGGTGGTCGTCAAATCATTGTTACTAAAGTGTATGTAAGAGCTTATAACATAGAGTTCTTTTGAATACCGGAAACTTGTTATCGTAACACAAAAAATCCCATCAATAACAACGTCTTTATTGTTCTAATTGATATAAAGATCGAACAAACAAAAATAAAAGTTCCTTCCATCCAGTTGGACTTGAACCAGCGTCATTTCCGCCATACCGGGTCTATCGCTCTCCCAATTGAGCTACGTACGGAACGACTCAGCAGACCTTACGAACTTCTCCATATGCTTGCTGCAGATATTTGTTTTTGATTTTAACGGCTTTTTGCCGTGGCTCCATCTGTGAAAGCTTTTCTTCACTCGGCGGAATTTTTCTCTCTTTGTATTTTTTTTTGTGTTATCAAGTAACGGGACGAACAAGTCGTGGATCTCTCAGAGCTTTAAAACCGTTGACTTACAAATAAATGGACGACGGGTCTAATACAAAAACCACGAAAAAAATGTCCCAAGTCAACCTATTCGAAATTTAAATTGTAATGTCATCGCAGTATCGCGCTGTCAGTCGAACAAATGAAAACTAAAGCGAAGTTTGGCGCTCTGTATACGATTTTAGCGCCTTACAAGTGCGGACACTTTTTAGCGCGGACCCGACGTCCATATAATTGTAAGTGAATGTTTAAAACGCTAAGATCTGAGGGGCACTGCCACTGCTCCCGTCACCTTGAGACATAAGTTGACAAGTCACATTAAAAACCGGAACGCAATAATAATGCTTTGACGGCAGAAATCGGAACGGTGGAAGTACTTCCCTAACAAACTTTTTCACAAGAAGCTCTACTGTTATTGAAAACAATTATAACAACGAGCTGGTGGAGTATGTTCGCAGAATAGGTATTATAAATAAATATAACTATTTCTTTATTTACTTACTCAAAAATGTCTTGTTCGGATAAGAGCCCAAATATCCCCATACTTAAGGGCAAAACCACCAAGACGACAATACCAAACTAATAACGCATCCAAGATAGTTTATTTCATTCCTATAAATCAACTTTTTTACATTACTTTCTATGTTTATTAAGTTTATGGACTATGTTTCTCATATTTCGACTGAATTGAAAAGAAATTTAAAAAACATGCTATCTGCGGCATTCAGCAGCCTTATCTTTCGAAAATAAACAAGTGTCCCATTTAAACATAATGAAGGGACTGTGTGTGGGGAGTTGCGAAACAACTAAAATTGACGCATGGTATAGTGATGGTATGAGTCTTAAAGGTAGAATGCAGAACAGTTTACTAAGAGAGCGTTGTGGTATCAAAGAGGATGTAGTGCGACCAGGAAAAAAAAGGAAGTCGTGTAAAAAAAGTAATGTTGGTAGATCGATGGAAGCGTGAAAAATGGAAGTATCTCGCTTAGATTGGGGATGTCCTTAAAAACATCGCAACATAGACCATTAAATTCAGAATTGAACGACACTCCCGGACACGTAATTCGAGCCACATTGCATTTTATTCTTAAAGGGCTAGTAGTGTATAAAAATATTGTTATCAGCTAAGAAAAAGTTTTCGGCGATGTCACAAATTCAAATTTTCACAAGGTCAACGGAAATGACGGTTAGTATTTCCAATTTTAAATTACATCAATACTTTTTGATCGATCAAACTTTTTTCTTCTTAATAATAGTAATAACGTATCCCAGTATCGCTGGTGCGTATGTACACACACATAGACAACCACAAATTACACCCAAACTCACGAGTGAAATAAATGTAGGCCACACAAATATTTCTCCCGGCCCGAGAATCGAACCTGGGACCTCTGCGTGGCAGTCCGCATGGTAACCGTTCGGTCACGGAGTTAGTTATATATAGGCAACTTAGGGCATTTGTTGGTGGCTATAGGCGTGTATGTTAATTACATTTTTAGGCAAAATTGAAAGTAACGTCCATTATAGAGGGCAATAAATGCTACTTGAAAACCAGGTACATATTGAGTTAACTTTGAGTTAATTTTGAGTTAACTTGTTACAAAATAAACAAAATCAATTTGGTATACTTTAAAATTCACATTACTTCAGTTAAAAATTAACATTTCCCCTAGCTAATGATTATCCTTCAAATTGTACTGATACGCAGTTACACGTTATATCTATAGTTCAATTTCATAATTGATAACGTTATACACTTGAGTTTTGCTAATATGTCGTGTTAGTAACATGTCTTATCGTTACATGTTTAATCAAAGTATGCAAATAATCGTACCAAACAATGTTATCAACCCTAGACATAATAAATTAAGCTATTCATTGTCGCGACGTCAAAAATAGTTAAAACTTTTTTGGTGTTTTTCTAAGGAAAAAGTGGCGCGAGAAAGCGATATAGCAAGTGAATAGCACGAAACAAAACGTGGATGTGTAGGCAGGGCGCTCGCGCGAACCTAAACCACAAAAGGGTGAGCAGTGAAATAAAAAAGTTAGGAGTTCTAACCGGGCGCACCGGGGGACAGCGAACGGGTTCCCGGCCGCCCTGTGGTATTCTACTGCCTCGAGTTTTTAACTAAGACTGTTGCCACACGGGCTCTGCCAGTGCCTTGCATTGTCGCATTGTCAGCAACGATTTCAACGCACCAAGTTGGGATGCACGAATGGAGCCTCCCCATATGAAGTACCGTATTCTCTTCCTGCACGTAGCATACGCCGATTGGCCAATCCTTTCACCACGATAGCAAGCATGCCTTCGGCACAATAAGAAGAAGAAAGCACCAAGTGCCACACGAGCAATGCGGTGTCGCAACTTAATGCCGCTTACTTACGCACCGCATCACCCCTCCCCGCTTCGTATCCTGATCCCTTGTCCGATGTGCACAGTACGTACATGAGGTCTACCACGAATACAAAGCAACGACCATCGTTAAAGGCTTCGTATCGAAGCGGAGGCTACCACGAAACGCGCACGAAGATCGTTTGATATAAGTCCTTAGTTCCTTACTCCGAAACGTCAAATGACAGATTTCGTATCGAATTTTGACATTACTTTCATCGTAAAACTGACATAATGTAGTACGTATGAGCTTCGCACGCAGTCACATAGTATCGCATAGTATCGTGGTGGACTTCCAGGGTTATGTTTGTGGTTAAGGAATTGCAATTTTATTATATTTTGTAAGAAATAAATCCACCAGAATCAATCCTTTGCCACTCATTTGTAACACACCTAGCGTTGTTTGACGAGTAACAGATTACGTTTTGGGAATGTGGAAATATTTTCTCAGATAAAAAATCACTAACAATCAGCTGACCCCAAAAATTCCAATCGGCTACATACCTCCGGACGTCGCGACCGGTCGCCCCTCGCCTCACCCCGCACTCTTCGCCCCTGTCATTAGAAGCATGCGCCCGCGCGGCACATTGGCCCTCGGCCTTCGTGCGCGCTCGGGAAAACTCGGCCCGTGATTTTGGATTTGGAAATTTGACAAGGTCTTAACCTACAAAAGCGACATTCCACATTCCAAACTCTTCTTCCTGTTAGACTATTTTATGATCCCAAAGATGTGGCCAGACCCTAACTAAGGTTTCTTTATAAACTGAATATGCCTACGTTTTTTTATGTTCAGTGAATTGTTTTGTCACCGGTTTACTTTCGCTGCTACGAAATATTGTAATTGATTACGGCCATACAACGACTTAATGAGGGTAGGGACACACATGTAATAATAATTCGTATTTATTGCGTTCTTAAGTTTTCGCGATTGTTACACATAGAAATGAATCTATTTTTCCGGATGTAAATCGCGTATTTGTTTTTCAAACAAACCAACGTTTCGGGCCCTATACAGGTCCCATCAACCGTGACCGTGGTCACGTATTATTTATTTTACTACAACATATAGGTTCGCAATTGAGAGGTTAACGCTTCGAATCCCTCTGTTGGCATGTATCTATTACTTTAATATCTAAGTTAAGTATTGAATATGCGAATGGTTTAGTGCAGATCTCTTGCTATTATAATGGCGAAGGAAAATTATGTTTTCCTTCGCCATTATAATATCATTGATTTCATAGTAGCAGTAGAGCTCCTTGTGCAAGAGTTCGTCCAGGGTGGTAGCTATTTCTGTCTATTTTATCTATTTTCTATATCTTTCCTATTTCTACGCCAAGCAGTAGGTAATGTGAGCATTATTGCGTTCCGTTTTGATGGCACATAGGACTTTTCAACTTTAGTCTCAAGGTGACAGATGTAGTGGCAGTGCCAGATCTTTGCGATTTATAGCTCTGAGTAGCACAGCAACTGCTATGGACAGGCGTGTCGCTTACCACCAGCCATGACATGTTCGTTCTGTCACTTGGTATCATAGAAACAAAAAAATGTGGGAAATGTTTCAAACCCCGTGTGGTTAACTAAGGCTCATCCTCTCTCCTTAGGGGAGACCAGTACCCAGCAGTGGGATGTACAATGGGTTGATAATGAATGTTTTATGGTTCCTGTTTAGATATACTGTGTAGGGATGTTATTAATTATAAAATAGCGACTCATCGTTATTGCCTAGATGTTGATTTAAGATTATGCCACATAGTACCTAAGTTTAAAAAAAAACATGTGCGCATTTGACCTCGACGATGTAGTATGCACACCTAAATAATGCCTATTCACTCTCGCCTTGAAAAGGTCCAAGTTATAGCGTTCGGGGTTGGAACGTTCGTCCGCAGGCAGGGAATTCCACTGTCCAGCCGCTCGCCATATAAATGTGTAAGCGAAACGCTGCGTGCGAATCTTGCGAATATCCACAACAGGGTTGGAATCCCAGCCCACATCCAGTCCCCCGATCATGAAAACGGGAAAGCGGAATCAAATTATGCAATTCCATCGCACACTCTCCGTGATATATTCTGTAGAATACCGATAAGCAGGCAACTTTACGGCGGTGTTCAAGGCTCTGCAGCTTTGCCTCAACTAATTCCGAATCACCTATTAGCATGTTTTGGCATGTTTGTCGATTGAATCCAAGGTGGCCAGTTGGTATTTAGCAGAGCCATCCCATAAGTGACAGCAGTACTTCAAACACGACCGGACTTGCGCTGTGAAGCAACTGTCCCGGTGGTACATAAAGCTCTCAAGAAACTTTTTTGGCTCTGCTTTATATTACTCTAGATTAGTAAAGTAATAAACCGTAATTTAAAAGAAGTTGTGACATTGAAGTTATCGCCGTTCCTCATCGGGGGTTTAGACAGTGCTTCTTTGTCAAACTAACCCAGTTCGTTGTATACCTACCATACTCCCACATCAAGTGTTTTACTTAGATAAGATAGTGAAGGTGTACTTTGCATTGAGAAGAAATATAACACTACACGTCTGTCTTTGTAAATACGTAATCTACCTATTCAGAGAAAGATAGGGCCTATTCGATACTACAACCGTAACTGCTCTAAAGTCGGACAGCTATACTAATTTCAGTTCGTAAAATAATGATGTCGTGTTTATTAATGATGAGTTTGATTCAGTTCTCGTTAGGCTCACTGAAATAGAATCAGTGAAAAAGAAACATTAGAGATTATAAAATATGTCCCTACATTCTTCTTTTTTTATGATGTTTTTAAACTGACGAACAAGTCGTGCGCCTGGTGGCAAGCGCCACGCCTATCGATAACAGTTGTAGTGCCACTCCGAGCTTCACATCGCAAAGATTTGGGGGGCACTGCCACTGCGCCCGTCACCCTGAGACATAAGTTGACACCAGCACCCATAATACCCTCCAAAACCGGAACGCAGTAATGCTTTAACGGCAGAAATAGGTATGGTGGAAGTACTTCGCTGGACGAACTATTTCACAAGGAACTCTACTGCCTCTGAAGATTCTATCACTTGTCTAATATCTACAAATTGTTAAGAAGAGATTATAATTTACCTTGATGTTATTCAGAGTGAGTTAGTAGTCGATCCTTTAAAACAGCACTAATTTTGTTAACCGACATAAAAATAATAATTTTTGTGTGTGATTTTGATCATCCTTTTTTGTTGGAAAGAAGGTACCTCAATATTGGTCCCATTAAAATTTGGTAAATAGATGTAATTCCACAAAATATGAGGTCGTTTTTTTTATAAAAAAGTTATTTCACCTAAAATTGGCGACCCGCTGAAGGTCTTTCTGTATCTAATTTTCTTTTACTTTTTATAATAGTATTTTTTTATAGTGTCTAGTCACAGGACGAACAAGTCGTGCGCCTGATGGTAAGCTACACTACACGCCTGTCCATAACAGTTGCAGTGCCACTTAGAGCTTTAAATTGCAAAGATCTGAGGGGCACTACCGAGGCGTCTGTCATCCTGAGACATAAGTTGACAAGTTCCATGTGCCTGTATTTTCACCAGCACCCGTACCCGTCAAAACGGAACATAGTAATGCTGAGATTACTGCTTGGCGGCAGAAATAGGTAAGGTGGTAGTACTTCCCTGGACGATCTCTTTCACAAGGAGCTCTACTACTACTAATGTAGGTATTTATTATATAATGTATTTATTTCCAAGTGTTAGTTCATGGCAACACATTAAAACTAGGAATAGGAAACTGAAAATAGGATAACCTGTGACGTGAGAGCCAATAATAAAAAAGACGACTTTGGTAAAGCTTTCTGTAGTAAGCCAATTTTCAGTAATTATGTAGAAACAATAATATGATAAGCCGTGGTATCCTAATGGTTTGACCTACTGCCTCAAGCAGAGGGTCGTGGGTTCGAATCCGGGCTCGCACCTCTGAGTTTCTCGGAATTTATGTGCGAAATTTATCATGAGCTTTTCGGTAAAGGAAAACATCGTGATGAAACCTGCACGTTGAAGAAGGTTCACAACCCTGGAAAAACGTGTGAAGTCCCCAACCCGCATTGGGCCAGCGTGGCGGACTATGCCCTAAACCCTCGTCTGAAAGGAGACCCGTGCTCAGCAGTGGGACGTATAAAAGGGTTGATGATGACGTAGAAACAAAAAAACTTGTAGAAGTGATCACGTGAATGAAAGTGATAAATATAACTTAGGTAAAGGTAGTCACGTTGAGCAACAGACGCTAGTTAATGTCCAATCGGATCAAAAGATAAAGACATAGAGCTTTTCTTTATTACACTGTCTAGTCAAGCCACTCACAACAGCTGGCATAATCAGCTGAACAAAATACCAACCCGACCATACTACAAATGTATATAAAAGGATTTCATTTTTCTTATAGTCTATATTCGCTGACTAACTCCATAAACATTATTGGATAACGATATCGTATCCGAATCCGAATCGAACATTTTAACTCGAAATAGCGCCGAAAGCGCCCTTCGATTCGAGAACTATATCCAATCGAACGATTCGGTTAAGATATCGAAGAATTCTGAATCGAGTCCTGGCCCTGTACTCTCATTCTCCGTCCGACATAATTACTGTCTAATAAGTAATACTCTGCCAAGTTAAACTACGCATAATGCGAATGAAACTTCATACATAACATTATCTTTTAATTTTGTCGAATATTACTTATTTGACAGTAATAGTTTTGGACGCATGTCGGACGGAGAACGAGATTACAGTCCCAGCGACTGATGCAAAGAACCGAGCCAACAGATTACTAGTTTCTCTATGTATACTTGGTCGCCCTAGGCCTCAGGCCATGTAGTCAATACCAGCTGCCCCTTTCTCAGCACTCGCATACCTACTGGCAGACATATCTATATTTTATAAATAAAATGTACGAAAGTGATTTCGGAAGATTACTGTTATACGATGCAGTGGAGTGCGGCCCGCCATAATGTGCGTGAGCCTTTAAAATATTTAGGTGCTTTGAGTTATTTCTTGTTATCATCAGTGAATTTTTAGTCACGATTGGTCGCCCTAGGCCCGGGCCTAGAGTGGCCTTAGGGCAAATCCGGCACTGGTCTACTGTCAATCTTTGTAATGGGTTTAAGCAGCTTTTTCGCCGTAGCACTATTCGTGAGAAAATAAATAAATAAATCATTTATTGTTTCAGAATAACATTTCAAAAACAATTATACACAGCAAAGAAGTGAAAACAGTAAAAGTAAATTGAGACAAAAGGCATAGGCTCAGCTTATGCTGAAACGGCGATGGTACCGCGTTGATGGCAGCGCTGTTTTTAGCCTCTGCCTACTCCCTTATGGTATTGAGCAGGAGTCATTGCTACGAGGGCTTTAATCGTATATCTATTCCTTATAAACTAGCCCGTAACGATATCCAAAATAACAAATGCACGTAAGATTATAATTATACTTATTGGCATAATGACAATTAATGTCTAAAAAACAGGCAAACAAGTTCATGGAGTTCGACATTGTGTGTACGTGTGCGTAAGTGTTATGTCTTTCATTATTTCAATAGTTATTTATAGCCACGTTGTAGCAACAGTCGCTGGTTCGAGTCGAGTTCCAGTTGATCTTTGTATCAATAATAATGTTACTAGAAATTAGGATAGTCCTTTATGTCAATAACAGAAGTTTCTTTATTAAGGTTCTTTCATTGTGGGGACCCTAACTCGGAACATAGGGGTGTCTCCCTTTCAAATTGCGCAAAAATACAACAACAGTATCATCGATCCCGAGGCAAAGAATCACCCGGTAGATACGTATAAGTCCTGTACAATTCTAATGGATGTATGTATCTTAAATTATGACGAAAATTAATCACTACATTAGAACTATTTAATAATTTCAACCTCGGTAGTGCAACGCTTAATATCATATTAAGCTTTAACTGTTTTTCGCGTCTCCTCGTAAAGTTGTTTTTTTTTTACTTTTGTCCCTTTTCACCCCCTTCCCTTCTAGTCCTCACAGTTGCGCCGTTGCGCCGCTTTACAAGGAAACGCGAAAAACACTTAACGCTTAATATCATATTAAGTTTTAACTGTATTTCGTGTCTCCTTGTAAACTTGGCTTTTTCGACTTAGTACCCTTTTCTGGTTCCACAGTATATCGTCAACTAAATTTGAAAACCTCGTAACTCCGTTTTTGGACATTGATCCCCTTTTTACTCTTTAAGCGCAAGATCTGGCAAATAAAACTTAAAATATAATTTGTAGATCAAAGGTACATGATTATACCTTTATTTTAGTTATAATCAAGATGTAAATAATTTTATATGACTATCTAAGAATACAAGATATTTATTCGCTGTAGTTTACACAGAAGATGTTACAGTTACATAGTGTATAGGATAGTACATTTCACCAAATTTGACATGCGAATATTATTTATACATGGAGTGCATTATAAGTTTCCAGAATGAATAAGAAAAAATACTATAAATGGTCAGAAATGAATTTATTGTTTCTCAAAATATATTCCCCGTTAGCGTTAATGCACTTTTTCATACGAATGAACCAATTTTGAAAACATTTATGCCACTCCTCCGTGACAATCTATGAAACATATTTTTCATACTCTTCGACACCCTCTTCAGGTGATGAAAATCGTTGATCGCGTAACTGGTTCTTAATTTTTGGAAATAAATAAAAGTCACAAGGTGGCAGGTACGCGGGATGGCTTATAAGGTCAACGATGTTCACCTTAAAAAAATCATTTGTCTATCTGGCCGTGTGAGAACTGGCATTATCGTGGTGCAAGATGATACGGCGTTTGCGCTTATTTTTACGGAGTTTGCGCTTATTTTTACGGAGTTTGTCAATAACTTCCGTCAAACAAATGGTCGTGTACCAATCACTATTCACGGTACAACGATTCTCCAAAGCAACAGTAGTCATGTGTCCAGTTTTATTAAAAAAGAAGCAATCATCCGCTTAGAGGCACTTTGCACGCGCGCCACTTTGGTTACTTGCGGTTCATCTCGAAAGACCCGTACGCTCGATTGCTGGTTTGTCTTGGGTTCGCGCGGCAGAAATAGGTAGAGTGGCAGTACTTCCAAGGACGGAGCTCTACACATAGATGTACAATTTACTGCTCAAGAATAAAAATAGAACTAATGTGAACAAAGGAGGTCTTACCGCCAAGAGCGATCTTTTCCAGACAATTATTGAAGCAAAGAAGATCTAAGCCGAGTGCGACGTAGTTTCAAAACATAATTTTATGATATTAATTTTCATTGGAACTTAATAATTTTGTTATTATTGAATCTGGTATTGGTACTTTGCATGCGCGCCACTTTGGTTGGTTTCGGCTCATCTCGAAAGACCCATACGCTCGATTGCTGCTTTGGTTTGGGATCGTAACTATAAATCAATCTTTTGTCACCTGTTACTGTGTCCCACACCTAATTTGACGCCCCTTCGATGAATCTGGTAAGCATGGCATTGCACCAAGTGATGCGATCCTCATCAAGAGCCTCAGTCAAATTGTGTGGGATCACCGAGAGCACAGATTTTTCACACCCAAATGTTTGTACAGTATTGATTGTATTTGACTCATGCCTATGCCTAAAGATGCCCGAATCTCATGGTATGTCACATGCCTGTCTGCTTTGATCATACGGCGCACAGCATCGATGTTTTTGTTGATCACAGCAGTGGACGGGCGACCATCACGAAATTCGTCACAGAGATTCACACGACCGCGTTTGAATTCTGCAAACCAGCTATAAATAGTCGTCTTGCATGGTGCTTCATCGCCAAAGGCAGTTTGAAGCCGAGTGAAGCTCCGCTGACCTATTAAATTACATTTGAAGTGGTAGAAAATCATACTACGAAAATTTTCACGAGTTCAATCCATGCTGATGTAGACAACCAATTTCCAAAATGACGCCACAATGTAAAAACGAGTGACAGTTAGATGAAACTAACTATATTCTACAGCCAAAGAGTTCCATTTTCAAATGTTATAATTACTTTTTAAATATTGTTTATGTAAGTGGCCAGTTCCGGAAACTTATAGTGCGCCCTGTGTATACATATTTCTTATTTCACTTTTGATATAGCATACTTTTAAAGTAAAATTTGCACACTATAACAAAACATACTTAAATTTTACATTTATGTTGTCAAATAAAAATCAATATTTGCGAAACTAACAAATTATGCAATTTCATTTTAAATTGTCTACAATATAATTATTTTACAGCGTTCGGTAATTGTGTAAATAATTTGGGTACTAATACAAACATCGTTCTTTAGAGCGTTGTTTGGGCCATATTTCTATTATTTTTTTCTAGGATGTTTGGTTGTGACTAAATTAAAGTTGCCTAAATTTTATTTGACAAATGAACAGGCTATGAGGCACATGCATAATATCTTTAGTTTTTTTAAGTATGGTATGCAACTCTCGCTGACCCACACCAAACATGGCCCATTTCTAGTATTTCTATTTTTTGTGCCTACTCAAGAGTTCACATTAATGGAGGTAGATAAGTTCATAACTTAATTTCGCTAAAAATGTCGATTACGTTAGATACGATGAGAAGGACATAGTTGTCGGGTTTTTTTCAATGAGGGTATTTTTTCGAATTAAACTCACACATATTTATTTTTTCAAACAAACCGACGTTTGTTGTAAGAATTCGAATTGTGTTATTTTTTTAAAATTTTCCATTAACGCAGAAAGCACGTTTCATGCATTTACAAAATTGCATTTCATGTCAACCAATACTTGAAATATAAATTTCCCTTAGATGAGTAGTAAATTTAAGTGGGCTTTGTTCGGAACAGAGTTTACGGTGCACGTCAGGGTTCGACAGTAAAAATATAAATAAACAATAATGAAAGTTGAACGGCCGTGATGACTCAGTTTGTACCTGACCTGACTGGTCCGCGTATGATATAGGTACCAACTTGTCTTCTGATAAATGACAGGAATTCCGTTTAATTTATTGGCCGATTATAATGTGTCGGATTCAAATTATTGCTTATTTATTTTAGATACAGTTTTTTTATAATATCAAGTCACGGAACTGTCCATATCAATTGCAGTGCCACTCAGAGCTTTAAATTGTAAAGATCTGAGGAGCACTGCAACTGCGTCTGTCACACCTGAGACACAAGTTGACAAGTGCCCTTTGCTTGTAATTTCACCAGCACCCTTACCCTTCAAACCCGGAACGCATTAATTCTCACATTACTGCTTAGCGGCAGAAATAGGTAAAGTGGCAGTACTGCCAAGGACGGAGCTCTACACATAGATGTACAATTTACTGCTCAAGAATAAAAATAGAACTAATGTGAACAAAGGAGGCCTTACCGCCAAGAGCGATCTCTTCCAGATAATTTTTGAAGCAAAGAAGATCTCACCTAATTTGACGCCCCTTCATTGAATCTGGTAAGCATGGCATTGCACCAAGTGACGCGATCCGTTTTTTGAGCCCCAGTCAAATTATATCCGTTTTTTGAGCCTCAGTCATATTATATTACTAAATAAAATAGGGCTGTTTACATTAAAAACAGAAAAGGAATAAACAATTAAATTGGCGTAATGTTCATTGGACGTCCAAATAATAATTTGATCGTCTTTGACATTGTCTATTAAAAAAATGTAATATTGATATACAAAGAAATCCATTTAATATTTCATCATCAACCCATTACACGTCCCAGTACTGAGCGCGGGTGGAGAACCGTATCTCCTCAAGGAATTTAAGGAGATACTGATCAAATGTGGCTTGACTTCATCGTTAGCGAATTGCGACTAAACATTCACAAAAATGTTCTAACTTGAAAATCATAGTCATAGGTGCAAGCCGATTAGGAATAGGACATAGGTTTGAGAATCAATCGTTCTTCCCTACCCATTTGATATTTAAGAGTCGGTACTACCTTAACTCGAATTAAAATTTTGTTCCGCACTAATACGGTTTATTTTGCTTTTTTTTTTTCGATTTTACGATTTATTTTACGATATTTTTATATACGAAAATAAGATCATTTTAAAAATATATATCGTATATTATACGTGTTATATGTAGTTCAATTCATATTAAAAAAAGTCATTGGTATATGTAAAGTACCTATTCAATACAGCGGTTTTCTTGTAAAACTCGTAGGAATCGTGTTTTCACACCGTATGGTAGTCATTATATATCCTCAATTTTACTACATACAGTTATGCGCAATCAACGCCATTTCAGGTTGTATAGACTCTTAAGTAAGACAAATATATTTAACCAATTGGCTAAATATTCAAACTTAATATACGAATGGCAAACTTGAACTCCAGACTTTGTACTTTATCTGTTGTCTCTAAATCTAATCCCTGAACTAACGGTATTTAGTGCCTAGATACGTAGGTATCTTATGTAGTCTAGGTAGTTGAACGAAGTCAGGTCACGCAAGTCGTGGGCTCGGTGAACGTGGAATGTGAACAACCTTGGTTGATTTGTTGATCTATAGGGCTTTTATGTTTATTTGCTAGTACCTAAAAGTTTGTCATTGGTTTATATTGTAACATTTTTCTGTTTTAGTGTATAAATTTGTTAAAAAACACCTCATCTTAATGTTGTTAAGGTGCACTTTCCATTGTATTTACACGAATTCAATTTCTATCAAAAGTGCATCTTTCTTCGCTTAATATAGGATTGATTTACATCTTACATTTTTATTATTAAGAATAATTGTGTGTTTAAAAATGTTGACACTGACCACACTTGTAATTAGCAAAACGTGGAAACGTGATGTGAACAGCTTCACCAGATTAGCAAGTAGGTATATTTATGTACTATTTTTAATCGTATGAAGTAGTCATAGCTTATTATAATCATTATCAACTTGAAACAGAACACGTCCTATAATTGAGCCCTGAGGAAGTATTTCTGAAACGAGGAAATCTATAGGTTAAATCGTAACGGGATAGGCTAGTGATCTTATCGCCATGCCCTTTTGCATGTAATTTACTATCTAATTAATGAAATCAATCGCTGACATTAACGACGGGATGCTGTTTTACATTTATGTTTTTTTTCTATAGGCACTTGTGAATTAAATACAATTTTTCAGCCCTATATTGATACTACCAATATACGAAACACAACTACTGGGCACGGGTCTCGTCAAGATGCCTTTAGGGACGTTTGGAGGTTCAGTTTACATTGCAGCCGAATGAAAAAGAAGTGACATTTTATAGAGAAATTGTAAATAGCAAAATGAATTTTATGTCTATGTAACGCACAAACTTAACTTTAAACTGCCTACGTGGCCGAACGGTTACCATGCCGGACTGCCATGCAGAGGTCCCAGGTTCGATTCCCGGGCCGGGAGAAATATTTGTATGACCTACATTTATTTCTCTCGTGAGTTTGGATGTAATTTGTGGTTGTCAATTTGTGTGTCCATGGCACCCGCGATACAGGGTTTCCCTAGTGCAGGGCTATGTTGAATGTGTGCGTTATTATTATAAAAAAAAAACTAGATACGATATAGAGTTGCGGGAATTCTCGAGACCAAAAAACAGGTCGCGCAGACCATTCCCAGGCTGTGCGCATAATAAAAGATGGCGAAAAGCGCTTAGTACGCCTCGTAGGGTCAAAAGCACGTCAAGTTTGACACTTAAGACTTAAATCCAACTCTATGCCGCTTACGATAAGAACGGTCCAAAGTACAAAATGTCAAGCTTTGCTTTGGCTTTGCTCTTGACTGTACGTAATTATTGTAAGTGATATATATGAACTAACTTTATATTAGAACGAGCTACTCCTATCCGACTCTCTAAGTACACAAAGTTTTCTCTAGAATATTCCATATTATATTGTTTTGTTAATTTTCTGTATTTTCCGTTATGATTAACAGGGCAGGATTAATTAGCATTTGTGGTGTGAACGGCCATAAAACATATTTAACGGCATATTAACTCTATCAAAGGTTAAACCACATCCTGCCTTTTTCACATAAGGGAACCATATGATAATAAGAAATACTAACTTATTGCGTATGATATTCAATCATTTTATAGGATTAATTTTTATTCGTGTATAAAGAAATTCAGCAAAACATGCGACTTATATTGTGCATTTATAATTTCGTTTCTATATACTGCATAGGGCGCCCTAATTATACACATTGTAATACCAAAAATAAGCGTGTGTAAGAAGAATGCCGTCGTATCATAACCGCAAAGTACCTATTTTGCTGTGTTTTCACTTCCCGATTAATTAGATTTCCTCCCTCGTGATGACTCGAGAAAGCTCGAGACTACATTTTAAACTGTACTCTGATAATACGTAAGAAAGCCATTTATGCCCAAGTTTTGGTTCTTCGTCTATAAGAATATAACAAAATATCTTTTGACTGGCTTGAAGCAAAAGTTTTCACTAAAAAAAAAACATTTTTTCCCTTCTTCACTTTTTCCACTGTTTTCGTATTGTGCTCCGCGCCTCAAATCAAGCTTGGCGGTGCGACTCCATTTATCCTTCTAAGACTCCTAAAGAAGCTATATTTCCACAGAATGTACGCCTTCACATAAACCAGCAAAGTGATTTCTGAAACCTATCACGCTCGCCTCTAGTCAACAAAAGCGAGAAGGGCACGAGAAAGGCAAACAGGTTCCCGCTAATGCAATTATCGACTAGTCCCACTCTAAGTGGACTGGGAACGGAATGGAAACCATCTTTGACTTCCGAAGAAACTTAGAATCCTTTAACCTTCCTAGAGTCTAGCATTTAAATTAAATCTCAATGGTAACCAAGGATAGGAAAAAAGAGTACAGGATGTAGTGTTTATACTTTAATTAACGCAATAATGGACTTTGTTAATTAATAACTTTTTGGTTGTCTTGGAACTTACACAAATATTTACAATTTATTAAGAAACCATGTACTAAGTCTTTTTTTGTGAAAGCAATTTTGGCACAGTAAATTTTTGGTCAAGCGTTTTTAGTGCTGATCGACTCAGTTTCATGTTTTCATTGCATGGGAAGAAAACATCGCAACAGCAGCAGTGAGCAACTTCTGCTTTTAAATATTATAAAATGCTTTTTCATACAAAATTAATAAAATTCATTAATTCTAATTAATGCTGGTGGACTCAATTTCATTGTATCGGAAAAGATTCCGGACAGCAGAAGTTGTTCAAATTTAATAAAGTGTTATCCATTTTGTTTTGTACATATACAAAATAGACTTAAGCGATTGAGTTAAATTGGTCTAGTTAAAAATTTTTAAACTTTTATTAAACTGAGATCAAAGTGTATGAATTTGTTTTTTTGAGAGTTCTTTCGATTTATTTGTTAGCAAAGTTTGCATTCCTTTCAAAACTTGTATAGAGCAAATCAATTGCCTGGTTTTCATTTGGTTAGTATAGGATTTTATGGTTTCCATCGATTCGGCACGAACTGCCAATAAAGGATCGCCGGTATTGTTTTTCAGATCATCAAAGCCATTTGCACGCATTCCCAGCAATCCTTTGTTTTAGGATACCAATACTTTTTGGCGTTTTTATATCTTTCGCTCAATTTGTGGTTTAGCGATGCCGAACAAAATTTTGCTGCAGGATATTTTACCTCAGAAATATTACTCGCAGCTGCCTCTTGAGAGACAGCACGCACCTGCTAGCATGCCTCAGTTTCTTTCACCTTTGACATTCGACAATGTTTATACTGATGCCCACCAATTACATTTCTTGTCTGTCCGGTCCATTGTCTCCTTTGTCTGTCCAGCAGTAATTATGTTCCTACAATCTACCCACGCTCTTCGTAATTGACTCGTTCGTGTCACGTTGTGGTTTATAATTTTTAACTTCTCTCTGTTTGGTTTAGATATGTATCGCTTGACTAGCTTATCTTTATTAGGGAAGCACCAAATTCGTTTTAATTGTGCCTTCCTGTGATAAATAAAATTTTGTATGACGTTCTTATTCATCTACAATTTGTATCTTGTATCAATTTGTATAATTCGAGGATTTCGTACATAAAATAATAATAAATTACTAAGGATGTGACCTTCATCAAACGCTTACCTCATCCGATGCAAACTCGACGATTGAGCCTAGAGGTTGAGCAAGGACCAATCATCCATATCCGTATACACGCTGGGGTGCTTAAAAACAAAGATTTTACGTCAATTGAAATTATGTTATATTTATATACATTTACACTGAGTTTCCGAAAAGGTCTTCCATTCCATCCATCACGTCATTTCTACAAATGAAATAACACTCTACCCTCAGTTACATTTCGTGAAATGGAAGCTGCTCAGACAAACAGGAACGTCTTCTGAAATTCCGTATCCCGTCGGGAAATCGCAATTCGACAACGCTCTGTCTTGCAGAGTTCCCGCGCCAGAGGAATGCTCAGTATTCGTCGGGACGGATCCCCGACCTGTCAATGATTTATGAATAGCAGCTGAATGAATTTTTATAACATTATTTTACCTTTTTCTTTTGAGCAAATCGTAATAGTAACCTTCATGTGTAAAACTTGTCATACTGGCAAGTGCCTGATAATGACGGAGTTAGTTATTAATCTTATTTAGTCGTCGAGCAGCAATAAACGACACTATAACTACGGTCACGTCACGTGAAGGCATCCGAGGGCCCTGGTGTCGTCGGTAGCCGAGTCAACAATTTATTGGATCTCATCTATCAAGACGGACGTCGCCGTATTGTTCAATTACATTCCTTGTACTCGGACGGCCGAATGGAATTTACTGGTCGATTCAACTGTCCGCCTTATTAATTTGTTTTAAATTTAAAAAATCTTACTTTGATCTGAGATGTGGATTCATGCGTGTCACAATTTGTATAGACATTACTTATACTATTCCAAAGCGTTCATGAAACTACCAAAACTGGACCAATATTCAAACGTAAAATTCATGCATAATATTTTATGATACCAAATGGTGAGACGAACAAGTAGTGCGGCTGGTGGTAAGCTACGGGTCTGTCCATAACTGTTGCAGTGCCCCTCTAGCTTTAAATCACAAAGATCTGAAAGACACTGCCACTGCTGCTGCAACACATATTATGAAATGTGTCAGGGCCATGTTTGGTGTGGGTCAGCGAGACAGTTGTGTATCTTACTTCAGGAAACTGAAGATATTAACCGTACCATCGATGTATATTTACGAAGCCTACGTTTATTATGTGAAACAAAATCTAAGCAGCTTTAATATAGTCAAAACTAGATATCCTTAAAAGGAATCAAAGAATAAAATACAAATACGGCCCAAACTTCGCTCTAATTTGGAATTTTACAGAAGAGCGATGTTCGTATTACCACCCAAATTATTTAATAAATTACTGAATGCTGTTAAAGAATTAAATTGCAGACAATTTAAAATGAAATTGCATAATTTATTAGTTACTCAATGCTACTACAATGTTGATGATTTGTTACTTGATAACATGAAATGTAAAATTTAACTATTGTGTTATATTTTTGACTTCCTATTTTCTGGTCAAATTCCAATTGTTGTAGTTTGTTTATGCTATTGTTTTAATTTAACTGTAATGCATACGACATCTAAAGTGAAATAAGCAATGTGTAAAATATTCACATGCCAAGTTTTGGTAAAATATACGATCTCATTTAATACAAGTAACTATACTATAAGACCTGCATTGTCAAATACATTTTTCAGCGAATAAATATCTTGCATTCTACTGCGCTCGTCACCCTGAGACATAAGTTGACAAGTCCCATGTGAACGCTATAATGCTCACATTACTGCTTGACATCAGAAATAGGTAAGGTGGCAGTACTTCTGTGGACGAACTCTTTCACAAGGACCACTACTGCTATATATAAAGTATTCGAATTGCCTAAGCCGATTTTAGTGCTTCCTATCACAAAAACGCTGTTAAGTTTGCATTATTATTCAATAGCATGTTTCCGTGGAACCTGTCAATTTGTTATGTCGTTAGCAATTAAGTATTAATTTAAATGCGCCCTCGATTGAACCGCACATTGTACCTTTTCACGTAGCAGGGCATTATTAATTTGGTATTACAACGATCGCTAATTTCGCGTGATATGATTCGACTGCCTGAGGGCCAGGGGTAAACACCAATTAATCCCGGGAACACGATACGTAGAGGGGCACGGGGAGCTTCTCGACAGATTGTATAATGCCACTGCATTTCTACTGCTTCCGATGCAATCGTCCAGGGGGCGTGTGCCAAGGGGGATTTAAAGACCGTCACTTGGGCTAATATATTTTTCTTCCAACCTCATTGTTTGTCAGTGATCGATCAAATTGAAAGTGGAAGTCTTGAATAGAGCTTTCCTTTATTGTTGTCTGAAATGCGGTGTTTAAGTTCGCGTCATTACCTTCTACAATCTCTTAAGGCAGTATGCAAGTAGCATTGTCTAGCGCAACAGGGTTGCTCAACAACTCTTTGCTGTAACATTTATTTGTTGAATTCATGATGTATTTACTGCCATGTTATTCATATTTTTTTGTGAAAATACTCCCCTACTTTTTTATTGTTATTGATACAAAGAGCGAACAACTCCGTCGAACCAGCGACTGTTGCCACACCGGGGCCACCGCTCTTAACAATTATGCTCAGGCCACACAGAGGTGGCCGCGGAAGCGTTCCGGGCGCGGGAATTTTTGTTCTGTCACACTGAAACGCGACGCCACCGCGCGTTTCAGTGTAGCAGGGTTCATAAGAATTAGTACATTACAAAAATTCCCGCGCCCGGAACGCTTCACTTACACTTACACATCAGACTCTTTATGTAGTGCTCTTTGTCAGATTTTTTTGTGTGTTGTTCGATCTTGATATCAATAACAAACTGCTCTATTATATTTATTACACAACAATTAATAATTGAATGAAAAATAAACTACTCTAATAAATTAATCTTAAACGTAGTCGGAAACTGAACGATGTTTACAAAACTGTCTAAATAGTTATTTTCCTGTATTTATTGGGGACGAAGCGTTTCACGTTAAGTTACTAAGTTAGTAACACTACGCTGATAGCGAGCAAGCCGTGAGTTATAGCGCTCTTCATACGCTGCATAGGGCCTTAGGGAAAAAACATGGGGCCGTTGTAAGATCGAAATGAGTTTTATAACAAACTGTGCATGATTGTAGATGTAAGATCGAAATGAGTTTGAACAATTTGTGTGTGATTATAGATGTAAGATCGAATTTATTTTCATAATATGTGAGTGATTGTAGATGTAAGATCAAAATAAATTTTGACAATTTGTATGTGATTGTAGATATAAGATCGTAATGAGTTTTAACAACTTGTTGTGATTGTAGACGTAAGATCGAAATTAGTTTTAACAACTTGTATGTGATTGTAGATGTAAGGTCGAAATGAGTTTTAACTATTTGTGTGTAATTGTAGATGTAAGATCGAAATGAGTTTTAACAATTTATGTGCGATTGTAGATGTAAGATCGAAATGAGTTCTAATAATGTGTACGATTGTAGATGTAAATTGAAAATGAGTTTTATCAATTTGTATATCATTGTCGATAAATGTTCAAGTCCCGAAATGAATGACAAATAAAACGTGTTTAACATTTTTTGTGCCTACTTCATAAGTAAACACACGTGATTAGCAACGTCATGCGAGTCCAATGACTCGTTCGCCAATAATATGTGTTACGAAATCTGAACGTGACGGGACACATGTCCAACTGTTGTTACCTACTAACGATGTGACAAAATACACTTGGATAAAATCCAAATATGCCGTTTTTACAAAACCACGGCATAGCGACACCCCAGTTTGAAAAAGAAAGAGGGGAACTGATCCCGGCTAATGGTTTACGTTTTTTTAAGGCTACGAGTTTGTCCGGAATATTGTTTAATTTAGCTTCTCCACGGTCATTGTCATTTGTCTAGCTGACTTGACAGTTAGTTTTTTAGGTGTTGAGTACACTTGAGTGAATAAAACCGGACTCGAATGCTTCACCGTGTACGTACCTACTATAATCAAAATCGATACGTTACCACCTTCAGAGTCTTCTTCTTCGGATTTTGTCATTTGTCTGAATTTTTCGGATAATAATTATCAGAATAAATAATAAAATATCCACGTTGCATTTCCGTAGTAAAACTCGATTTATGACAAAAATTTTGTTGCCTGGATGCTTGTCCATCTCTGCTGCCGCCTGAGAGAGAGATTTTCATTTTTATTTTCTTGGCAGAAAATTCGGACTTTCTTTGCGAATATCAGGGTTTTTGTTCCGACTATTCAAATTGCGGAATGGTAACTCGGGTAAGGTAGGTGTGGACAGCTGGCTTGTTCTCAACCAATGGCGTTTAGTGGTTAGATCATATGTTTTACTATAATCAATATATTTTCACAAATATGTCTGCAAAACGAGGTATGGGGCTAATATAAATATAATCACCGCTTGCAAACAAAACTGTTTTGGTATTGTAAAGGTTTGAACTTTCCGGATAGTACATCCGCGAGAATGAACAGACGAGGTGGGTCGAACTTTCCGAAGTTACGATTGCTTTCTAACTTTCCATCCCCTTTTCATTAAGGCTCCTTGCCGTAGAGGTATTCCGTAATTACTTTGACAAAATTTGTAACGTCATTAAGACGTGGGTAAGGAAGTGTATCGATATAACATTCTACGACCAGCAAGGCGCGGCGTATCTCTATGACGTGTATAAATATCATTTGAAAATATTTAGTTTTAATATTCAATGAAGTTTAACAAACGCCAGGTCTGTGTAAAAGAGGTCCGTTATCTACCCAGGACGCTGCGAGAGGCCATTGAAATTAAAAAACATCCTAATTTCATTAGGGAAGATGGTTTCTCAGTACCACCAGTTTGGGATCCAGTATTTCCTCTGATTAAAAATCCCAAACAGACATAAGACTGCAGTACTAATTAATATGTTTTAATTTATTTTAATTTCTATTATTAATTAATAATAAATTGAACTGTAAAAAAAAATATTCAATAAAATAATTAGTAAAACGTAATGTAGCGTAAATTGGGATGTTTTCTTTGTAAAATTAAAAATAAGGTATTTAATTAATAACTTTTGTAACTATAGTGAAAAGATAGGGTGGTTTGCATTAATATTAGACATAACTGGTTGATGATTGTACCACCTCAGTCAACGTGACCATGGGACCTGTAAAGGGCCTGAAACGTCGGTTTGTTTGAAAAAACAAATATACGCGATTTAAATGCAGAAAAATAGTTTCATTTCCTATGTGTAACAATCGCGAAAACCTAAGAACTCGGTAAATATTTAGTTCTTAGGTTTTTGGGATTTTTGTACATTGGAAATGAAACTTTTTTTTCTGGTCTTGCGTATATTATTTTTTTAAACAAACAAAAGTTACGAAAAATAGGGTGGTAGCATTTATATTTGACATAACTCCTTGATGACTTTACTATCTCAATCAGCCGTGACCGTGGGACCTGTGAATGGCCCGAAACGTTGGTTTGTTTGAAAAAACAAATATAGGTACGCGATTATATTCGAGAAAAATAGTTTCATTTCCAATCATTGGAAAATTCGAACGCGTTACCATAAAATCTCATTATATTGTCGTATTAATTCTGTATTTCTCAATTTACACGTGTTACGAGTTTAATATGTTTGATAGTATCGATTATGTACAAGTATCAACGTAATGAAGACCAATATAAAATAAGTAATTGTAAAAAAAAAACCGCTTAAATTTCCATTTAACAAGATCGTGTGAAAATTGGCTATATTTCTTATACATCGGAAACAATCCCGTACTAACATGAAACATGAAGTTATAAGCTCATTATTTCAACAGTACCTACGTAGCTAATGGGGCCTCGTTGAAGTTAACACTTGCCCAGTTATCAAAAACCTCTTATACTTTAACGTCTTAAAGTAACAGGCGTGTTTGTAAGTGTGTCTGGGAATACCCGGAGGCCTTGCAATATTGGTCGAGTGTAATCATAAACCACGGTTACCACAAGGCTGTAGTGATCTAAAGCCATGTTTAGGAAATTGATTTTGCTCCTTTACTCTTATTACAGGTACGGGATCAGCAAAGTGCTCTGATGTGTGCATTTTAAAATTCATGAATGCTCGCATCGCACCCCCTGTCTAAAATGTCAATGTATCTTTTCACCTGACACAAATTCACCCTTCTATATTATGTATTTTTTCATATTATACCGAGAATTCGAAGAGAAATTCAATAAGAAGTCAGTTAGGTGATAAACAGTATCGAGTGGTTTAAAAATTTTGTAGCATAAGTGATTACCAGAGTGGATAGTACATAGAGTGGATTATACCTCCCTCAGAAATACCGGAATGGTTAAAAGTAAAAGACAAGAAATCGAAACAAAATAGTTATATTTACAAGTAATTCCTTCTAAATACGTAAAAACGTGTATATAGAACATAATACAATACTTCCAGAATTTCAGCGAGGGATAGATATCTCTCTATATATATTATGCCACTTTGGTATCTCAAGGAAGTCATTTATTAATAAGTATTGGTTTTATCATGTGCTGATATAGCTTTAGACCAGTGGTTTTTAATCTGTGGTCCATGAACCCCTAAGGGGTCCGTTAATGGACTCCGGGGGCCCGTGGTGAGCCTACCTAACACAATGCATTAATATAAAAATTGGTTTACAATAATAGGTAGGTATTGTGCGCGTAACCGACTTCAAAAAAAGGAGGAGGTTCTCAATTCGACTGGTTTTTTGTATGTATGTTACGCGATAACTCGGGCATTTGTCAACCCATTTTGATGATTCTTTTTTTGTTGGAAAGAGAGTACCTCAAGAGTGGTCCCATTTAATTTTGAAGAAAATAATCCACATCTAAGGGTGGCTGTTCACGCATGAAGATTCATTTTTATAAATAGCGCCTAAATTTTATTATAAGGAGCAATTATTTTAATGGTTGATTTTGCTATTCTCCAATTCAAGACGTATTTCTCTCTCATTATACTTTAAGAAGTGAGAACCGATTTTTATTATCTCTTGTGTCAAGACCCGTATAGTGGCGAACTAGGGGATGAATCCGGGTTTGCGGACTTTCCGGTAACCGATTTCAATAAAACTTGGTAATTATATGTAATTCCACGTACTGTTGAGGTCGGTTTTTTTAGTACTCTGTACTGAGATTATTTAGTACTCTATACGGAGATTATTGAATTTTCGCGCCCTTTGACGGCCGTCCATTATTGGAGCGAGCGAAACGCGCGTAAGTGCCTTTAACATCAACCCCTTTGACGTTCTAATTATGATTCTCAGCATATGCAGCAGCAACCGTCACTCCCAACTATTTATATGTAAAGTCTGATCGTAAACAATAAAATCTGGAAAAAACCTACGTTTCGTTTTTTTATTATTTGAATAGGGTCCATGGACTCTTTGAAATTTTTAGAGGAATCCATGACTAGAAAAAGGTGTGAAATTTACTGTGCAAAAGCGTTTAAAATTATAGATAAAAATATTTTAAATTTTAAATATGGATTCGAAAAATAAACATGTAAAGCCCGCATAAGCACAAGAAGACACAGAATCGAAATACAACCTCTACCAGTGTAGTTATCATAATGAATGAGATTAAATAATATACTCATGGTCATAACGCGAATGGCATAAAAAGGTTGAATTACGATAACACCGGTATATTAACCACTGGCCACAAATACCAGAACTTTTAATATAAATAACATACTTATTTGCTTTAGCGGTTATTTTTGACGGTGATCGAATGTATGCGTTTTTAGTTAATAACAATATGGTGTCAAGCCAAAGTACAGTGTAACTGAAAAATATTCAGTCAGATTTTTTTTATAATACCAAGTAACGAGAAGAACAAGTCGAGCGCCTAATAGTAAACCTCGTACCAGTTGCAACGTTCCACACGAGCTTAGATTTTAGGAGGTAAGGTGCGGGGAGTCGCCCCTCGCGTTCTGCAATCCGCGCGCTGTAAATTAATATGAATAAAATAAGAACAGGCGGAGAAAAATTGACACAGAACTGACGTCGTCGTCAAGCGCCCGATTGATTGAGACTCATCATCAGTAGCAGCAGAGCTGAATACCGACTGTAAACTTTACAGGATGAAGAAAATATTGTTTGCGACATTTATATTGCATCTGATTTATTAAATAAAATACGTAATTTTTAACAATTTTTATTGCACATACACTACGTATATTTATTTAATAAACCAGATGTTATATAAATGACGCAAACAATTTTTTTCTTCATCGTGTAAAGTACTTAGTCAAAATTGTGATAGTACCGGTTGCCAGTTCACAGTCGATATACTGAATATTTAAATAATAAAAATTGCCACGAAAATTAGGTAGTGAACACTATTCCGTGAAAGACCGTACTGACTGAGGTACCCTCTTTCCAACTAAAAAAGAATCATCAAAATCGTTTCAGAAATATCGAGTAATCACGTAGCATACACACAAAAATCACACTCGAATTGAGAATCTCCTCCTTTTTTGAAGTCGGTTAAAAACTGGGTATTAGAGGTAGAATTCAATGAAAAAGAATCATTTACAAATAGATATATTTCAAGAGCCGTAGGAGCCTTATGGTTTGGCCTACTGCGTCTCAAGCAGAGGCCGTGAGTTCGTATCCGGGCTGGAACCCCTGAGTTTCCTAATTTTTAACAGCAGTAGGGCTCCTTGTGAAAGAGTTCGTCCAGGGAAATACTGCCACCTTATCTACATATTTCTGCCGCCAAGCAGTGATATGAGCGTTACTGCGTTCCGCTTTCGAAGGCACATGGAACTTGTCAACTTATGTCTAGGGTGACGGGCGCAGTGGCATTGTCCCTCTGATCTTTGCGATTTAAAACTCTGAGTGGCATTGTAACTTCTACGAACAGGCGTATCGCTTAACACCAGTTGTACGACTTGTTCAGAAAATAGACGGTATTGCCGATATGGCCGATAGAAATTAAACCTTAACATCCAGTACCTATAAATCGAAATAGCATCTATATAACTGATAACGTAATACGCTGAAATTCAGAATTGGCAAAAATAGTGTTGATACAACACCAGAGACTACAAATATTATAAATACCGAAGATACTGGTATTGTCTGGTTTAATGTACCACTCTACGTCATTAGATAAACAGAAGTCATCGGCAAGTTATAGGCCGTCCGTCACTTGGTATAATAAAAAAAAATTGTAAATTTCGAATATTGTCAACGAAAGTGTTGTTTATATATCAATACATTTATGATACAACATCGTCTAAAGCAATTCCTGTTTACCGACGCCTCTTCATTTTAACATCGCAATAATTTTATCTTTGTCCCCACTCACTGCAATATATCAATCGGCTGTCAGTTGACCATTTTATTAAATTCTGCGATTAACACGCGGTATCGTCGGCCGATATTATCGTAACACTTGAAGCACGGTTTAAATATTACCGTTGTTCCACTCTTGTAATGATATACGTCGATAAGGTGTCCCGCAAGACTGTAATTCCAACTCAGTTTGTAATAAAATTAAGGGTTTGGCTCTGTATAGTTTTTTGTTTCGTTTAAAATATAATTACGACGTAATTTTACTAGCGTTCATTATTCGATTGTTCGATATCATTTACTGCTGGGTATTAACCCTCCCGTAGTCTGTTCTATCCACTATCAAAATTCTTATTGTCCACAGTTTTTATATTTTTCACTTTCCATATGAAATATGATAAAAGATAATTTAAATGTTACTTAAAATTACAAATAACATTTTAAATAAGTTTAACAATTTTATGCTCATAAATTTCGTCAATCCCGAAGTTTTTAGATACAAAAACGCATTCCATGTAAGCGAGCCACCGAATTGTAAGTAATTAATCATCCAATTATTCGATCGCTAGTCATCACCACGTGTTTAATATTAACAATATAAAAAAATGTCATAACTACACAGATACCTAAATTATGATTTCTCTGGTGTAATACAGTAGAATGCCATTACGGTTAGTTCAAAAAGATTTCTTGAAACTTAAGCGGCAATTTACAAGGCAAAGTCGGGCCATTAATAATTATTACACTACGATATCGACGTTCGACACCTCGATCTCGCTTGTAATTACGAACAGCCGGCCGTGCTGTTTATGTGACTGAGTGTACGCGTACGTGATGTTGTATGAGGTACTAAATATTTTAAATTATAGTTGATAGGTATAGGAGCGATATTCTTGTAGAAATTCGAAAATGAGATTGTGACGTTGTAGAAGTCCTTGAAATCCTTTGAGCTAACGTTAGAAAAGAATTTTAAATTGGACGTACAGTAAATGCCCCCTAAAATACCTGACTACCCTATCCGACCTTTTGGTTCTGATAGCCTTGTTACGCATTCGACAGAAAAATGTAAAGGAGTTCCAGCTTTTGGTTGAAATTTATATTTATGTAATGTATTTCGAGATCAAAGGGAGCATCTATTGGCCAAGTTTTATTGAAATCGGTTAACGGAAAGTGGACGACATCATTAATTCCCTAATTTGCCACCCTTAGAGGTGGAATATTTTCTTCAAATTTGAATATGATCACTACTGAGGTTACCCCTTTCCAATAAAAAAGAATCATCGATTTCGGTTCATAAATATTGGAGCAATCGCGTAACATACACACAAAAACACAGTCGAATAGAGGACCTCCTCCTTTTTTGAAGTCGGTTAAAAATGTATATATAGAAAAGCTACATTCTTAACGAGTAAAACTGTTCGAAACTGAGAATTAGATCATTTCGCTAAGCCAAAATGCAGCACCTACCTCACTACGGATGTTTCAAATATGCATAGTTGGAAACCTGTTCAGAGGTCATTTGCCTTCATCAGCGACAGCAAAATTGACCTTCCTATACAAAATTGCGATATCAGCTTTTGAATAAATATAATTTTACAATATTTTTGTATATTATTATATATATTTTTGGTACATACATCATTCACTAATTTGCCCCCATAATCGTATAAGGTATAATTACCAAGTTCATTACTCCATCGTCAGCTATTCACAGAGGAAATGCGTTTGTACGTTACAGTCGTATTTATAATTACACCTTAGATTTCTCCGTACTGACTTTAAATTGCTAGAATTATCTGTTATTTCCCCGCCTCGACTATGCAAAACTGGATACAAACAGAAGAGTTGTTACCGTTCAAGAATAGGTTAATAATATAAGGTTAGTAGCAGTAGAGCTCCTTGTGAAAGAGTTCGCCCAGTGAAGTATCGCCACCTTGCCTATTTCTGCCGTTAAGCGGTAATGTGAGCTGAAATTATAGACACATGGGACTGTATCAACTTACGTCATCCGTTGACGGGCGCAGTGGCAGTGCCCCTATAATATTGCGATTTGCGATTTGAAGCTTTGAGTGCACTGCAACTCTCATGTTTAAACGTATCGCTTACCACCAAGCGGACGACTTGTTCGTCCCGTCGCTTGATATCATTTAAAAAAATGATTTTCTTGGAAAATAGTCGGTATTGTCACTGATAGAAATTGAACCTTTACATCCAATATCTATAAATCGAAACAACGTCTATAATCTATAACTGATAACGTAATACGCATTGCTGACATTCAGAACTGGATAAATAGTGTTGCCTTAGCACCAGAGACTACAAATACTATAATTACCGAAGAAGCTAGTATTGTCTGGTTTAAAATACCACTCTACGTCATTAGATAAACACGAGTCATCGGCAAGTTATTGAAAACTAACATTCATTGGAGCAGAACCAATATACTGAGTATCTGGGACGTGTAAAACGGAAATTGAAGATTGTAGATGCTCACTCAGGCGCAACACCATTTGTAAGTAAACATTGGAAATGGACGGGGAAAGATTACTAGTATTTTGTTAGTAGTTAGTTAGACTTGAGCAGTTCCATCGCGAAAGCTGTAATTACTTTGTGTACGATTTTTTATTGGAACATGTTCTTTGCTTGCATACAGTTTAAAGGCGTTCCTTCGCTACGCTGGTATCCGGCAGCCGTTTTTGCTACTCCGAAATATTGAAATTGAGTCGGAAGCTGTACTGAACTATGAGGCTTAACATCTGACCGATAATAATCGGAAGTCGAATTTTATTTGGATTCCTTTAAACTTGAACAATTAGGTTTTACGACTCACTAGTCATAAGACGACGATGTTCCATTGTAGATTGGACACTTAACGTGTCTAAGAAGAATTTTGTTAATTTTAGGTTTTTTTAAGACATTATCCATCACATATAAAACCCATTGATCTTTTTGGCTCCCAATGAAACTTTTAAGACAGCCGGCAGACTTCCTCTAAAAAGAAATACAATGTTCCAGATGATAAAAATAATCAAAGTTTTGTCCAAAAACAAGCAACCCCTTGATTTAATTGTCAAACAAAACAACTTACGTTGGTCACAAAAGGCCCCACTGTTAAATAAGGATCACCCTTCGCAAGAAATCCTGCTCCAATCCAATACAAACAGGTGTAGGGACCGGTTCAGAAAACATCCCCTATAGATATAAAATTATCAATAACCAGTTTCTATAACATAAAACTGTCAAAAAGGAGATACAATGTTGGCGTTCGATTCAGATTCCTGATTAACAGTTTTGAGATTACCTTATTGGGCTGTTGCAACTAGAAGACACGTAAGTAGAATATTATGATGCAAAAGTTTCTCAGGAAAAAGTGACAACAGTACTCTACAAAAACGCGTCTCCGGGAACATAAAGGAGCAGCAAAATATCTCATGGGTAAACAAGTGCCGTAAGAACTAATCGTCTTTCAAAGTATAATCAGGGAACATTAGTCCTGGGGCTGGATTACAAAGTGCCTATTTTGTTCCTGTAAAAAACAACATCGCTGACAGCTAGATATTATTATACTAGAAAACATTTAGGGTTACCACCTTTAAAAGTAATAATTAGTGAAGATAGAGGAAATATTGCTTTTTGTAAATCATTGGCCCGAGTGAAAGTCTGCGAGACATTTATGGAGTAATTCCACCTCCAAACGAACTTATACTCCGGATTCCTAAAAAAGAAACTAAGCTAAATAATAATAAGAATAGCATGGAACAGCTCATAGTTGTAAAAAGAAAACCGACACTGAATATTTTTGAGTTTGGATTTTGTTGAGTACGCTAGGCCTTTTTTATAATTAGTGAGCATATTTGCTACTGCATGGTATATTTAAGTAAAGTAAAACATTCTCCGTTCTTGAAAAATATTTTCTTTTTTAAAACAATCCAAAACAGCCTCATGTGTTTGATATGAGCTAAATGGTCTGACAACCCTATTGTTGCAAACTAATGTAGTATTAATAATATGCCACACATTTGCAGTTGGCACGCGACATAGAAAGGTCTAACGTCGTTGGCCCTGCACACCTGCTGTTTTGCATAGCTGAGGGAAACGAGATACCAAGATAAAGAACTTAGTGTAACGTACTAGAAAATGTTTACATCTGTGTTATCTGACAAACGAGATTGATGATGCTCAAGAAAGGATTTCCCGTTGAATTGCATGTCCTCTCAATCAAGCACGAAATTGAAAGACAGAAAAATTTTCAAATTGATTCATCCATAAGTTCGTTATCATAGCAAGAGACAAGGTTCTTATTTTGCTATCTTTTTCATATTGTCTGGGTAGAAAATATTGAAGTCGAATTCGTAGGAATTTAATAGTTGCAGTAATCTATACCAATTTCATTTTGTATTAGCTCCATACATAATAGGGCTTCTTTTTATACCAGCATTACGGTCGCGCACCCTCTTTCTCAAATTAATGTCCATAGCTCCTAGGTGCCTAGCACCTGCAACATTATCACGTGTCGATATCTACAAATTATAACTTCATAATGACGAAAATTATACGTGTCTTATAGTATTGCTTCCAACAAGGAGTGAATCATCGCAAACAATTAACCAGTCATCGATGGAAAGTAAAATAGATAGTAATCCAACATTTCGCGATAATTGCTCGTTAAAGTTGTTAATGCAACAAACGCTTAATTAATGTGGTAGTTTTTATTTCGAACCTTTCAATAGTAATGGGTAGGGCAGATGCGGCGCCGCGGGGGAGAAATGTCACGACTCCACTTACGCAGCTCTATGGCAGGACAATGAGCGCCCTCCCTAACTCATTGTGTTATTTGCTCCTCTCACTCTTTGACGGCAAGGGGACACTATAAATACAACATTATTACTATTTATTCGAAATACGAAATATCGATAGCATGAAACGCGGCGTGAAAGCACTGCTTATATTCGTGCAATCAAATGACTCGGCCCAAAAAACAATGCCGCCGAATGAAATGCAAATGAATATGAGCCAAACGATAAAAAGCAAAACGCGAACGATGAGCTGCGATCAATTATAGCGGACATTGCAGTTTTTGCCGGGTACACAAAGGGTCATTGAAAAATTTAAGTCCGTTACAGGCGAGCTAGTAGATTTATAATGTTGTCCACATACGACTATTGCATAATTGAGGTGCCTGCACTTCAAACTGGTTCGATATATTTCATAGCAACATTCGATTTTATTGGTGTTTTTGCCGCGGGTGCGACATTAAATATGCATTCGAGGCGCGTGCCGTCGGTCAGCTGTTTCTTCTATGCGGCCGCAAGCTGCGCTCCGTAAAAGGAAACCAGCAGCCGGGCCCACTTGTGGATGGATTACGACGATTACATCGCAGCGCAATTATCCGTGCGAGCCGAGCGAGGCGGTTTCGCACCGCGCTGCGCGGCCTACGTACGTAACGTCGGACCACTTTCGCGATCTTTGTTCCGCGCGACATTGACCTCGCCGATCGTATAAGACTTATGTAACGTTTTCGGCGTTCATCGTGTCAATGCCATCTGTGTTTTCATTTTGTATTCGTACCCTTCTGTTTGCATCAACGCCTTGTTGGCACTGTTTGAGCTCGTTATCATATTTATATCGTATACAAACGCTTTATTCTTATATCTCGGCTTAACGCGAGAATGTGCTTTAGTAAGTGGATGCCTCTCGTCCTCGGCCATTGGTATGGGCACGTCGTATTGTAACGCGATATTCGCATGCGCGATGCGATCGTTTTTATCGCTCGCCCCTCGCTCCTGACGAGCTCTGCAGATGGCATTCGCGAAGCAGGCTTCAACTTTTTACTTTTGCCGCTTTGGGCTCACTCACGTTCTTCCATGAGAAAAAACTGTTTGTTGTCAGTTCCTGATTTTAGAGTACTACGCGACTACAATTTCTGACTTAAAGAATTGACTGAAAATATTCGGTGTTCGTTTCAATGTATTATTTTTGCTCGCCTTTACATTTTTTTCTTCACAGTTAAATACCGTTACAGTATTGCGTGACCAATCGCAAGTGCTCGTTCTCATCATCCAAAAGAGTACTCGAAACACCCGTATTCAAATCTCGGTAACAAGCGTGCAACTGTGTTTCCGGTCTCTCGGACACTCAATCTGACATCGAACTGACTGCATGATAATCTTTTCGTTTTGTTTGCATGTAAACTCGTAATTGTCTCATTGTTTAAACATCACTTGCTGTAAAGATGCTCCGATAAAGGGTACTCGTAAACGAGACGTGACACGTTTAGTTAATTGCTCACAAGGTGTTTCAATGAGAAAGTCGCTGTATTTTTTTAAAGAACTTTGTCGCTTGCTACTCTTTTATAAGGCCGTAATCTCCTTAAATTCCCTAAGTGCAAGATGCTACGGTGTGTGAATTTAATCTCAACAATAACAGTTTGTTAAAAGCCCTCACGACCCAGAATAATCTGGTCATATAGTGTTTGATCATTTTCTTAAACACCAAAACCATGCAACCTCCTTGTAGGTTTTAAGAATTGTAAATAAAGACAACATTATGAGCTCTAGCACTTCGTTACGATACTCGTAAAGTATCGAGCGGTCTTGACGACACAATGGAGTGGATATAATCAAGTGCAAATATCAAGATCAAACAATCTTACGTCTGTAACGTTGTGTTTAGCAACAAGGGCTGGCACATACTTTGTAGCTCCCAATTCATCTACAGTTGATAGTAACGCTGTACTTCTTGTTAAATAGATGATGATAAATAAAGTTCACAAAATTTCAAACTGGGTGGGTTTCTATCAATCGTACACTTGAACATTCTGAAGAAATTGGATACATTGTTTAGTCTTCCAATTGAATTAAATAGAACTTGGAACGTTTAATATATAGCTAATTACTTTTTCATTACATCATTACGTTAAATAAATTACTAAAATTCTCTTTTCCAATTTGTTTCAGGTACAGTACAGCTTCTAATATTATCAAAACAAGAAACCACTCGAGCCACTAGTAAGTCAAAAAGACCAAGTCTTGAGGTGCATATTGAGCATCTGCAATATAAGAACGTAACAGAATACTATTGCCAGTCGACTTACTGCAAACCCTAATCGAACACAGGTAGCCCCGACACTCGAGACGTCTCGGCTCAGACAAGCCCGCGGCGCCGACGCACTGGGTGGCGTCATTCCCTGCTCGCCATCTAATGAGCATATCAGAATAATACACATTTTTAATATCTCACGAAAGCCATAACTAAAAAGGATGTGATGTATATACAAAATCGAAAAATCACCCTTACTTGGTTAACACAGAGGTGCAATAAACAAGCGGTACACAATAATAATAATCATTATATAAATAACTCAACGTGTTACTGCTGCAAAAATGGCAATGAAAAATCTACTACAATGTCCGATCCGAGAAGCATCGCAGTTCGGTGACCTAAGATAGATAATATGTCAACAATTGTAACGTATTATATAAACATAGGTATCATAATACATGATACATTATTATGGGTATACATACGTATTTCCTTGACCTAACCTTTGATTTTAGGTACTTAATTAACGAAAGATAAAAATGTGTTCGTAACCGACAATATTCTATCATGATGATTGATGACGTTGGAAGACCACGGTAGTAGGTATAATAACAAGGTAACACGTGGAGAGTCATGGTCTCTGCATACCCTATTGGGAGACGAGTGTCACTATCGCTAATGTACCTATGTGTGTATAAATATAAACGTTAATAATTTAACAAATATTGTAAGAACCTAAGAACTCGATAAATATTGTAGTTTACTAGATATCACTTGTGACAGAAACCATCGCGTTGATACTTGCTATAAAAGGAGCTAGCGTGGTGAAGAGGGTAGAGACGCTCTGTGGTACTCCTGAATATTTGTTGTATTGTACACGTACAAAATCACGAGCGACTTATTGAAATTTAAAAAAATCCAAATTTCAACAGGCAAGACGATTTCTCCGTCCCACCAGATTGGGATCCAGTATTGCCATTCAAATCCCTAGCAGATATTTTACCTAACATATTCTATTGCAAGGACTGATGGCAAGAGGGAAGACTTGAAAGTAGTACCTAATTATGGCGCAATTGTGTGTATATATGTAAGGCAGAGGTTAAAAGAAAGCTGCATGTCGGAATTGTTTGTTTAATAACCTTTTATGTTTCACTAAAAGAAGGACACGTCGTCCTCGTAGTCCATCAGCTACAAATCAGTAATACACACTCTCGTCGTTATCAATTCATTACACGTATCACTGATGGGTAGAGGTGGGCGTTTAAACGCATTTAAAAAGTCTGCTTTTTAAAATAAGCGCATAAGCACGCTTTTCATTTTAAGCGTAAGCGTTGGTCACTGGTCAGTTCTATAGATACTCAATAATTTCATTTTTTACAACGTACCTAAGTTTCAAGTAGCGCCATCTATGATTTCTAAACAAACTAATTCAACATAACGTTGCAATCTTTTTTAAACATAAAGTCTATGCGCTTAAACGTTTTTCTAAACTTTAAAAAAATAACGCTTTTTTAAAAAAAGCGTAACGTTTAAACGTTTAAAAAAATAAGCTGTTTTTCCCATCTCTGCTGATGGGCAATTGTCTCCTTTAAATGAAGGATTTAGGCTATATTTCGCCTTGCTGCCCTAATTCGGGTTGGGGACGTCACTCATTTTCCAAGGATTCTTTCATGTGAGTTCATTCATGCAGTACAAAATTATGAGTCAAATTTCTGATATTGAAAAAGTTGTTTATGTTTGGCACCCGGACTAAAGACAAGTTCAAATAATCTAATAGTTTGTAGAGCTCAACACACTCGTTTTGTGCAAAATGGTGAACCGTATTGGACATGCAGGTTTCATCACGATGTTTTTCTTCATTTAAATTCATTTATGCAATACAAAACTGTGAGTCAAATGTCTGATGTTGGAAAAATTGTTTATGCTTGGGAGTAAAGGCAAAATTAAACGATCACCACACTCGTTTCGCAAAACGATGGCTTCAGAAATCGCCTAGATAGTTAATATTAGTAAGTGCGCAGGACCTGACACTTTAGTAAGACTTATAAAGGCCTTAAAGAAATTAATTGACCTATTAGCAGCGGACAGGTTCAAATAAAAAGACGAAGCTCGTAATATTTGCGATATGATCTTAAACGACGTAAAAATTACAATTTATTATTGTGATATGCCACATTGCACCGATGTTCAAGGTGCTTGTGATCGCAAATTTCGATAATATCGGAAAATTTTTGTCTTTTTATAAAACTAGTGTATTTTTAATAAATGAAGGCCAGTAGGTGTAATAAATTACTGCCTTTATGTGAATTGGTAACTTGTATGTGGGTTATGTAAGAGCGGTGGTAGTCTAGTGGGAGAATAGTTACTTCTTAATTGAGAGATCGACGGTTCGAATCCCTGAAGCACAATGTACCTATCTTAGATCTTAATTTCTAAGTTACGTCATTTGGGAATGTTTAGTAGAAATATCTCTCGCAAGTAGCCGTGGTAGCGTAATGGTTTGACGTCCCGCCTCTCAAGCAAAGGGTCGGGGGTTCGAATCCGGGCTTGCATCTTTGAGTTTTTCAAAATTTATGTGTGAAATTTAATTTGAAATTTACCATGGGCTTTTTCGTGAACGAAGTCATCGTATATAGAAGATATCTACAGGTAAACCTGTAGAGTGCCAAGCAATTTAATGATGTGTTTGAAGTTCCAAATCCGTATTGACCCCGCGTGGGAACTATACAACCCAAGCTCTTTCACTGTGAGAGGACTGTGCCCACCAGTGAGGCCTATATAGACTAAAATATTATTTTATTTACCTCTCGCAAAACCTGCACGTCACACACGGTTTACAACTCTTGGAAAACGTGTGAAGTCCACAGACCGCATTGGACCAGCATGGCGGACTAGGGCCTAAACCCTTTCCTTGAAGAAGTCCCGTAGTGGTACGTATACCTAGTGACGTGCACGAAAGAAGCCTCTCCTCACGACGTATCATTCCTGTACGTGATATCGTACCCTAGGCATCAATCGACGAGTAACTTACGCCGATTTTCAAATCCTTTCACCTAGATGGCGAGCATTTTAGTGTTATTAAGAAAAAGATGATGATGTTGATGACGTAAATGGTTTGTAGCTGATCGTCTTTCCCATATCATTGGCATTTCAAACTTACTATACGTGGGCGGTAGTGTCTCCGTAAATCCGATTTTTAAGCGCGTTGTGCACTGCATCCGATTCGTATTCGTTTGGAATCCGATGATTTTCACTTCAGATGTCGTAAGTCCGATCCGAAGAAAATACGAATATCGCTTGTACACCTAAAGATAAAATGATGCCTGTGACATTTCGGACCGTCATTTCTCGGATTCGGAACTGGGGGTCTACTCTCGATCTCCGTCCGACATCCGTCCGAAACAATTACTATCAAATAAGTAATATTCGACAAAATTCAAAAACAAGTGTCAAGTATGACGCTTCATTCGCATCACGCGTCTTTTCATTTGGTCACGTACTGCTTATTTGGCAGTAATTGTTTCGGACGGATGTCGGACGGAGATCGAGAGTAGACCCTCTGATACGAATAAGACGTAGCGCGCAACGTTCTAAGGGCGCTGGTGAAATTACAGGCACATGGGACTCGTCAACTTGTGTCTCAGGGTGACGGAGCGCAGTGTTAGTACCCCGCAAATATTTGAGTTTTAAAGCTGATTGGCACTAGAACTGCTACGGACAGGCATGTCGCTTACCGCCAGATTACTATAAATAAGAAAAAAACACTCTCTGATTACGAATTAAAGCATGATGAAGTGCGTGATGAAACTTGCATATTATTATCCAATTATACATACAATCTTTGGAAAACTTGTGAAAATCCGTAATGACAAATATCATTGCCAGAAATTAGTGATATAAGTTAAAGAAAAAACAGACTTGAATTTGCATTATGCAGATTGTGGTTACGTTTTTGTATGCTAATTAACTTTACAGATTTTTATCACAAATTGACCTCTCAAAGTCACACAAACTACCTATATAGGTATGTAGTCGTGCCGCTGTAACAAAAACTTTAGAACCTACGTAATCTTAATCATCATAATCGAAATACAATTTGATATCACGAGCTTAGAGACTAACTGTTCTTTTCCTCCGTTTTAACATGGATTTTATTACAAAGGTAGACGGTGTAGTTTCTTGAATTGAAATGGATATATAATGACGCTCTAGCTGGTATAAAAAGTTAACGATATGTGTACGATCGTGGGAAGTTGAACATCAGATGCAATATAAGTTGCACGATGATTATGTAATTGTTTATCTTTTCATTGGTTCCAATTTTGCCTACATCGCAGCGATTTCTTACTTGCATTTTTTAAAATCAAGCTAGGATCTCGTCGGTGTAGTCAACACCGCTGTGTCCTGTCCAAAATCTTCTCTTCCGCAGACCGAAATAGAAGCAAAATTTAGTAACCTTAGTATAATACACTTCATGTCAATTTCGTAATGTGCAAATTATATACGAAAATGGATCGCGCGCGTTCCGGAGAATTCTCGCAAAGTTTTTAAAATTTCCGTAGTTACCATATAGTATCTAGTTTAAGCATTAGAATTGACATAATGTTTATTATTCTATGTACAATTTCTTAATTAAATAGAGTCTTATTGTTCACGCTTACATTAGTTAATTAGTAGCAGTAGCGAGCTCCTTGTGAAAGAGTTCGTCCAGGGAAGTACTACCAACTTACCAAATTCTGCCGCCAAGCTGTGTTGTGAGCATTGCATTCCGGTTTTTAAGGGTAGGGGTGCTGGTGAAATTACAGGTACCAGGGACTTATCAACATATGTATCAGGTTGACGGGCGTAGTGGCAGTGCCCTTCCGATCTTTGCGTTTAAAGCTCTGAGTGTCACTGCAACTGTTATGGACAGGCGTGTTGCGTACCATCAGGAGCACGACTTGTTCGTTCCGACACTGGGTATCATAAAAAAAGACATTTTGTGTTCTTATTTTAATCAGTATCCCTTAAGGCGAAATGGTAAACGCGGTTAAATTCATTGCATGATATTTAAACATTTGACTTTTAGTAATAAAATATACTCCCTCACTGTAAAATAAGCTCAAAGATGTGAGGGGTACTGCCACTGCGTCCCGTCACCCTGGGCCATAAGTTGACAAGTCCCAAATGCCTGTACGTTTACCAGCACCTTTAACCCTTCAAAACTGAAACGCAGTAAAGCTCGCATTACTGCTTGGCGGCAGAAATCGGTAAAGCTCTACTACTAGGTACATCTAAATGCAGCTATGCACACTTTATGAATTTTACTGAAATTTAAGGATCCTATTTCTTCTGCTTTGAGGTAGTAACTAGCTAATCTCATCTATTCGACGCATTACCAGGATTTAAAACGAACTTGCTAGTCTGGTTATATCAGCTGGTGTTCTGTTATTAGCCTGTTGTAGGTAAAAGCATTGCACCATGAGTTTGCAAAGCCCAAGGGCTGCCCCCACCGAATAATTTGAATAAGCCACGAGAGATTAAACTTGGCGTAATTTGCGAACGTGGCTCGTTGTTTTGATTTAGAAATGGTGAATAATTAAGCTGAAGTTTTTGAATTAAACAGTAACATTTACTACTTAAAACACAGAAAGTATGTACCGCACATGAAACAACAAACTGTCGTAACTCTAAATTATGGGATTGAAAAACACGTTTTGAAAATTATAAGAAATATACAGAATGGATTCCATTGGGAACAATAATCACATATGTAAATAATATATTAGTTGTCCATTTTTAAACGAGAATGTTTTTATATTGCCTAGTTTCATTTACTAATTTTTTGAACTTTCAAATCGTGTCTTCTCAATTTCACAATATTGAGTTACAACGGTAGTTCGTTGCATGTCTAATATACTGCAGTTTCTTTTAACCTAGTTTTTGAAGTCAATAACGTTATTCTAAATTAGTCTAATACTCCGCCTTTCCAAATCACTTATGCAGCCGTAACTCCACAAAATCTACCAATCAAAGTATCTTGTTTCAAATCAAACTAAAACCCACAAATTTGTAGGACGTAAATTATAGTCTCATGTTACATTAGACGTAGTATACGTCTAACCCATAATTTAAAGTAAAATCAAATTACCGTAAAGTTCTTCAAAGTTTCTAAATGAAAACCCCAAAAAATATAATGAACAAATTCTCATTCAGACGGCGTGTTTAAAAAGTACTTGGCATATTTTCATTAATATCACATAAAGGGAAACGTAGCGAACCCACCAGGATAGCAGCAGCGAGTCGGTAACCCCGGCGGGCAAAATTTAGACGGAATTAAGTGCACTTAATCGTCGGCGCAGGCGCTCCAGGGAACACAATTTGAGCCCGCATTATTATGTAATACGCTTTTATGACATAAGACGCTCGGAGTTACCGCTACAGCGTTATGGTTTCCTGGTGATGAAAGTTGTTTACTTCAGTTTCAAGTTCATAACTTTTTATACCGAGAGTGACAAACTAGGGGATGAATCCGGTTTCTCTCACTTTCCGGTAACTGATTTCAATAAAACTTGGCCAATAGACGTAATTCCATGTACTTATGAGGTCGGTTTTTTTTATAAAAAGTTACTATTAGTACTAAATTAAGTTGCTAGTTTGAATAGAATTATATGTTTTTTCTTTGTTTTTTATTAAAAAATAAGTGAGCATTTCACCTCCATCTCACTTGCCGGAAAGTGACGACGAGGTCGATGATGGAGCATGTAAACATAAATAATGCCTATGAAAGTGAACAGGCATTGAAGAGACCTAAGTTAAACAAATTTGCAGGCAGGGAATTCTAATCCATCAAGTCTTTCGCCGTATAAATGTGGACACAAATCGCTTCGTGCGAATCCTTGTAATGTCCACAACAACTTGTCTCTTCACAAGTAATTTTATTATGAAAAAGCCGGAAGGATGGTAAAAGAACACGATACGAAAATTGTGGAATAATTGCATGATTGCAAACCAATTACTTTACTTCCTTCAAAGATATGAAAGACCTTCGTGCCTGACTGGCGTCATAGTATGAAATGAATCACGTGATCTGCGGTAGGTTACTTTCTTTAATTGAACAACAGTTGACTCGATGGTTCACCTCAACATTTGCCAACTGCTGCAGTTACTACGTAACAAAGTACCACTTAAAAACATTCCTGACATTGCAGTCTCAAGTATCAATAACATATTACGTAGCAATAGAGCTCTTTGTGAAAGGGTTCGTCCAGGGAAGTACTGCCACCTTACCTATTTCTGCCGCCAAGCAATAAGGAGCGCCAAGTAATAATGGTGCTGGTAAAATTACTGGAACATGAGACATGTCAACGTGTGTCTCAGGGCGACGGGCGCAGTGGCAGTGCCCCATACATCTTTGCGATTTAAAGCTCTGGATGGCATTGCAACTGTTATGGACAGGCGTGTAGCTTACCATCAGGCGCACGACTTGTTCGTCCCGTTACATGATATTATATGTATAAAAAAAAAGAAAAAAAATTTAATTCGTTGGAACGGAATTTATTTACAATTTCAAAAAATATATCACTCTATTCCCAATTCCATCAGAAGTAAAGGACTTTTGTGTTTATTACACGAAAGTCGGTAATTGTAATGAAATAATTTGGCGATGCAAAAATTTGCTTCGTTAACCGTTGTTTATTTTCAATAACACTTAACGAACCGCGTATGTCATAACAGTTGCATCTACTTTCTCGTTTCCGACAGACACAACGCCCACCTTTTAGGCCCGGGGGCTGTGTTATTTTTTCTTATAAAATACCAGCCCAGCGCCAAAGTGCGTGTTCTTTTGTGGACGTTTCCTTCACAATGGGTCGGTTTCATTATGCTGGGTAAGGCAAAAAGGAACGAAACAGATGTACGGTGGTGCATTCGCGACTTGAACAATAGTCACGAACGCCGCGACGGATCGATCGCTGTCGTCTTTTGTGACTGAAGACCCTACAACACCTCAGCCATTCAACAGCTGCTTTGTAATTACATTAGTTACGTCTATTGACTTCGTTAAATTCAGACGCAACAATGATTCAGTGCTAAAAGTAAAGAGCCAGTATTATTGTAACACGTCGTTCGAGAATTTAAGCTGATTGTCGTGTCGAAAATCAAAACAATCCTGAACAATGGCGGATATTCAGAAGCGGTTTCCATAACATAACTGTATTTGAAATAGTGACGTGGAGGTAAAAGATATCTGTTATTATAGCTGGACAAGGTTACAGTTGCTCTTTGCATGGATCTAAATGCATGTTTAGTAGTGGTCAGTTTCGGACAAGAGCTGATGCAGAAGCTCGGGTCGCGAATGACGTGCGCCAGTCGCGTGCGTGAGCGCAGCCGCCGCCGCTGGCGAGCGGACGTCGAAATTACGTGCACTTATCCCACCAGCCATTAGGCTGTTTCGCTTACTTAGTTATGGGCGATTTTCTTCCGATGCCGTGGTTGCTTTTTGTGCTTGATGAGCATAAGAAAGATCGTTATTAAATTTAACGGCGGTAACAATGCTTACGGTAATTGATATTAAATAACCACAGCGCATTTAATTTCTATTAAGTGCATATTATTTATATATTTCTATTAAGTAATTTGCTACAAATGCATTAAAAACTGGAGTTGTATTAATTAAAGTTCCAAACAAAAAAGTTCTAGCTATATATTATTAAAATGTTCCGATTTTTAAATTAACAAAATATTAAGTGACAGTCTTTATGAAATATCAAATAAGGAAGGACTACAGGTGTGAAGTAGTTAAAGATCGAAAAACGAGTTCACGAAGTACGAGCCGGATTCACACTCGATCGGCTCACCTGGTTAATTAACACACCCTTCGTTTGGTATCGAGTGCTTTTGAGCGGTTCACATGCAAATACACCAACCTCCGACGACCGCAGATTGTAAGAGATTTTAATTAAAAACGAAAACCATTCGTCGGAGACTTTACCTCAGAAAAAGACTAACTACGATTGGACGGAAAAGAAAAAACAGCCCATCGCCGTTGCGATTACCCCCTCCTTTTCATCCCTAATCCGGTAATTGTCGGTAGATTTTTTTATGCAATGAATGAAAAAAAGTGAACCCTTTGTAGATTTATACCCTCGCACGTGTTCGGGTCGATATCGACGATTCTTTTTAACCGTTCACAAACAGCACGTCGGAACCGTGAGTTGCGTTTGACGAAAGCTTTAGATTGTTATCGCATATATAAACAACATGCATGCGAATCGACCCTATCTAGATCTATCATGAATAATAAATACTGAATGAAGGAAGAGGATCGTTCAAATATTTAAAACGATGACCCTAAATGTCAATTGACCGATGGAAGGCGAGACGATTTCGTTAATAGGATTGTAATTAAGCTGACGGGGGTGAGGTGACATCGGCGGGGTGCGGGGTAAAACGCAGGTGCAAGTATAGAGGGCGTAACCTTTATAACAGCTGGTCGATAGAGGAGGAAATGGCTCCACAGCTCATCGAGCCACTGAGAAATATGAAAAGTGTAGTTTTAATCTATTTCTAAGTTATAATGGGCCCGGGGGTACAGATGTAATGTGTAGTTGCACGGTGTTGAACGGCAGCTGGTTTGCTTAAGGCAATATGGTGAATTTGTTATTGTTAAGGGGCGGAGAGAGCATTTAACTGAATGTTTACACTGACCAACGCAACGTTATGTTGATAGAACTAAACTTTACTGTATTCATGCTTCACTGGTATACTACACAGCAAGTCACGACTGTGCGAGGTGCATGATTTTAATGACAGGCGTTTTCGCTTTGCTTCACCGACGGAATAAATGAGTTGTATTCCTTCAAGCCATGTAGTTCAGATATAAATATTTTCGGAGATCACTTATGAGTTGAATCAGACTCTACTTGATAAACCAAGTACGTCGTAAAAGTTAAATGATGATGACAGCATAGTTAGCATGAACTCTGTCGTCAGCTTACGTTTAGCCGGAATAGGATATCACCACACAACTGATGATGATTATTTCTTTAGTTCAGACATAAATATTCTCGAAGATCACCTAAGATTTGAACCAAGATCTAATTTGATAAGCCAAGTACCTACCTAAGGCGTAAAAGTTACAGGAATGGTGGCGACAAAGCACGTCATGAACTCTGTCGTCAGCTTACGTTTAGCCGGAGCAAAATATCTCAATTTTTTTATAATATAAAGTGACAGGATGAACAAGCAGTGCGCCTAGTAGTAAGTTTCAGTCTCAATTAGAGCTTAAAATCGCGAAAATCTGAGTGGCACTGCCGCTGCACTCGTCACCTTGATACAAAAACTTGACCAGTCCTATGTCTCCACATTACCACTTGGCGACAATGGCAGTACTTTCCTGGACAAACTTTTTCACAAGGAATAATTGTATTGCCACTTAGTGACGTATCATCCCTGGCACCATCATAGTCAAAATGATCACGTCTCGGCCACAGAAATTATCACCAAATCTGTAATATAATATAGATTGTTTTAGAGATAACACACACTCATTCCATTACACTAAAGAGGCTAACGGTAATGGGGCTTATGATCCCCGGAAATTTGAATATTAACAAGTCGGTGAATTCGTTTTGCCATGTAAGCATACATTATCTTTTACAAACTTATAAATAATTCGAGCGGACACGTTCGGACTAATGGAACGGAAACCTTATCTATTGAGTCAATTATTTCTTATTAATATTAACAGTTTTGTCTTTGGAAAAACTTTATCAATTAGGTAAGAATATTTTGTGCGCCATCAACAATTTGCAATTGATAAACTGCACTTCTGTAAAACTGTATATAGTACAACAGAGCATCATCATCATCTGCTGATGATGATTTCAGCTTACTCGCATCCACTGCTGGACAGAAGCCTCCCCTTGAGCACGCCAACTCTCTCGGTCTTGCGCCATCCGCATCCAGTCGCTGCCGGCCACCTTTCTCAGGTCGCCCGTCCATCGTTTAACTGCCTCCGTGGCCGAACGGTTACCATGCCGGACTGCCACGCAGAGGTCCCAGGTTCGATTCCCGGGCCGGGAGAAATATTTGTATGGCCTACATTTATTTCTCTCCTGAGGTTGTCTATGTGTGTGTCCATGGCACCCGCGACACAGGGTTTCCGTAGTGTGGGGCTATGTCGAGGTTGTACGTTATTATTATTATTATCTTGCCGCAGAGCGTCTCACACTACATTTTCCTTGACGTGGTCGCCATTTCAGAACAAGTCTACTCTATCGGTGACTTCTGCAGACATGGTCGGCCCACTGCCGACGCTTAAGCTTACTTACTGATTTTACGACTTAGGTCGGTTACTTTAGTTCTCTGGCATATGACCTCGTTAGGTATTCGATCCATCAGGGCAACTCCAATAGCCGTTCCATAGCACGCCGAGGGACCTTGAATTTGTGGATGAGAAATGTTAATGTCCACGTCTCGGCTGCGTATATAGGACATAACTGGTAGAATGCACTGGTTTTTAGGCTTCCTTCTCGAAGTTCATCTACAGAGCATACACACAACATAATCATAATATATACATTTCTTTAGGACTTAGTCGACACTGAAACAGGAACAACTGAAAATCAGCGTCTATCTCGCCCGAGATAGACATATGCTTAGTCGTGTCCTTTTCTTTACTTACCTACTGATCTAAAAATTACTCATTCATGAATAACTTGTTGTTGTAGTGTTAAGAATTAGATTTAAGTTTGTAAAGTGACTCAATTAATTCAATTATTTACTTTATTTTTATTGTCTATTTTTTTATTTATATTGCACAACACTCCATGTAGTCTGTGTAATTATCTAACACAAATATGAGTATATAATATATATTTATGTATATTTCTACATGTATTTATAATTCAGTTATAAAAATTCACGCAATTGACTATGAGTACACTTTCTCAGAAAACTCAGCCTTGAATCGTTTCGGAAGCGTTTCTTTACCTAAATTTGTTCTAATAAATATCGCTGCTTGAAACAAATGATTAATGAACAAATGCTTAAAACATTTAGATGCTAACTGAGTCGAGACACGTACCAAGAATGTCCATATACTATGTGAGAACATTTTTTTCTCTGTCACTCTCGCGGAATGTTTCATCGGAGTTTCGGTAAGCACACGAAGGTCCTGCAATTTACGATAAAGAAAGAGATTCCATCCTTCACTTCCGCTTCTTGGGACTCTCAAAATCCTTTGATAAATTACTATTTCATCTCTGGATTTGGAATTTCGCGCCAACTTTTGGAAGTTTCCCCTTCGTTTACGCGTCCCTACCGTGGGAGCGTAATCCGTCAGACCTTTCGTCCTTTCCAATCGGTTTCATTTTTAATGTTTGTTATTCGTACCTTTACTGTCTGACAGATCTAGATTTTTACTTCTTGTCTAGCCGGCAATGTAAAATAAATGTTTAGATGAGTATTACACAATCGCCTCCCAATTTTTTAGGACTGTAAACATCGTCGGACAGTTAAGTCAGGGGTTTTTAATTTGGAGGCCGCCCGCTGTGAACGGATTATCGGGCCGGCAGCAGCCGTGTACAGCTTTAGGAGACTGACAGGGTAAAGCAGCAACTTAATTTTAAATCGAAATTATTTCTCACACTTGTCTTAGTTTCTAAAAATCTCACTCAGTTGAAATTGCATTTCGAATCTAAGCTTGATTTATTAAAACATTACACATCTGGCCGTTTTCAAGATCTTTTAACTGTTATTTATCATTTCCGGGTATTCAATGACTTCGAATTTGGACCTTGTGTATTACTGTATAGAATTAAAAGCCCTTTTCACACATATTACTCTAACAAATTTCTATTAGAAATTACGGCCTTATGAAATTCCTACATAGAAATCAATGTCTTGATTGTAATTAGTCTGTACCAGTGGCGTCACACGCTGGCAACTCGCAACGGCTTAGTGAGGATTATTTAGCCGCTGCCCCCAATCATTTATTCAAGCTCCCTCTTCAAACTTCCTTATTAAGAACCAGCAATTCGTTCGCAAGAAACGTCGGCAAAGAAAATTCGGCAACGAATGCGAAAAACCAGTTGCAACTGTGACTAAGAGAAATTAATGAATACAAACGTGTCCAAAATAAGCATGTGTAATAGACTGAAATTATCTTCATCAGCCAGTTTAGTAGCAGTAGCGCCCCTTGTAAAAAGAGTACTTTTTATATGATATCAAGTGACTGACGGACGAACAAGTTGTGCGCCTGATTGTAAGCGACATGCCTGTCCGTTGCAGTTGCAGTGAAAGAAATGATGAAAAGATCCGAGAGGCACTGTCACTGCGCTCGTTCCCCTGAGACATAAGTTGAAAAATCAAAACCGTAACGCAGTAATGTGACCATTAAGCTTTTCAGTTTGAAATCACAGACACATCAGACTTTCAAGTGATGAGTGGCAGTGTCCCTCATATCTTTGCGATTTAAACTTTGCTCTGAGTGGCACTCCAACTATATACAGGCGTCTCGCTTAACACCAGGCGCACGACTTGTTCATCACGACACTTGGTACCATATTTTTTTTTTATTTTGTACTAGACTTTCAGTCCCTTTAAAATTAAGTGTAGTAAAATAAAAAAAAACGTTCGTGACACAATCCGAATATTCTATTTAATTTTTAAAAGATATATATTTTATACGTAACATGATTGTTATATCCTTTTTTTTTTTCCCGACAGTTTTCATTTTCAATTCCTTGACTTTATTATTGAAGGTGCGCTGCACGTATTCTAAATTAGATACCATCACAAAAGCATTACGATAAACATAATAAAGATTATTATTTGAGTGAATGGAAACGGCTACATATTATTCCACGAATAAAATAGAATCGAGTTTCACTGATCGTCGACGAACATTCTATGAAATTCGTTTGCGAATATGGCGACACCGCTTTCAATTGCCCCGGATTAATTTTCTAAAATCTATAGTAATGAAGGATTTACACTCAGCCTTTTATAAATTTTGCGCCAAAAGAAGCAGAAGGGTTACGTGTTTTGGCATTTTGAAACAAACTCTAAACTAAACCTCAAGAGTATATACGACCTCAAATGGCTTTATAGACTTTTCATCACTTCAATCAATCACGATTCCTAAAAATTAAATTATTTTTCCTAATAAACTTACCTCGAAATTTTACAAGAAAACCGATGTATTCAATTCAATAAGTACGTTACCTAAATACCAATGAGATGTTTTATATCAACTGAACTAAATAGACCACGTATACTTACGACATACATTTTTCAAACGGCTTTAATTTCATTTGAAAAAAAAAAAAATTCTGTAACAAAGCCAATTTCCCTCGCTTGACTCAAAATGAACCGTATTGGTACGGGAAAAACTTGAATTCGAGCTAAGGTAGCATCGACTCTTAATACATTGAAATACGAATATTTTTAGCTTTGTATATTGATTTAGAGTGTGATTGAACCTAGTATTAGATACTAGCTACATGTTTAACTTGTCAAAAAAACAAAATGTGCCACACAGGCACGTCAGTTACCTCGTCTGGTGCTGGGGATATTTCTATAATATGTTCATTCAAAACCGTGAAGCCGTGGTAGCCTAATGGTTTGACCTACTGCCTCTCAAGCAGAAGGTCGTAGGTTCGAATCCGGCCTCGCACCTCTGAGTTTCTCGGAATTTACGTGCGAAATTTAATTTGAATTTTATCATGAGCTTTTCGGCGAAGGAAAACATCACGTCGAAGAAGGTTCACAACCCTCGGAAAACGTGTGAAGTCCCCAACCCGCATTGGGCCAGCGTGGCGGACTATGGCCTAAACCCTCGTCTGAAAGGAGACCCGTGCCCAGCAGTGGGACATATAAATGGGTTAATGATGATGATGATGTTCATTCAAAGTGCTATCTATCCATAATCGAACAATATATCGACTTTGAACTGGTAACCGGCACTATCTCAATTTTGACAACTTTACAGGATGAAGAAAACATTTTTAACATCTGGTTTATTAAATAAAAATACGTAGTGTTCATATATACATGTGTAATATAAATATTTTAAAATTACGTATTTTTATTTAATAAACCAGATGCTATATAAATGACGCAAACAATTTTTTTCTTCACCTGTAAAGTTGTCAAAATTTGAGATAGTACCGATTGCCAGTTCGCAATCGATATGTTAGATTTGAAACTATCTACAAAATTCTAAATTGTTAAAATACTAGCTTCCTAAAAGTGTGTAAATTGCAAATAAGCCCTAGCTAACATTGTAAAACCTAACCCATGGGGTGGATGTAGTGTAGGGGGTTCACCTTTTCATTTGCCGCAACGAATTGCTCGATCAAAAGGGCCCCGTGGGAACGTCGCGAGTTTAACTCTTTTATTTTTGTTATTGTTTCTTTTGCCAGCCCGCCAGTTTATGCGATTATTGTTATTTGTCGAGTTGTAAGTATTATAAACAATAAGTTTATTTATTAGACATTAATTAAGTTAAAATATGCAGCTATGGTACAATAAAACTTAAATACCCGCGACAAGTTGCCCAAGACGCTGGCAGCGTTCCCCCTTTGTACGGCTATGCTAATGCGTTGGGCTAGTTGACTACCGGCCTTTGAGTTTCCCAGACAGTCTATTAATTTTTGGGATAAAATTTTGTACGTTGCTTCGACTCCAAAGGGTGCAAATAGGTAGTCGAAGCCGAGGTCCTGATACTTGTTACTCTTTATTCTTTCTAGCTCAGCTATAAAAAGTTAACAATATAAATCATTATATTCACAAAAACTTTATATCTACGAAACTTCCGTATATGTACGAATGTATCCACACTTATTGACGCGAACCCTAAAGCCAAGACGTTACGACCAACTTCGTTTGAAAGCTTGTAAAACTACCTCCATGCAGAAAAGTGTATTTATAATAGCGCCAAATTCTTATTCATAAAACTATTGTATAAAAATAATAAATATAAACTTTATTGACAAAAGTAAGAACTTTATTCACCACAGAAAATGTGATATACCTATAAACTAAGAGCTACTCTGACTTATAACTCTAAAGGGTAGTCTAATTATTGCTGTTTTTCAGCTACCGCCGCAATTTTCTCCGTGTTAAAACTTAATTGTCGGTTACAAAAATCGTCGTTTAAAATTCTAATGAACGAAATTTGCAATTTCGACGAAAATTAAGGCGATGTTTGAAAACCACATTCATAACGTCCTCTGCAGAAAGGCGTTATTAGTATAGGCGTTAAGAGTATCCTTAACCGACGAGCATTTAGGTATAAAAGCACTGATGCGCGTTGATGAGGCGAAAGATGTATGTCAGAACCATAGCAAGCGGAAGACTGATTCTTAATCGAACTAAATATATTTTTTTTCTCTCAGAATTATAGGTCGTTTATACGTCTGTTTGCGCTAAATGGAACTGAATCTCCCGTCCAAAATATTCTTTTTTTATGATACGAAGTGACGGGAGGCGAGGGAGACGCCTTTTCATAGCAGTTGGAGTGCCATTCAGAGCAAAGATTAAATCGTAAAAATCTGAGGGACAATGCCACTGCACCTGTCACCCTGTAATTTCACCACCACCCTTACCATTCACAACCGGAACGCAGTAACGCTCACATTACTGCATGGCTGCAGAAGTAGGAAACTAGGCGCTCTACTGCCGTTGTAGTAGATTGTGGACCATTACAGAATTTGCTATATCAAAACGCCTCGGTTTGATGACAATCAATTTTTATGTTATCCACCGTTACGTATGGACATAATTTACCATTTTGAGGAATGACAAGGTATTAGAACGTTCAATTCGAAATTTCATATTCATTAGGTGATGTTTTCGCCGAAATAATAAGTTATGTCCTTTAATCCACAATATAATATGACATGTGATAAAGGCTATTATCCCTTCATTAAAGTCTTAATTATACGATTTCGTATCTTATCTATTATTCGAAATTACAGTTACTTTTGAACTTTTTTTTACAACACGCAATTAGGACGCATGTGCACTGCAACCAGCACAATAGTTATGCTAATCGCAGATTGCTTGTGCTTTCACAAAGCCGACTACGGATCGATACGACCATCTGGCAGTTCTCGTCATTATAGGGCGAACGAAATTGCTCCTAATTGCAAATGTTTTAAGGTACTGGATAATTAAAATGTCAGCTAGCATGTTGTGTTTTGGTTGTTCGATAGGTAGGTTGAAGATTATCATAGTAAAAGTTTTTTTTTTTTGGTTGTGCTTTATTTGTTTTAATACAGATTTAGAAAGCTACGTGTCAGGAGGTAGATAATGTCTAGATATGCAAATAATATTAGAAATGTATTGAAAATTGGTCTTCTTATTCCTATCATATCGGTGGTAAGGACTGCAGCCCAGGACCATGGAACATGTTTTCCATCGTGGTGAAAATTTACCGAAGGATTTACCAATCGGGGTAAGGTTCTCATTTTAGAAGAGGGGGATGCTCCAATCGTTCACACCATTGAAAATGTAATAGAAAATTACTGAAATTGACGTATTATATATTTTTTTTTAGTGTAATTACTTGATATAATGTATATTGTGGTAATTGCAGGCAGAGGCGCAACTGCTCCGGTATACTAATACAGTTATAATTTTTATCACTAATGGTAAACAAATAATTAAAAAAATAAAATCAGTAATACACGTGTGAATACACGTGCTGAATAGCAGCGCCAAAAATCCTTAATAAATTCAATAAAAGATATCTACATAAATAACCCTGAATTCTTTATTGCACTAGGGGATTCAAAACAATGATATTAAATTTTAAACTAAATTTTAAACACGCAGGACCACACACTAAAGGACAACAAAATGACGCGTCTCGTCGTTACAAATTAAATATTTTGGACTGGACATGTCGTACCCTTTATCTCGAATGGGTTCACTTTCAATTCCGACGAAAAAGTTATTTACATCATCGTCGTTCGATTCCAAATTTCATGTTCTATATTGTGATGTAATAAATAATTCATTGTTATTAAAGTATTGTTGTAAGGAAGGATTTTAATAAATTTTCATGATATTTAAAGCATAAAACTATGAAACTTAGCTGAACAAAAACTACTTAGGCTGGAGATTCACCCCTATGTTGTAGATATTCCAAAGATTCGCACGAAGCGTTACGCTTCCACATTTGTATGGACGGTTATGGAGTGGAATTCCCTGATTGCAGACTTGTTCCGTGAACGGTTTAACTTGGGCATATTCACTATCGCCTTGATAGTGAATAGGCGTTATATAGATGTGCACACTTCATCGCCGACCTCATCATCACTTTTAATCGGGTGAGATGATGGACCCCATGGAAAGTGATACTCACTTATTTTATCATAAAAAAAATGAAAAAAATAACAAAATCCAAATTGGAAGAATACCAGACCAAACCAAATTTTTTTTTATTATTACACAGATTGTGTAATAACAAACAGAATTCTAAATGTTTCAAATTATATTATGAATAAAATACTGGGCTTTTCATTGGTTAAAACAACGTTCGAACGGGCGTTCGATTTTTAAATTGTTTTCTTGATTAATTAGGTATATTTGAGATATCTCTATTCTAGAAGGCCATTGAATAGTAAAAATTAAAAGCGGAAATATTGCCAAAAGTTTACTATCTCACCCACACACCCCTGAATGTGTCACGGCTTACAGAGATATCTAAACAATATTATCAGACACCTAACGAGGCCGCGCGAACGGCATATCTAAACGTAGTCTCTTATCTGTGTATAAAATAAAGTTAAAATTATTAAATCTACAACTTTGTAAATCGTATCAACTTACAATAACAACAATACCAATGATTCATAATTATGCTCTCTTATGTTTTATAAAATAAAGTCGAAAACTGTCAAAATTGGTAGTAAATGTTAATTTTTTGTAACATTACTTGATGTATCGACGAACAAATTAGTAAAACTACAACAATGAGATCGTAATTCAACAGACTTACCAACAGATGTAAATTGGTAATTTGTAATACTAAAAGTTCCCTTTCTAAGAGGGAATGGGAAAGGGAATGTGGGCGGTGGCACGTGTTTAAGCATTTTGTGTATTACCTAAATAAATAACTTTTGTCATTGTTTTGTTTGTGCTATAAAGTTCTTTATCCGATTTAGCAGGCTCCCTACAAGCGAGCTCCATACAAACAAAGTTTGATATTGCTCTACAAGCGAGCTCCATACAAACAAAGTTTGATATTGCTCTACAAGCGAGCTCCATACAAACAAAGTTTGATATTGCTTTTTAGGTTGTCACGATTATTTCACATTGAAAATTAAACTACTTTTTTAACTTACTTCAAAAAAAAGTTCCCTATTCGATTTCGGTTTTCACGGTACCGTCATCATGTGGGATGGTAACATCCAGAAGAAATACATTCGACTGCGACTGATCCATAAAACAAAGTCAGGCTTATTCTTGAGAATAGTCCTGTCTGTGGGAACGGGTATTAGCTCCAATGAAAAGGGATCTTCTGTCGCACGAGTCCGTACTTCAGAGTGAGCTCTTATTATTGTTATCAACCGACTTTAAAAAAGGAGCAGGTTCTCTATTCGACTGCATTTTTTTGTATGTTAACCGATCTTGATGATTCTCTTTTTCTTAGAAAGGGGGTACCTCAGTATTGATCCCATTTAAATTTAAAGAAAATATTCTACCTCTAAGACAGAAAAGCGGCGAAACCGGATTCACCCCTATATGAATCCGGTTTCGCGCACTTTCCGGTAACCGATCTCAACAAAACAGGCAGATAGATGTAATTCTACGTACTTAGTAATCTCAATTTAGTCCACGAGATCATCACATGTGGGATGTGGCAATCCCAAATGTTTTGTCATCAAACACATTAATTCCAGCAAACCCCACTAACAACTTGAAGCAATTGGTTTTCTGTGGCGTGTCGCTTATAGCACAAATGCAAAAAACAATTCATCATTAGTTGGTTCCTGATCCTGAATCTCTGAACCCGGCTGACAGTGCCATTGACAGGGAACACCACGTCTCCCGTAATTAAATTATAATAACATCTTTTGTGCCACGGGAGACGCTGCATATTAATAAATATTAATTATAACATTTAAACCATTCTCAAAGATTTACTGCGCTGTATTAAACCGTAAAACTTCGCAAAATTGGCTAACAGTGTCAACAGTGTCCAGTAAAGCTGAGTACACACTGCTTGCATAAATTAGCATAATCCGGGTGCACACACGTGCAGCCGCGTGCGCCATTCAGAACAACCCTCTGCGTGGTAGCGATGCGAGGCTGATTTGATTCATTCAGACTTGGCACATATCGGGGGTGGAACCTCCTATTACACTAAATTTATGTTATGTACTCTTTGGGTAAGTATAAAAATCAAGTCACTTATTCTGTACTTCGAACAACTTTGTTTTACGGTTATTGAAAATTCATTAAACTTTCCTCACACGTGGAAATCTTGGGTTTCCCAAGTTTCTGTATGAATAGAAACGTGTAAAAAGTTAAAAGTGACATGTATAGATCAATAACACATGTGCTGTCTTTACTACAAGCACACACAATATAAAACCGATAAAGATAGATTACTGCAGAATATTCACTTGTGTAAACTGCATAAGAACGATAATTACGTCCTTCTTTATTAGTTGTCTCGTCTTAATTAGTTGTGACAAGTATGTCAAATACGGCAGCGAATGATTAGAGGGCCAATATAATTAAAAAAGAAATCTATTTCTACCGCAGACCAGTGGTGCTTCTGCATGTAAACGATAGCCAGCACAATATTAACTTCGCAAATATACATATTTGCTGGATTTTGGTAATAGCATAAAAAAAACTCAGATGCTATGAAAACTACGACGTATGCCTTGACCAGACACTGTGGCCTTGTCGGGTGCTCTAATGGGAGGAATCCGGGTTCAACGTTGCGCACCGTTGCTTCTGCCCCAAGTGTATTGTAACAATTGTCGTTAGTTGCCGCGTAAACAAAATATTTGGTAATTTCGCATGAAAAATTGTACAACCTTCCTTAAAATTCAACATTATATAAAAATATGTTGTCACTCTAATTGATAATTTCATATAGCAAATTCTCCAACGCCCTTAGTGGTCACAGGAATAAGCAACATTATGTGTACAAATGTTTTACACTATCGCAGCTACATCTCTGTCACAGTAAATTCATGACAGAGGCACTGTTGATTGTTTTCAACATTGATAATTAAGGGACCTTGTTATCAGGAAACTCGTTTATCTTTCCAAGGATTAACAAAATCCATAACCTAATGATAATATATCGAACCAACACGAAGGTAATAATTTTGATATAAAACATTAAGAAACTTGAAATCTAATCCACTGTTTGTTAACAATAAAGATTATCACCTGATAATAAATAACACCTATATTATATAGGTTTCCTGTACAATGAGTAACAGATTTAGAGAATTAACTCCAGGATACCACTTATAATTATAAGTTGACGTTATCATTAAGTCTTTAAATGATTTATTTTATTAATCACATTGATCCCCTTCTCTTGATTCCTTCAAACGACGTGTCAAGGAACTTCCGCTCAACTCCAAGTTTCATCTGTTCTCCCCTATCTCTTCATTTATTTCCTTGTTACGTATAGTTATTATTTTTCCTGTATATTTCCCCCACAAAAGTACATAAGTATTATTAATATTTTATGACCGCGGTGGCCCAGCGATTAGCACGGTGAGCGCTAGATGAAGAGGTCGCGGTTTCGATTTCCGATAGACCTATTTCAGGAACGAGCTTTCTAAATTTGTACTGATACATTATAGTATATGTACATATTCTTGTCATAGAACTCTGTAGATATTCTTTGGTCTTTGCTTCGGGCTGACTGGTAGAATTAATTGCTTTTTTATGTGATAATTTTTATTTTTATGTGCTACTAAATGTTATGCACCTCGGTTACACGAGGCGAAAGTTTTCGCGCGGCGTAGTTACCACGCCTTCATGTGCATTAATGGCTAATCTGAATTCTATTTCCTGGGCAACAATATTTATATTCCTCTGAACAATACAACCGCGCGGTCGCCGCGCGGCCGCCGCGTAGGTCAAATTCAAGCCAGTCTCGCCCGCGCGCCCGGAACGCTCATTTAAGTTAATAGAGCGTACTTTGCCATGACAGTTAGATGCACGCGGTCGCTGCGCGGCGACCGTTGAGCCGGGGTGAGCGCAATGAAATTCGTATCGAATAAATGCGCCCTTAGTATGAGTAAAGCTATTAGACTTATTGGAATAAACTAATGTACGATATGCGGCTATGTACATTCGTTTATTCTAAAAACTCATTCTTTAATTACTGTTCTGTGTTATCAAATTCATCATCAAACACAAACACATTATACGTCCCACTGCTGGATACGGGTCACCTCTAAAGAAAGTGTTTAGGCAATAATCCGCCACGCTGACTCGATGCGGGTTGTGGACTTAACTTCCAGAGGTTGTAAACCTACTACGTACAAGTTTCATCACGATGTTTTCTTTGACCGTTAGGACGCGTTTCCATTATGTCGTGGCGACAGATAGTTGTGCAATTTAAAGTGTCGTGGCTTCTATATTTAAATGAAGTTTTTCACATATAGTACCTACAACACAGTTAACTGACGTTCACGACTTTTTTGACGTTACGACGACAGATTGTTGAGACAATGGAAAGAGCTAGAATGACAGTCGTCAGACGATAAATAAAACGTCATTATAAAAATGTGATGACAGATAATCGCAGCTACTATTGTGGTCACGTTTTATTTATCGTTGTCTCATATCTGCAAACGACAAAGCCAGCCGCCATGAAACGATGAATTGTCCTCACGATCTAGTAGGAACAGCTATACACGATAGTCGTTCAACGATAAAATAAACGTCCACAGATAGTCGTGATATGGGAACAGGCTAGACGCGACTGTCGTCCAACGATAAATAAAACATTACGACGCGACGTAATGGGAATGCACCCTTGCGAGAGGTTAATGCTATAGTATAAACTATATTACTACTAGACATTTACAAATGTATATAACTTAGGCAAAGAAGTCATATGCCGTCACAGGGATACGAACAATCGACCTCTGAATTGAAAAGCAACCGTTTCCTGAGTTTACATTAATAAATTTAATATAAAATACTATTTTTTTGTTAGATCAAACGAAAACTAAAAAACTCACTACACTTAATGAAGCATTGAACTTTTATATAATTCATAATACAAAGTAATGTCACTTTGTTATATTCAAGTTAGCTAGTGACTTTATTAGACACAATCACGAACGCAAGAGGGATAATTAGAAGTAACTAATCTCCTCTTACTACGATACTGATATTGGTTTCTTTTAAATTCCGAACTTTACTGGATATTGCTGCTGCTTAATAACAACAGATATAAAATTGGTTAAACGAGATGTGACAGCAAATATTTAGCGAGCCTCGGAGCGATAGCCCGCGGCGATTACGATAGCGGACCCCACTCGGCTGTTCACACGACGCACAGTGCCCTCCCTCTAGCTGTATCGAGATATAGAGCTGACTGGAAGAGGTAACCAAGGGCTCTATCAGGTCCATTTTTGTATATTAAATGTGACGCTAAATTTTAATAGAATAGTTGAGTTAATTTAGTTTTGCCCAAATTAGCAAATGAAACCGAGACCATCGCAACATTTCACTCTTTCGAAATCGATATAAGAAATAAAAAATGAATGAAATATTCCTTATAACATGTAAACAATTACAACATTAAATAACATCATTATTTATGTATTGTTACATACATCTATACATATATTACATGTACTATATATTATTCAATAAAGACCAATTTGGTAAAAATATTAATTTTGAAATCACATTTCGTACTGGTAAAATATTAATTGTCATCATAAGAGTTAATTGGAAAATGCCATTTAAGGTCGAAACATATTACAATTTGTACCATATTATAATGTTAATGATAATTTATTTGGATACCTTTTTATTATTATTCTCTAATGGGGTAACATATAGACGACTGAAATTGAAAAGGAAACAAGCGAAATTTTTGAAATTGTTCGGTGTGGTTTTTAAAATTTCCCAATTCAGAAATGTAATAATTAAAAATGAATACTGAAAATTAGTCAAATGTTCTCCGATATATTCAAATCGCTTTACATATGTAAAGGTTCCTAATTATGCTATAAGCCTTATCTAGAAACTCTACAAATGCATACAATGTCCCCTCATCGCATATTGGGTTACCAGGGCCATCGAGGGTGAGTCGCGGGGCGCGAGGGCGGGGCACACACTATCGACTTTTTCCATTATTGATCAACCTTGATTGATTGTTGTTAATCAACCGGTTTTTTACACCTTATCTATTGAATAAAAATTCTGTTGTTTGTTGTACAAACTTCCTACTATTAAATGTATTTTAAGTAGTAATATTTACTGGGATCGCATGTGTAAATTCAACATTATTTTCTTTGCATGAATTGTTAATTCTACAATGGATTCTCAGCACGTCGAGTACATTCAATTTAGGGTGCCTATTTGGTCTTTGCGCAACAGTTGTTCAGTTTATACCTTACAAAGAACGCAACACATAATGAACCATAATACATACAGATGTGTTGACTTTATATTATATCCTTCAAAATAGCACTGTACTCCACTTTCAGCAAGGAATAAAATTAGTACTTTATTAATTTTTATTCTAATATGAATGTTGTGTATAACTGTACACAACGTTTATTTATAGCTGCCTCAGTGGCCGAACGGTTGCCATGCTGGACTGCCACGCAGAGGTCTCAGGTTCGATCCCCGGGCTGGGAGAAATATTTGTATGGCCTTCATTTATTTCTCTCGTGAGTTTGGGTGTCATTTGTGGTTATCTATGTGTGTTCATGGCACCCGCGACACAGGGCTTAACTAGTGCGGGGCTATGGTGAGTGTGCGCATTATTATTATTATTATTATTATTATTATTTAATAACATATTTGTAATGTTGTATCCCGAAATATTGATACGTTTGAAAAATTATTCGGATCTGAATCACATATGTACGCGAAAAAATATTATGTTTAAAAAAATAGTCTCATTTCCAATAAATGACAGTCGCGAAAACATAAGAACTGTTTTAATAAATAAATACTACATTATGAAAATTTTGAGTCGTGTTACTACGTGTAACACTCCTCCTCTTTTCTGTGTTCATCTAGATGTTACGGATTGAGACTGAAATAAATCCAGAATTTAGCAATCTTTTCCCCGACATGCGTTAGAGCCTTTTAACCGACTGAAAAACAAAAGGCAGTTTTCAAAAGTTTTATTAAGAATTTTGAGTGAGTTTGTTGTTAAAATATACACCAATATATGATTGTTTCTTTGAAGACGAGAATTGTGGAAACCTGGTAAGAGAGCGGTTTGTTTTTAAATTGAGAGGTTGATGGTTCGCATCCCTACGGCAGCATGTATCTTTGAATTTAATTAAGGAAAATTTCGTGATGAAATCTGCACGTCGTAGAAAATGTGTGGTGTCTCCAACCCACATTAAGCCAGCGTGGTGGAATATTGTCTAAATCGTGTGTAGGTTACCATCAGGCGCTCGACCAGTTCGTCCCGTCACTTGATATTATAAAAAAAATCATTGGTTTCCAAACTTTTTGGCTCACCGCCGACTTCGGCCAGATAAAAAAAATTTCAACGCCCACCAGCACAAAAATAATTGAAAACACGTATTTTTTATATTAAACCTAACATAAATATCACAAGAAAAAAATTCATACATATGTAGTGTACTTTACATAGATAATTCATGTTTTTTTTGCGGTATCATTCCCTGGGCAGCTTCAACGACCCCTATTGCTTCCGAGGTCCTTACCGCTCCTTTAGGAATCTTCAGCGCCCACTGGGCGGCGGTAGGGACCACTTAGGGAAACTATAGTCTAAACCTCAACTTAGAGGAGACCGGTACTTAGCAATGGGACTTATAATTGATTGCCGATAATATATTTTTTTAACCGACTTCAAAAAAGGAGGAGGTTCTCAATTCGACTGTATGGTTTTTTTTTTGTTACGGGATAACTCCGCCATTTGTGAACCGATTTTGATGATTCTTTTTTGTTGGAAGGAGAGTACATCAGAAGTGGTTCTATTTAATTTTGAAGAAAATATTCGACCTCTAAGGGTGGTAATCTAGGGGATGAATAACTTTTGAGGTCGGTTTTTTTAGTACTCCGTAATGAGGTTATGTTATTATAATACCAAGTGCCGGGTCGAACAAGTGGTGCACCTAGTGGTAAGCGACACTCCTGTCCATAACAGTTGCAGTGCCACTCAGTTCTTTAAATCACAAATCGAATCCCACTGCGCCCGTCACTCTGAGACATAAGTTGACAAGTTCCATGTACCAGTAATTTCACCAGCACCCTTACCCTTCAAAACCAAAACGCTCACATTACTGTTTGGCGGCAGAAATAGGTTAGGTTAGCAGTAGATACTTCCCTGGACGAACTCTTTCACAAGGAGCTCTACTGCTACTAGATGATGAGTGATGATACAATTCTTGTACAAAGAGGTTTCTTTACCTGGTTTCGAACTACAAAGTCCTTCTTTGAGCTTATTATGAACATACATGCACATTAGAGTGAATATCTCGTATGTTATTTCTTTCTCATTTTTAAGGACAAAGATAAAAAATGTGATAAAAATGCGGAGCATTTTAATCAGATAAATTGTACCCCTTTTTTAACGCTGTAATTATTTTAATAAAAAATTATTTAATAATAAAAACAAACTATGTATAAATGCGTACTGATATTTTCACATTGAGGTTTCTTTGTATAAGAATTGCCTATCGGCCTCAAGACTTGTTGAATATTGTTGTCAAATTATAGTTCGCATGCATTGTTGAAATTGATAGTGACGTACATACATGCAATTTTATATTAAGTACCTTTAAATTGATTGTCGTAATCGCGTGCCAACGGGCAATACGAATGTTTGACGCACATGTAGTGTAATTACGATAAAATGTTCTCCCTACTTTTTTTGCTCAATGAATTCTCTTTTTATTTTTATTTTTTGAGGTCAGTTATGCAGACTTTGATATAAAAACGATATAGACAGACGGTTTTAAAGTTGTGTGCATGGGGTTCTTGTAGAACAAATTTTTAAGAGTAGTGTGATTACAAAAATTGGTACTTCTCTTGCTGCCAACTTTCAAAATGATCCGTAATTAATTGTATTTTTTAATTTTATCGATTCTCTCGTATTTGTGATAGAATTTTAAGAGCATTATGCAGCTCCCACACAAACCGATAGAGGTTTAGGGGTGAAGAAAACAAGTAACGTATTTTAAGTGTTTAAAGAAAATAATGAAGGTTAATAGAAGTGTTGTTGTTTTTTGTCAGTATTTGAATAACGTTCCCATCGTTCCCTTACAGTGACATTTTTGGTCATAACTAAGTCTTACTTAGCTTTCATAAGCGACAATTCACCACTACTTATGAATACCTTATATACATATGTACCTATTTTTATTTTATTGTATTTTATTCAATGAACAAAGTTAAGTGTAAGTATAAGTCATTGATAGAACGGGATAGGTGTTGTTCAAGATGTGAACCCACGTTAGTTTATATAGTCCAAAAAGTACGACGTAACATTTTTTTTACATTTTACAAAAACGTTCATTGTGACAATTTTTTTTTATTTTACCAAGTGACGGGACAAACAACTTGTGCGCCTGATGGTAAGCTGCACGCCAGTCCGTAAAAGTTGCAGTGCCCCTCAGAGCTTTAAATCGCAAATATCTGTCACTGCGTCCTGTCACTCTGAGACATAAGTTGACAAGTTCCACGCGCCTGTAATTTGACCAGCACCGTTACCCTTCAAAACCGGAACACAGTAATGCTGACATTACTGCTTGGCGGCAGAAATAGGTAAGGTGGCAGTACTTCCCTGGACGAACTCTTTCACAAGAAGCTCTACTGGTTCTACTACTACTAAAATAGGGAATATATAAAAAGTGGACGAATAAGTAGTGTGTCGTTATTCTGAAAAGATTTTAAAATTAAAAAATAGTTGATTAAACATTCTAAATCTAAATTTAAAAGATTGATACGTACTTCTATCGACATAATCACCCCATCCCATCACTATGCTATAGTGGGGTCGGTTAGTATTGTAGAATAATTAAGCACGTTAGGTTACCTACTTCAATTACAGCAATAACTGGCTATTGTGCGCAATCGTTATTCACGCCCGAATACATCGGTTGTACTTGACTCTGAAATTTTATACGCCCTTTCGAAATGTTATAAACTTGCTTGAAGTGCCACCCACTTAGCTGTAATAGAACAAAAAAAACCTGACGATACTTTGTTCAAAAACGTCAAATGAACCGTGAGAACTTGTTACAATAGTTCCAGAACTTTCTTCCAAATACACGAGCGTAGTAAGGTAATTGCTAGTTACACATAAAAAATATAGTACGGACGGCAGCATATCAAGCTAAACATAGACGGATCTTGTTCTGTTGTTGTGCATGCTGATTTTGATTCACATCGGAATAGAACTGATCGGGTAGTCTCGAAATCAGATGAGTTTCAGAGCGAAAAGATGAACCTGATTCCTATACTATATAATTCTAATTGTGAGTTGAATCAATTATTGTTCCGATTAGAAAAAGTTTCCGATCGGCCAGTTGTGAATCGCAATTATGCGCCTCCACTCGGAAGAGACGCAGTTTCCGATCGGGAGAGGCAATTAAAATCAAGCTGCTGGAGGCGATATTCGAACAAGTGTACAGCTTGATTTACTGTTGACTGCACATATTGAATAGCAGTAGAGCTCCTTGCGAAAGAGTTCATCCAGGGAAGTACCGCAGTAATGTCAGCATTACTGCGTCCCGGTTTTGAAGGGTAACGGAGCTGGTGAAACTACAGTCACATGGAACTTGTCGATTCACGTCTCAGGATTACGGGTTAATGGCTATACCCCTCAGATCTTTGGAATTTAAAGCTCTTTGTGGCACTGCAACTGCTATGGACAGGCGTGTCGCTCTGGCCACCAGGCGCTCGACTTGACTGTCCCGTTACTTGGTGTTATAAAAATAATAATAATAATAACATTTCATTGTCAATGGAATTGTACCTAAAACGTGTACCTAAGTGTCATTATAGATATTGGTTAACGGAAAGTGGGGGATATTCAATAAACTGGATTAGTCCCCTAATGTGCCACCCTTAAGAGGTAGACTAGAGAATATTTTCTTAAAATTTGAATGGGACCACTCATTGAAATCGGTTCACATATCTTGGAGTAATCGTGTAACAAAAAAAGTTATAGAGACGAATTGAGATTCTATTCTCCTATTTTAAAGTTGGTTAAAAAGAAAAATAGTAAAGACTGCTACGCTCTGGTTAGGAATCGTCATTCCTCATAGATCTCTGATGAATAAAGAGCTAAACCATGTCAGCAGCCACGTGTTTACACGAGTGTTTTTAATAATCAAATAGAGGATGACCTCAAACGAAATTGCAAGGACTCTGTATTTGTAAATAAAGCGTAAAGACAGGTGGTACATAATTGTGCAAATATAAGTGCGCAGACGGCGCGCCGTGACGCTTAACATTGGAAATGAGAGTGAAATGCCACTTTAACATTAAATTTATATTTTCGTTTTTTTTTTTAATTATTCGGTTTTGGACGCTCTAACCTTTTAAGCCAATTGTGTAGGTACATTTAATTAACGTATTTCATATTGTATTTGAATTATCTCTAGTGTTAGTATTAGTTTCGTATATTATAGCCTATTTTATTAATTTAAGATTTATTCTGTCACTGCAATGTGGGAGTGATTATTATACCATAAAAGTTGACTATTTTAAGTTATGGCGTTTTCACGTTTATAAGTTTTGAATTATTTACTAATAAATATTTGCATAATGGGTTCGTTGAGGTACTCAGAAGACTGGCGGCTACTTCCGCCAAATAATAAGTTTACCTATCCAGGGAGGAAACGATAAAAGCTTCCTAGGCCTGATGCTCCAGAGGTTCTTTATGAAATTTTCAGCCTTTGACTATAGTAATAAGCTAGATAGATAGCATAAGCTCACACAAGCATATGAAATAATGAAAAGAAAAAAGGACACAGAACAGAAATTTAAATTGACAGTGAAAACAAACAGAAATAAAAAAACAATAGCTTATGTGTAAAAAGTCTCAGTGGTTTTTAATTTTTAGATTTTATTTTTCTTTTCTTCTATATTAATCATATTTAACCAACTCCAAAAAAAGGATGTGTTTTTTTGTATATGTTACACGTTGGCATAATACTTTTTTAATACTTTTTTTGTTGGAATGATGGCACCTCAGCAGTGGTCCCTTTTAAATTTGAAGTAAATATTCCACCTCTAAGGGTGGCAAACTAAACGATGAATGACTTCTAAGGTCGGTTTTTTTAATACTCTGTACTGAGATTATTAGTATAACAAATGGCTTTAAATTTGTAGTTGAGAGATTTAAAAAAAAATTCAGTTTAGTATGACCGCTGGTTCCAGATTTGTTTACTAATTAGCGTTATTCTTCACAGTTAAAGCGCAACATTGGTAGCGGATCTTTCTAATTTCTGCCGGATTTTAGTCTAAATTATTCCAAGCGTCTACTTACAGTTTCGACGTGTCTCGGCATTAATCAGGCGCAGCTGGAAATCCCCGGCTTATTGGCATCCCAAGCAGCACTGCCATCTAAATTTCAAAATAATACACCCTCATTTGCGAAATTCACTCTTAACATGAGACTGGTAAAGCGGAATGTTGCATTGTGGGAGATAATGTAAGGGTTGTTTACAATTAGTTAATTAATTTAGGGAAAGATATTTTTAAAACAGAGCGGCTGTTCACACAGACGTTAGGCGTGAATTTTGACTCACGGGCAATAACCACTGCAAGTATTAAATATACTTTAATTAACCGACTTAAAAAAAGGAGGAGGTTCTCAATTCAAAGTATGTTACTCTATCTGTTTTTTAAAATCGATTCTGAGCTTTTATAATCAAAAGTCATTCATGCCCTAGTTTGCCACCCGTAGAGGTGGAATATTTTCTTCAGATTTAAATGGGACCACAACTGAGGTACCCTCTTACGTACAAAAGAAAGAGTCATCAAAATCGCTTCACAAACCGCGTAACATACGCAATACACAAAAAATCCGATTAAAAGCTGGAGTATTAGAGGTAGTATATTTCAAGAGCCGTAGGAGCCTAAAGGTTCGACTTACCGACTCTCAAGCAGAGAGGCGTGGGTTCAAATCCGGGTTCGCACCTTTGAGTTTCTAATTTTTAGCAGGAGTAGAGCTCCTTGTGAAAGAGTTCGCCCAGGGAAGTACTGTCACCTTACCTATTTCTGCCGCCAAGCAGTAATGTCAGCATTACTGTGTTCCGGTTTTGAAGGGTAACGGTGCTGGTCAAATTACAGGCGCGTGGAACTTGTCAACTTATGTCTCAGAGTGACAGACGCAGTGGCAGATATTTGCGATTTAAAGCTCTGAGTGGCACTGCAACTTTTATGGACTGTCGTGCAGCTTACCATCAGGCGCACAAGTTGTTTGTCCCGTCACTTGATAAAATAAAAAAAAATTGTCACAATGAACGTTTTTGTAAAATGTAAAAAAAATGTTACCTCGTACTTTTTGGACTATATAAACTAACGTGGGTTCACATCTTGAACATTACAAGCATTACATTACAAGCATTACTGTGTTCCGGTTTAGAAGGGTAACGGTGCTGGTCAAATTGCAGGCACTTGGAACTTGTCAACTTATGTCTCAGGTTGACGGGCGCAGTGGCAGTAGGTACGCCTCAGATCTCTGCGTTTTAAAGAGTGACACTTGATATTATAAAAGAAATTTAAATTTACCATGAACTTTGAAGGAAAACATCGTGATGAAACCTGCGCGTCGAAAAAGGTTTACAACCCCCGGAAAACGTGCGAAGTTCCCAACCCGCAATGGGCCAGCGAGGGTGGCAGACAACGGCCTAAACCCTCGCCTGAGAGGAGACCTTTGCCCGGCAGTGGAACGTATTAATGTGATGATGAAGACATGTATTTCATGTTTGTTCCTCACTCGTATACGGAAAATGGCCAATTGTAATAATTTGCGCGTCGGAACTCTGTAGGCTGTGCTTTTTGTCTAAGAGCGCGAGAGAGAAGAATGCACACGACGTATTTTACACGCGCAGACGACGCACTGTACTAAACCGATTCGAAACATCGCGTTGCAAGCAAGTAGCTTATATACTGTACTCGAGTTTACACTTAGAATTTCATGTAGTTGGTTCATTTCTAAAAACTAACCGAAATTAACAAAGAAAAATTAAAACAATCTCTTATCAAATTGAGCGATACATATGCGATATAATACGCCGTATGCATAGGCACTAATTCTTACCCCCAAACTAAACATTGTAGTACTCCTTTTTTTATACATTCTTTTGTGCATTTTTAAGGCCAGCATCTTAGAGCACCATTATTATCGGTTATCAACCCATAACCTCTAATCTTTATGACCGTTGCATTCGACATTCAAAAACTGGATTTTTTCAAGGTTTAACAAAAAAGGTACTATCGATGCATGAGATGGAATATTGTTTCAAGTGTAGTGTTAATCTTTAAATTAATAGTGTAAATACAATAATTACAACAGACTAGTGGAGTAATTTATCAAAAAAAAATGAATATTAATTTATTACTACTGTGATGAGTATTAATATAAATAATAATCAATATATTTAAAATAAATATAATTATACTAATTGTGTTACAAGCTAACTTCTGTACAAACTGTTTCCACAAATAAATCAATTATCTTCATGAATTTTGTACTGCACTGCACTGTTATTAAATTTAATTGTTCATTTGTATGAGTTTTTTACGCATGAAGACTCGCATCAGCAGTTTTTATTACATTAGAATAATGAACCTAATACATACATGTACAAAGTCCTAAATAACAGGCTAATATGGTATGCAATTGCATATAATGGCGTAACAATCTGGCAGCCCACTTTTCAAGGCGACCGTACAAAGCAACCCTAACCTGATAGCTCATTAATCACGGCTCCTGTAATTATGGCGCCGCCTGCGCACAGCGCGCGCTACTAACTTGATTTTCGAACTTAGATATAACGCACCGAGTCTGTTTAGAGGAATTTTAAAACGGGTTTATGTTTTTTTACAAGTTTAACATTGATAATTTGATTTTGGACTTGAACGTGGTCCTAGTTGACATTGACATCTTTGTTCGTGATGATAACACGTCGTACCGTCCACTAGTGAGTAGTAGAAGAAGGAGACGGTTTAGTGTTGGGGACTTCACGTGTTTCTTCACACAATTGAGTTGCTCTTGACTTTTTTCCGTGAAGAAATCATCTTGGGATACTTCTCCGCTGCGGACTTCTACCAACCAAAACCCTAGTGAGAGTTATTCGGCATCGACTTTGCGCACCGGAACCCCCTCAACACCTGGCAGGAGCTAGTCCCTTCGTCGGGACGAAGCGGGCCACACCACCCCGTCGTTCTCCTCGCGGTTGCCAAGCGGGATCGACCCTCTCCCGATCACTATGCCTGGCGGAGAGAGATCTCGCCTGATCGGAGGCGCACGTGGGGCTCTCCTCCAGCATGTGCTGGGTGGAACCCTGGTCCCTCTCTCTTGTTGCTTTTTGCAGTTGCTCTTGACTATATTATCTTGTACCATGTGAAAGCAAATAGTTATTAATTAGTATTATTATTAATACAATATTTAAAACTTATTCGTACGTAGCCATTGTCGTCCATGGACAGTTTAATTCGTTTTCGACAAATTATAAACAATTTCCATTAGTGATGTAAAAGGCGACATTTTCACAAATAAATTTTAAATTTGATTTTGGTTAGATTATTGTTGGTCACGGCATGATAATTTATTTTTCATTTTAATAAATAATTATTAAATCGTAAGAACAACACAATAAAGGCGTGTATAACAAGTAAAACATTATCAGAATGACGCAATTGCAGCATCCACTCAACGTTTGCCTCTTAAGGTAACTTGGTCTTATAGGTTTGTACAACAAAGAACCAGGAAATCGACGAAAAGCTAATAAATGCATAATACGAATAAATGTAGTTAGAAAGAATGTTTACATGTTAAAAACGATCATTTAGTAAATATTTTTGTCAAATAATGATAATTGTATTTTTAAATCAATAAATAAAATCTAAAAATTGTAATATTTATTAATCTGATAAGCAAATACCAAACACATCACGTGACGTCATATGTAGCAAGCAAACAAACACCACCTACTTACAATTACGCGTTACCTTGTATTTTTTCTCCTTTCAATAATTTTTTAAGTGAAAAGTTTTTGGATTGAGGACTAGTCAATCAATACGTAAAATTCTAGAGAGTGGCAAGTGCATATTGTATAGTCTGTTTGTCCGAACGGAAGCAAAACGTGCAACGTTTATTGCATGGTATTAAATTTTTTCATCGTCTCAAGCCAATTCCGTGTTAAATCTGATATTATAACTTTCAATGACAATTAGTGCAAAATGTTCGCTTTTGCAAATTGGGTGCAAAATACATTCGGACAAAAATGTCAAATGAATCAATTACCACTAATTCCTAATCCTAATCCCCACGTAGAAGGACAAATTATCCCTAACTATTTTTATGCAAGCTAGAACGTACTATTTGGGTATAAAATACTCAATAAAAAGTGAGGCGGAAAACAATGCTAAAAATGGTCATTCTTGGACGCAATTTTTTTTTGTCATGTCAAGTCACGGGACGAACAAGTCGTGCACCTGATGGTAAGCTATACGTCTGTCCATAACAATTGCAGTATCCTTAGAGTTTTAAATCGCAAAGATCTGAGGGGCACTGCCTCTGCGCCCGTCACCTTGAGCCTGAGACATAAGTTGACATGTCCCATGTACCTGTAATTTCACCAGCACGCTTCAAAACCGGAACACAGTAATGCTGACATTACTGCTTGGCGGCAGAAATAGTTAAGGTTGCCACCGTACTTCCCTGGACAAACTCTTTCACAAGGACCTCTACTGCTACTATATATGTCTGTGCATCACTATTTAAAATCAATTTATGAAGTAGTAACATGGAAGAATGTATAGTAAACACGTTTTCTAGTATTGTAACTATGTTCGTCATAAATTAATGCCGTTGAACAAAATCTCTTAACAAAATTACTGAAGTGCATGAATTTTATATGCTACGTTCATATTGGTACGAAATGATTTATCACTTTGTCGCACCTTTGGCTGCCACCTGCCTCTAAAACCGGATGATCATAAATTATAAGAAAACAATGTCTCACCCTTCACATTTTAGGCTGAAGGGGGATAGTCTCGTGCCATTCTCCATTATCTATTCTAAAAGAATGTTTAAAAGAAAACAAACATGACCAAATTCCGAGTCCAAATTCAAATTTCTTTTTTTTAATGTGTCGACAGATTCAAAATTTAAATATTTTAGAACGCAAAGGAAGTTGAAAAACTTTTTGTTGTGTGAATGGATGTCTTCCTCTCATTTGAAGCTAAAATTAGTTCCTAAGCTAATGAACTTGTTGAGGCATATATCAGGGTAGTGGTATTTGATCGCGTGGACACGGATGGGCAATAAATAGCGTACGACGTCGCCACAAGACAAATGCGAGGTGTTAGCAATGTTCTAACTAGTTCCTCGAACGGCGACAAGGAATATCTTATACTAGAGGCAATAAAGAAACCGGCCAAGTGGGAGTCGACCGGTATCGGTTGAGAAAAGCCTCGGGGATAACGATTTATGTTTTGTTAGTAATTTGTGTTTAAATATAGGTACTACTTACTTATTTCTTCACAAATTTAGTATACTATAAGTATCAAAGTAACAAAATTATGCACAAGGCAGAACACCCAAACCTGAAATAATTTTGAGCAGTTCGTTTCCTAAATTAATTCTACTGGAAACTGGACAAGAAGCACATATTTTACCAATTGGACCACAGATGTCGTCAACTGCATTGCTGTAATAAAGGAGAGTTCTTTTCTTCCTCGAATATGTAATGGGGCTGAATTTGTAATGTTACCTTTGCGATATGACATGTTTCCTTTGCGCAAACAAGGCTATCAAAGGAAAATACATCATTTATTTCGGATTTAAATCGCGTATATTTGTTTTTTCAAACAAACCAACGTTTCGAGTCCTTTACAGGTCCCATAGTCACGGCTGACTGAGATGGTAAAGTCATCAACGAGTTATGTCTAATATTTAACGCAAATGACTTCATCACGGGAGCTGTAAAGGGTCCGAAACGTCGGTTTGTTTAGGCTCTCATAGTCTGTCAATTTTTCTATGATGTTGCAAACAACTATAGGCCACGATGACCACCTCCCATCATGTAGCTCGAATACTCGTTTACATACTACTTTACATTGAAAAAAACTAGTTATATCACATTGTGTAGAATGTTCTCAAATATTCTCAATTCTCATTGTAATTCAAATAACACGTGATCTGAAAATCGTCATAAAAACTACTTATTTAAAATACAACAGAATCCCGAACATTGAAACAACAATTGTACGTACTATAAAAAATAGTAAAATCGCAAAAGCAATTGAATACAGAATTGATTCCAGCTCCAATCAGCCCTCACGCGGCGAACATACCAGAGCGGGAAATGAATACCCTGGCAATTTGCGGAGCCACAATGCTAGCCAGTTTTCGCTATTCGCTAATGAACTTCAAATTAATTAGTTAGTTCAGCACGTGCGAACAGTTTTAGCAGGATTAATTGACGTTTGTTATAACCTGAGCGAGTGATGCAGTTACGAGTTTGAATGGGTTTGTAGAATTCGAAATATTGTAATAATGTATTTTGATGTCATACAACGCATTGACACTGAAATTTGTTAAAAAAATTGTTCCATAATTATTAATAATCCATCAAATTTTATTTTCGTACAAACTAATGGTGATAACTTTTTTAGTAGCAGTAGATCTCCTTGTGAAAGAGTTCGTAGAGGAAGTACTGCCACCTAACCTATTTCTGCCGCTAAACAGTAATGTGAGCATTACTGCGTTCCGGTTTTGAAGGGTAGAAGTGCTGGTGAAATTACAGGCCCTTGGTACTTGTCAACTTATGTCTCAGGGTGACTGGCGTAGGAGCAATACCCATCCGACCTTTGCATTTTAAAGCACCAGACCTACAACTTATTTCTCCCGTCATTCGGTATTATAAAAAAAACAGTGTTAGGTAGTAAAAGAAAGCATATAAGCATACACCACCAATATATATTTTATGAAAGACAGCACGCGGGAGACTTTACTACAGTACTTACTATCAAGATCTAAAAAGTGTCAGTACAAGAAAACCTTAAGTTATTAATAAATGCGAGGTGGTTAGTATTTTACAAATAACTCGTTCACTGAAATTATGCTTGATACTTATGATCTATCATTACCATCATCGTCAACTCATTCAATGTACATCACACAGCTATCTGTGTGATGTACATTGAATGAATAGCATAGGCCTCCTCTGATTACAGGGTTCAGATAGGAAATGAAATAATTTTCGCATATATTTCTATTTTCTGTCCTTTACAGATCCCATTGTCACGGTTGACTGAGATGGCAAAGTTATCCACAACAAGGAGCTCTACTGCCATTGTATTAGTTAAGTCTATGTAACTATTGTAATACACCAATAGCATTATTGGTGTTCCTCCTATGAATAAATAAATAAGTGGTATATTAAAGCATAGGTTTTAGCTACCACTATATTAGTTTAGTTACAACCATTTAAACACGGGTTATAAAATTTCACGGTGCAATGCCATATCCAAGTACCAAGGCAAAAGGAAACCAAAGGTGCTTTGTAAGCACGACAGCATCCCGATGCGAGAACGGAATTTTAAGTAGACGTGAAGTGTGGTACGACAACCCCCGGGAGCTCCTGTTAGCCTGGTACTCCGATCGCTGAGAAGGTGATACTAATGAAGCTAATTTGGTTCTATTTTCAGTCGAGAATGCTCCGTTTGATGTTTTAACCTAATTTTGTTTTGTTTGTTTCAGGTAAGGAGAACTACAGCTCACAAAACAATTTCAAGACAGATTCTTACATAATTTCGGGTACGTAATAAGGAACAAAGTAGTAGTTTGTAATTAGTGTCGTTTCATAATACAAACTTTATTGCACTAAGAAATCATATAGACGAAATAGACGACATAATTCTCGTGTGATATAAAAACCACGCTTAGATAATAAAAGTATTCAGTAATAGTTATTAATAATTGTAATAATAATCATGGGCAATGACTTATTCACAGGTTTAATGAAAAAACAATTATCATGCCTTATTCTTTTACATTCACGTGACAAAAAAAAACATTGGGTCAAAAAGCTCCTTGGTGACATTAAAATGCAACGAAAAAGGCACCACATGACTTGAACATAAAAAGTGATTTACTGAGGGTGTACCAAAATTATGGATTAAGTCCGCTATACTGGTGAGTCTCAGCTCGGTTTAATTAATTCCTAGAACTTTTTGTTTACCCGTGTATCTACGGAAACACCACCCCATGTCTTTTTACTATGTTGTAGAAAACTATTAAGACATCCCAAACTTACTACAAACAAACCAACTGGCAATTCTCATCTTTCGGCCTTTGTCCTAAAGTCTAGTGACTATACAAGCCTGATAATGAAGCTACTTCAAAAAGTTGTTGTGGAAGTTTATCTAACAATTTTATCAATATAATAGAGATATGGTTTCAAACAAAACACTATCACAATTCTGTCGTGCAATACCTAATTTGTTCTGATGATCAATATTTCAGTATATCGACGCATCAGTGATAAACTGCCCCATTATTAATCAACATTATAAAGATGTAGTACTTTTTAACGATTTCTGTCGAGTTAGATGCAACTGTGCCGTGTTAAAACCGAATGATGCAGCGGGGCTAATCGCGGCGGGGTCAACGGCAGCGCCGACGCAGGTACAACCCGAAGTTTTTGTGGCCCACACCTTCCCCCCTCGTCTGTACCCCGCGTTGCATAGGTTACAAACGTGCAGTCTTATTACTTCTTGGAAGCTAGAAGTTAAATTCTCTGCTTTCGAAATTTCTGTTTGAAAGTAGTAAGAAAATCCTCTATGAATAACGTAAGGTTCTATTCAATGTAGAATTTCGAGAGTTTGTATACATGTTGTTTTGGCCCTGTCCCGCAGTTACACAGTCGCAGATATTAGGCCAGGCTTCCTTCTGTCCTATGGGCGAAATTTACTGCAAAGTGGCGCGCGTACATGTGACGACAATGGCGCTGCGAGTACGTTGCCGGATACCTATTGTATGAAAATGAATAGCGGCGCGTCTGTGACGCGGCCGCCGCGCCGCTGTAAACGTGCCACTGCAACGCTTCTACAACATCTAATTTGAAGGCGTCCTTAGTCATTTGATTTCCTAGGTTTGTAGGAAACTATTTTCAGATCTAAATAGTGTATGTTTGTTGTTTCAATCAAACCTATTTTCGTGTTCGTTTGGGACCTGTAAAAGGCCCAAAACTTACCGAATAAGTACAATATCCAATACTGAATAATATGTATTATAATCAAAGAGTTCACGTCGGAGTAGTTCCCTATGCTACTGAATTTAATGCCACTTAAGCTAGTCGTCTAATCTTTATTCGACGAATCACGACCGACACAAAACTACTCATGAACTTATATAGAAGTGAGTTGCTTCGAGTTATAGCAGCGTTATAATGCTGTTTATGATATTGCCCTTTCCATAAATTTACATTAGCTTGATTGCGTTTTACTGTTACGATTTACAGTAGCAACCAATTCAATGTCGTTCAGCTTTTGTGTGTTTTGTGTAAAGCCTGATAAGGTGTTACGCTTGCTTATCCTAATGCGGGGCTATGTTGAGTGTGTGTGTTATTATTATTATTATTATGCGCGCGGAGCACCAGAGCGGAGTAACACGAACACGCTCCGCACAAGGCTACCGTGCGCTTATTGGAGGCGACTGTATTCTGTCAATATCCGCATTGAATAAAATACTCGATTCAGAGCAGTGCGGATTTATCTGCGGACCGTCTCCGTCCGCGCGGAGCACCGGAGCGGAGTAACACGTCTGGCATTAGAACATCGTTTTACAGTTTCGCGATTTGCTCCGTACGGAACACGCTCCGCGTGAACTCCGCCCAAAACACCCGTGCGTTTATTGTAGGCGGCTGTATTCCGTGAATATCCGCACTGAACTAAATACTCGATTCACAGCACTGCGGATTCTACTAAAATTAGATACGAGCCAAAAACAGGTAGTTGTTGGACCCTAAAAGAGAAACCTAATCCGTTCACATCAATTGTCGTTACGAGATTTTTTTTATAATTCCGCAATATGGCGATGATCGAAATATATTATCATGCCTAATTTTAACAAAGTTATTTTGGCATTTCAGTATTATTTTTTCAGTATATTAATTATTTATTTGTAAGCAAACATTTACAATACATGTACCTTATTAGGATGTGGCTAAAACGTAAGTTAGGAGACGTACAAAGTGATAAACAAAAATATTAAAATTAAAATTACATATGCGTCTTTTTTACAATATAAATATCAACTTATTTTTAAAAAGATAACTTTTCATATTACTTTACAAATGTAACAAATATGACACGATTATAAGAAAAATTATATAATAAATTAAGCACCATCTAGTTAGCTTGATGCGAACTGCTAGAAAACCGGCATCTTATGTAGGTACCTACCATTCATTTAAAAAAAGAATTTTTATGTTTATATTTTTATAACTTGAAAAGGTAACAAATACTGAAACTCAAAACGTAATATACTGAAATTAAAATATTATTCGTATAAAACGGTAACCGTTTAATTAAAACGTATAAAAACCGTAACTAACAAAAATTTCCTCTTTTATACTCGGCTATTCTTATGTAAAATAGTTTTTTTTTTTCATAAAAGGTGTGTCTGCGCGTTAGGTTTACTTAAAATTATTTAAATAACATGTACTTACTACACTACAGTGTCAATCCTAGAGTAGTACTGAATAAAATTACAAATATCTACCTCGTTTATCACAGTACGCATTAAACTTAAATCGATAACGGACCTTATTTTATTGTAATACAAATGAACTTGCCATGACATTACAAAACATTTGCATCCAACAGTTCGTCCCGTAGGCGTATTCAAATACCGCATCGTTCTCACATGGTAACTTGAATCGTTTTATAGTAAATCTAATGCAATCTGATCTTGCTTTTAAGGTTTTAAATACGTTACATGTTCGCCACACGATGTTTTTTATATCGTATTTCAAAGTGACGATAATGTTTTGTCGAATGGGGTGCAGTAGCAGTAGAGGTCTTTGTGAACGAGTTCGTCCAGGGAAGTAGAAATTACATCTTTGTGCCAAGTTTCATTGAAATCGATTAACGGAAAGGAGTCATCCCCTAGTTTACTCCCTACCCTTAAAGGTGGAATATCTTCTTATAATTCAAATGACCCCACTACTGAGGTACCCCCTTTTCAACGAAAAAAGAATTGTCGAAATCAGTTCACAATTGTTGCAGTAATCGCCTAACATACACACAAAAAAATCGAATTGAGAACCTCCTCCTTTTTTGAAGTCGGTTAAAAAACAATCTGATGTTACTCTGTTCAATAGAGTAACCCTTTCTTTGTTCTTATCTTTACGTCGTTGTAAGAGAAAAAAATGTGTTTTTACGTTTTTTTCTTAGTTTGCCTCACACCAAATTTTAGGATGACAAGTACGATGGAACACATCGACGCGCAGACGGAAATAACGAAACTAAGGATCAGCGTAAACCGGCGAACAATTGAAATAACATTAAAGATTACTTATTTCGCCTAAGAATATACATTCACTTTCAGAGAAATTTAAAATACATCTTTATCTATATCTCTATATCTATAATACATGTGTATGTTTATGAAAAATTGCGAAAACATAGAGTTGAAATTCCTTAACAAATTTTGTTTTGGGTTTTCATTATTCTGAGTAGTCAGGAATTAAAGATATTCCAGTTAGAAGTTTTCGAGGTTATGTGTTACGTAACTGAATAAAATATATTCTGTGTATACTAATATAAAAATAAAGTACAGAAGTCTTAAACGAGTTAATAGAGACTGAATGGTGGTGGGTTTGTGAGGAGACGAAAGTTTAAAAGAAATTATTTTGTATATTGGTATGGTCAAAATGCATGAAGTTAAGCGATAACAAAAAAACTGATTTAATTAATAACATACCACAGACTATTGCACTGGTAACTCGGACACAAATTACTTTTTTTGTGAAACTTGCCATCTGTCCTTAATTTTGGGCACTTTTTTGTCAATTTTACCGTCTCCCCGCTTGGCACTTTGGAGAAAAAGAAATTATCGACTTTATATCAGTCCGGTTACATACTAATTAGTCATTAGAGTTTCTTTAAAATATGATCTTATTTCCAGATTTAGATAGGCCGCTATTATAATTTGAAACACTTAATGAATTTATTTTATTCAAACTTGTAATTAATGCATTTGAAGACGCTAACGAATTATTTTAACTATGATTTTACCATTGTTCTTTAATGTCTTGCCTTGAGGGTTTCAAGTTTGATTAAGGAACCCTAACTGAGCTTATAATACAAACTAAGACATTCTCATTGTTAAAACATTCGGTAACATTCGTAATCGTAACCATGTTTTGCATTCGTCATAGAAATATTTCGCAACGAGTTCAAAGACCTCTAAACCCACGCGGCCGATACAAAGGTTTCCGTACCGGAAATACCGCTCATAGCCGATTTACTCACGCTCGTAGTAGTCTACAAACGCCGTTTGTAAAACAAATGTTCATTCATTAATTTGTTGTTACCAAGTCTAATTTTAGAGATACCATTTTACGATTGTCCTAATATTCATAGACGGAAAAGTTACGCTTAAATGCTGGGCTTCTCGTGCTAATTTCTTTGAAACAGTTTCATTAACGCCGTCCTGCTCCATCGCCTCTTGCCTCATCCTCACAACCTACTCTACTCCATATCCTACTTACGTGCCAAAGCCACCATCATGTGTTCTCTCTCTCTCTCTTCCGTCCTCTAAAATTGCAACAGACGGAGATAGTAGACACAACGATCTCGATAGCCGATACCATCTCAGGTTCCCATTCCGCCCACATGTTATGCGCTGTCCAGTGCCAGTACCGATATTTTCCTGACCGTCGAGATCATTCGCATTTTGGTCTCTGCTTTGGTGTCTCAGTTGGCTCATTGAGCCGTTTTGGTCGTTCTTACCAATAAAGCGCCGGTAGCATGTTAAAGAGTACAACAGTATGTCCGCTGTGTTCGAGCCCAGTGGTATATACCCAATTCGGCATGAATATTATTCCGTAGATTATGAATCGGGCACTACAGTAGAATGCTACATGAACGTCAAATACAACATTCTACATATTTTTCTCCTCGTAAAGCTACAGTACGCATATTAAGAATAAGTTACTTAGAATTAGTTACATTTATGGGACTGAACTGGACTGAAGACTAAACTAGGTGTATCCTCTATGATAGGTCTCCAGGCACTCAACCCGCGTGTAGTTACAACACATCAAGTGAATAATGGAGAGATCAGAGAGATTACATTAAACATTATATTAATCTTAGTGCCCAATATAACAAATACCAGCAAGAAGGCTAGCAAAAGCCAAACCTGCCAAATTCCAGTGCCCTTAGAGCACTCTCACAGAGACCCAATTTAGACATAACATGTTTTAATTGGCATGAATACAACAACAAAACCACACTAAAAACATTTTTAATACAAATAATTATTAAACATACAATTACACTTAAAACTAATTTATAAAGGCAAAGTAGAGGTATAGTATAGTCTGTGTTGTAGCGTCATGCCAACACGGGACTTTCTCAGCTATGCTGCAGTGTCCTACCACAGCGCTGGTTTTCAATTTCGACGATTTAATGTAGCTTTAGTTGCTACTTAAACCTTTAGTAACATAATGTTATCGAGTTCTTAGGTTTTCGCGATTGTTACACATAGGAAATGAAACTATTTTTCCTGCCAACCGTGACCATGGGACCTGTAAAGGGCCCGAAACGTTGGTTTGTTTGAAAAAACAAATATACGCGATTTAAATCCGGAAAAATAGTTTAATTTCCTAAACATAATGTTAGTTGTGAAATTGTTATGCCACAAAGGTTTGCACTGTGAACGCTGGATGAGTTCCATTCCCGGTACGATAATTTTAGGAAATGAACATTTCTGAAATGGTTCAGGTCTGGATGTTCTGGGTAGTTAAGAGTGAATACCGTTGTTTTGGTACTCATAGTGCAGGAAGTTCCGTAATTTGAGACCAGGCAATTGTTGTGGACGTCTGTGACATTATTATTAATATTATTGTTTTCTGTATTTTTCTTTTATGGGTTGTCTACATCTTTGCCACTGCAACTATTAATGTGACGCATTTCTTCAGGTGATTCCATATGAGAAATGGAATGTGATGTTTTTCTGTTACTATGTGTATTATTATTATTATTATTGTTATTAGAAAAAAAATGTCCAATTCTTCGATTGTACAGGAATATCGAAGTTAAAACAAGAAACCCAGTTTACAACTCTAATAGACGTAACTTACAATTTTAAAGGAAATTGATTCTGTGTGCGTACATAACAACATAATAATAATAATAACGTACATACTCAACATAGCCCCGCACTAGGGCAACCCTGTGTCGCGGTTGCCATGGACACACACATTGACAACCACAAATTACACCCAAACTCACGAGAGAAATAAATGTAGGCCATACAAATATTTCTCCCGGCCCGGGAATCGAACCCGGGGACCTCTGCGTGGCAGTCCGGTATGGTAACCGTTCGGCCACGGAGGCAGTTAAAAACATAGAACATAAAACATCTGAATCAAACTACGTGAATAGCATTTTTCCTTCAAAATAGTAAATTGTTGATTCGTGATAAAGGCAAAGATATGTAAGAATGTTATGTTTGTTATTTTGAGATTTATTCTCATATTCTTTACTCCTTTAACAAATATATGTTCCATCATTGCCATTTAAAGCAATCCTTTGAAGGTTTATTTCATCTTAATATTTTCAAAGCATCATTGTCTGAATAAATTGTGTTTTTTTTCTCCGCATTGCAAATTATTCTTAAAATACAATAAGTTAATTTTAACACAAATTTCAACTGCCAGGGGTCAAAACCCTGCATAAAAACCAAAGTTTGGAATTTCCTGAACGTTCAGACAATACGGATCGATGATTGCTATCTCGGTTTGAAAGTCATTCACTCTACAAGAGAGTTTCGATATTCTTTATGATTCATCTAGGCTGTCTACATCGTTGCCAATGCAACTAATAATAGGTGACGCATTTCTTCAGATAATTCCAGGTAGTGTAATTAGAAATGGAATGTGATTTTTTTAAACTTCTTTTTTTAAATTTATATCTAGCAGTAGAACGTACAATGTGTTGGTGATGATAATGAGTGAATGATGATGGCAAAATAGATGAAAAAATAACCATGTGGGGTCAAACTCATGAATGTGAATGAGTCAATTTTATTTTCATCTATTTTTTCTTTTCTACGTTATTTTGTATTTGTTTTGTCAGATTGCAAAAATGTTACTGTTCGCATTTAGTCACTTTATAAATTGAAGGTGAGATATTTTTAAGGCCGGAAACGGATTTCTGATATTACTATTTTCATAGTATATAGCAAATATTTATAGATATAAATATTTTCTTATACCATTATCCATAAAGTAGACTGTCGGATTGTTTGCCGCTTTGAATGCCGTAGAAAAAAAAACACTTTCATAGTGTTGCCTGAAATTGTATTGTAACATCATTATTCACAAGTGGACGCCCAAATGAACCACATGGTCACACGGTGGTACTACACGTAATTGAACGGTGACGTGTATGACAAGTCACGCACTCCAAAATCGAAACGAATGTGTTAAAATAAACAACTGTTCCACTTGTGTAGTTCCCTTTGTATACAGAGTGTTTTCTAATAGTAGTTTGTACATACACGTTGTGCATATGGTCAATGGTCATGTCTGACTCCATGTGCACTAGGAAGAAACCACGTTTCTTTTCCAATTTATACATACATATTAAACGGAAAATTTGAGACGTTCCGCCTTCAAATATCTACCCTTATGCATACAATACCTGTGTTAGGAAATCTGTCTAGTATTTAGATATATAGATTTTGACTTCGCGCTAGACAAATTGCGGAACTGTGTGATAGGAGAGCGTAGCAGTGTAGAAGTTGTTAATGACAAAGTTGAAAATAAAGATGCTTAGGTGGTTTGGACTTGTAAGGAGGATGAACGCAAGAAGATGACGAAACAGATTTATAAGACCAAGGCGAAAATATTGCGACCAAATTGAGGACATCCTAAAGAAATGCCAGGTCACGAGGATCCTTAACCGCTCGTAGATCCGGCGAAAGACGGGTGACAGGATCGTAGGAAGGGGATGCCTGTGATTTGTGCCTACCACTGTGGGAAATACAGCATGAGTTGTGTACATATGAACTAGTCATAAAAATCTCTAGAGTTCTTTTTACACACTATAATGAGTTTAAATTTCATGTGACATGGGAACAAACTGGAAAACTACCGTCGTGACTCCTTGTAACTGTGGAGTTACACGGGAGAAATAACTACCAGGGCAACAATAAATTCCCACGACTGTATTGTTGCCCTGGTAGTTATTTCTCCCGTTTTTGGAACGTAGCGACAGTTTCTATGAAGACCGATAAAATTATGCTTATAACTTTTGGTTGAGAGCACTTCCTACTCATCCCCCTCTTTTGTTTCTTTTCTTTACATTCCATGAAGTGTTAATTAAAGCTATGACTTTACGTTTCCTTCGCACTAAAACTAATTTGCATGTAGTTATTATAAAAACATAATAGCGGTAACATCGGCGTCATAATAAGGTTATGTTTGTATAGAACATCCTGTACGTATTGTACACGGTGCATTTTTTTTAAATGATAAATAATTGTGGGCGTTATTCGAATATTGCTGTAATTTAGTGATTGTGTTTTGTTTTTGTTTTTAGATCATCATTGTGTTTTTGTTACTTGTTCAATGTGATTACTGACAACATTTTTCACTGCCAAAAAAAAGAAACCTTTCTATACCATCAAAAACAGTTTTTGTCCAGTTCCAAACAACTTCCCTTTACCTTGATGTAAAGAAGACGATCTTTGAGGACTACAATTCGCTTTGATATATGACTATGTCGAGTCTGGGTAAGATATGGGGAGATAGAGTGACAAAGAACTTATTACAGTGATTATAATTAAGAATGATTAATATAAAGATTTTTTTTTTTTTTAATATATAATAGACACACGCTTGGCCACAATCTCACCTGATGTTAAGCGACGATGTGACCGACGATGGGACGCGTTTGCCTAAAAAATGCCTATTCACTCTAGCCTTGAATAGCCCCAAATTGTACTTTTCGGGAAATACAGATGCCGGTAGAGCATTCCATTCCTTTGCCGTACGCATCAGAAAGGAGGAGGCAAAGCGCTTAGTGCGAATAGGTGGAATATCAACGACATAAGAATGGAGTGCTCCGGACCTTCTAGTCGACCGAAGGAGGAACGGTGAGGGCGGAACCAAATTGAAAAGATTTCTATAATAATAATAATTATTATTATTATTATTTATTTCGGACCATTAAAGATATCTATAGCATGTTAGTACGACAATTTAAAAACAAGGTTAGTATAATTCAGTGCAGACTTAATTTATAAGTACACTATAAATTGGGCTACGCCCTTAGTTTGCTTTATCCAGAATTTTACTATTGGACTGTCAAAACTTCCTGATATTGCACTTAGAATTCTGTTGGGACTTTGCCTCACGCGACTCAACAGCAAAACAATCTTTTTCTGTATTGCGGCCTGGAAGCTGTCCGTGTGATCTTCCGCGAATACGGCCGAGGCACTGCACCAATTTGGCAATCCCATCAGCACACTAAATGCGTTGTTATATTGAAAGCGTAGGGCGCTATAGGCACGTTTCGTATACCTCAACCACAGGCTACTCTAGTAGAAGGATTGGTTGTAGGCTTTAAATAGCGTTATTTTAACTTCATATGAGCATCGAGCAAACCTGCGGGCATATTACTCCGAACCGCTAACGCCCTACGCTCCCTTTCGATATCCTGATCATCGTTCAGATCACTCGTGAGAATACGACCAAGATATTTGACCCTGTCTACGACCTTCAACGGGGTATTATTCAACACAATAGGAGGAATATAGTATGGCTTTATTTTACCTGCCTTGAATACCATTACCTCGCTTTTCTTCGGGTTATACTCTAGACCATGGGCGACGGCATATACCTCACAAGTCGTAAGCAACTGTAACTCTAAGTCTATAGGTTATAGGCAAGCACTTGGCCTACTTCTTAGTGAGCCATCTCATTAAAACGTACTTAGGCATAGCAAAACTGTATAAATAAAATAGAATTACTACTATAACTATGAAAGAGAGAAGCTGTGGTGCTTGTAGATTTGATTGCGAAGTCTTTTAAAATTACTATCAAATATATCCATCCCTAAATCATCGTCAGGATCAGCCATAAGGTCATTGTAGGCCCGACACATTCTCGTCCACGGGTTGTAAAAAGAAGTATTATTAGTATATGAACGACAATACACCGAGTGCGGGCGCGGGACGGGCGCACGCACTCACTGTGTGTTTCACGCGTAAGGTCAAATTATTTCGAGGAGTTGGCAAGAATTGTGCAAAAGGCGTTAAATAGGTGTGGCAAGATTGAAAATGTAATACCGGGTTCTCTGTCTAGCGCACAGCTGATTCTATTTTTAATATATTCAACAAAAACTTCCCGAATCTTGTTCTTGTAAGTACTGGAAAACGCGATATAACTTCATAATCTACTCTCAATTCCGAACTCTCTCCCTCTCGTGCCATAACTGACTCTGAATGCCACAATTCCCATACCTAACGTTTTTTTTTTATATCAAACTTACCAATTTCATCTAACAAGCTTTATAATGATAATTCTTAGAAACGTAGCACTACAACCAGTTAGGTATTATTATACGGGTCAGTATCTCGCATTCAGTAATAACAACTGTACTAAAGGCTTAAAGGTACGTACTAAAGAGTTACTTTATGTTCAAGGTTTCTAGTTGCATATGCAGCGAATGCACCTTCCTGTTATTGCCTCGTATAACTAAGCCACTTTCAAATTGTTTTATGAGTAAGTTTAGAGAGAAATCTAGCGGAAATTACGTCGCTGAATTAAATGCGTGCAGTTACAAATTAAACATCGTTAAATACCGTAATTACTGTAAAGCTTTAAACTCCGGAGTCTTCGATTTAGATTGGTTAACTGAATTAAAACTGCGTTTAACGTTACTTGTTGAATGTAAACTAATTTATTATTTGTTTTTTTTTTAAGTATAAACAACTTAAGTCACAATGTAATAGAAAGTATATTAAATAATTATAACCAAAACAGTTACGTTCTCTCTTACTGTAAAATAAGCATTAAGATCCCCTGACATATTTATTACAGAACACGAAATAAAAATTTCATTAAAATGTCTCTAATAACAATTGAATGAAACTTGTTTTTCCGTGGATGATTGGTGATAGAACGTTTGTGATTTTTTTGTCGAGTGGAGTGTCAATCGTGTTTCGGACCCCGTAGTTCACTACTAGTATCTTATGTTGTCTCAATTCACCTTAAGAAATGTACATCCTACTGCTGGGCACTTCTTTGCCTTCTAATCTCCTTGACTAGGCTGCATTGTGTTCCATTATCTTTACTGTACCCCTCCGTCTTTTGTCCAAGTTCTCCTAATCTTTGTCTTAGCATCCTTTTGTCCAGGGAAGATATTTCAATAATGCCTGTACTACCTGCCCTTTTGTTCTATTTTTATTGTTGAATTTTACTGAAGGTTTAAAGCTGGTAATTGTATGCGAACAAAAAAACCTATTTTAACTTACACTTCGCAGAATCATTACATTTAACAAAGGTACAGCAAACTGTACATTGCCTACAAAATATATCCCCCTATTACCTTTTCATTGACAAATGAATTCTCTGCACCAAAGTACCGTAATAATCTCCGGCAGCACACTTCAGAAGACATTGACAAAAACCCATTAATAAACAAAATTAACTAAAATAACAGATAATTCACGTATTTACTTCGAATTTTTGCTCGACATGTTTCGAACCAATTCGTGGTCCTTAATCATGAGAGCGGCGGTGACTCGACGGAAACTGCGCGCCAAAACCCTGGCAGCCCGATCACTCAGAAACTACCCTCGTTTGCTTCATTTTCAATAGTCATACGCAGGATTGCCCACTACACTGATAAAGTACTTAACGCTGTTTTCCAGCCGGGGGTACCGACCATCCACTATTACGATATAAATTTGAATGACGACCAATCTCGATAGCTTCACGGAATTAATGAAATGAAAAAAATCTTCTTAAATAGTTCCGTTATTTTTGTTAATGTGTCTGAGCCTCACGGTGGTTTTCTATCTATTTAACACAAAATTAAGTTCACTGAATCGGTCCTTCCGAGAGTAGAATCCGGGACCTCTCATCTAGCGCCCAGATTACTAACCGCTGGCACTCCACAGTCACAATAAACCGGTTTTGCAATTCATAGCTACCTAACATGTATCGTCGATTTTATCACGAACGAAAGAAGAAGCCTGTTTCGATTCAAAATTTCATTTTTTTTTTCATTTATTGATGAAAATAACATAGTTTACATTTATATAATTGTAAAGGATGTAAGGGAGCAATCACCACCTAAGCTCCTAATGTCAACCTCACCTGCACGTAGTGCATCCTGCAGTACCTAACGAGGCTCTGGCGTCTGGTCTATGGCGGTAAACTTTACTGGCCACCAACGGGCAGCAGCGTCGGGGGTGTAAAATACTGTGTCCTGCGATCTCCAACCCGCATCCCCAGTGTGGAGATAATGGGCATAAACCCCACAAATTAACGACACAACACAGGAAAGGCCCCTAGTTCCTAGCCGCCTTGCTATTCATGGTCACGGTAGCGGCCATGGTAACGGCGGGGCAGGGTACCTCAGGCTACTTAAAACAACTGACCCTGGCATCGTTTAATGGATGAACTCTGAGGCTTGACGAGCATCTAGCACAGTTGGAAGCGAAGCTAGAGAACATAAGATGGCATGTTCTGAGGCTATGCGAAGTCCGAAGAGAGGGAGAGAGGATCTTCTGTACTTCCGCGAAGGTGATTAACCATCCCAGAGTGGCGTAGGATTCCTCGTCAACAGGGCCCTCTCTAGCAACGTTGAGGAGATATCTAGTGTGCCGACCAGGGTAGCGTACCTTATACTTCGGCTATCAAAAACCTACAGCTTGAAGATTATACAGGTCTACGCGCCGACCTCGACACATTTAGATGGCGAAATGGGAGGTCTGTACGAGGACAAATCAAGAGCCTTACATAACACCACCAAGGCCCATAAAAACCAATTTTAATTTTTTCCATACACTGCTACTTGTCATCTAATACCCGTATACATTATATTAGATAATTTAAAAAATTCGTACGATACGTCAAAATCGTAAGCAACCTCCTGCAGTTATAAAGAACGATATGTGCAACTACGTCTAGCATAGACTAACAACCGTGCTTATATTATCCATTAATACAAATCAAATATTCAATCCTGACCATGGCCCGGAATGAAGTGAGAGTTCCCACGATCGCTACACCCGACACGAACCGGCCCTTTTATAGGAAACCTCATTTTCTGCGCAATTTATTTCGCACCATGTATTATTGACTCGTATATTAGACTTTAGCCGTAAGCACTTAAGGACTTCAAGAAAGTACTTTGATTAATAGATAAACGTGTTTATTTTTTTTAAATTACAAAACACAGCAAAACAGTATGTAAAAACTAATTTATTAAAAATGACACTTTAAAGTAGAGCTTCTTGTGTCTTCACAAGAAGCTCTACTGTAAAGTTTTATCCAGGGAAATCTTGAACAATGTGAGCATTGCTGTGTTCCGGTTTTGAAAGATAAGGGTGTGGTGTTAAAATTACAAGCACATGGGACTTGTCAACTTATTCCTCCGTTCCCCTTAAATCTTTGCGATTTAAAGCCCTTAGTGCCATTGCAACAATCATGGATAGGCGTGTCGTTTACCACTAGGCGCACGGATTTTGTGTTCCGTCTCTCGATATAAAAAAAAAACTAATTTTCGTGTTGTCGCTATGTTCTAGCTAACAAGACGTTAAGTTGGCGCTACGGCTAAAAAGTCGATGAAAAAACAAATACAAAGACCCAACAACAAGCTCATAGAAAATTCGTGAGGTTCGCTGGTTCGTTCCGTGGCTTAGTTGGCATAGCGTCTGACACGGTTTGCTTAAAGACGTCGTTTCGAATCCGGCCGGATCGAAGACATTTTTTCTAAGTGTTCGATGTTTGTATTAATAATTATGACAAGTTAGTGGAGTAATTTCACAAAAAATAATTCAATATCAATTCACTGAAATTTTATTGACGGTTGTTTTAAAATAGGTATTATTAGCAAAGTCGACACTTTACCGCTCCAAAGCTTTTTTGATTGCATACAACGGCTGTCAGTTACAGCAACCCATACTTTATTTGTTCTTGTCACCCAATGGCGTGTAAGGACTAGATCATATTTTTACTATACACCGTATAATCATATAAAATCGCACCCTAAATGTAATAAGGCAACATTTGCAAAATGACAACTTTTCAGGAGAGATGCTTAAAGATTCTACAAACGTAATTAGTCTATAACTTTTTTCTGCTTAAGAGTCTATACTACCCCAAATGGATTTGGTTGAATTCATCACTTTGGAAAAAATATATAGTAAAATTGAGGATATACACTATTCCGTGTACTTGGTACTTGGTGCAACGGGCTGGTATCCGCAACTCGACGACAAGGCGCCTATTTTGCGTGTAAAAACACGATTCCTCAAAGTTTTCACGATAGAAAAAAAACTCAAACTTATCACGAAATTTTACAAACGCTGTCGCTGTGTTCAGTAGGTAATTTACATATACCAATGATATTTTTTTAACATCACCTGAACTAAATAGAACACGTTTACTATACGATATACATTTTTCAAACGGCGTTAATTTAGTTTGTAAAAAATAAATTCTGAGATAAAGTCAGTGTCCCTGCCACTGCACCTTAGCAAAATGAACCGTATTGGTACGGGAAAAACAAAACAAAAATATTCGAGCTAAGGTAGTATCGACTCTTAAATGGGAGAGTTATAAAATTTCATACATCGTAATTTGTTACATGCACGTTTGCCGTATGGTCACCAAGGGTACCAAATAAAGATCGGGGCTAGCTACAAACTCCGCTTACAATCAAAACTGTTTTGTAACTGGGAAGGCTTCAACTTTGCTGATTGTACACTTGTACTGAGTATAGAATGAATTTAACTCGTAGCACCATTCAATACACCCAGACAGATTCATTTGGCACAGAAACGTACCAAATTTTGGATAAAAAAATTGGTTCTTCCGGTAGCAAAATCTTGCGTAACGCGCAGATGACTTACTGTGAGTCACAGGTACTCTAGAGACCTTTTGTCCTTGAATTCTCATCGACAAACAACTGAATATTATCTGAATCTTTTATTTTTCTCTAATAATGATCTTTAGCAACACATCCGTCTCATTTCGTGATCAACGATATTCTCCCGATGAAGGAAAAAAGTTGTACAGCGGCCATATTGAAAAAGGCTTAATTTTTGTAGTTATGAATTCTGACTTCGTCATAAACTTTTGGAAGAAATTGCCCAAAGTGTTCTTTGTAAAATTGCTAAACTATGTCCGCCTCATGTCATAGTTTTCAGGTCGTTTATCAACTTTTTTAGATTTCTGTAGTCAGGTTATCTCGTATTTTTCTCTTCACGTTAAAACCAAAATTCTATACAACGATAAGGTAGTTTTTTCCCTGATGTGGTGGGAAATCTGGAAGATATCGGGAAGAAAGCTTATATATTATAATCAATAAATAATTTACATTTATTGTCCAAAGCAATTTACAATATTCAGTTTCAACATGGTTTCAACACAGCCGACGCAACGTTTGATCACTGCAATTCAATAACTAGTTACAATCATAAGACCTAGGTACCTACTACCTAAGTGACCTAAGTGCCTAGATTCAAGTTGCGCCATCTGCCAGTAAACAAGTCCACCAATTCACCTTCTAGCCCACAAACCACAATCACTACTTCTTAGTACAGTCCTATACAGTTAGGTTTAGGATTTAGATGTTGCTAATGTAATAGTCATTGCAACATTTTGGAATAATAATTGTTTTTAACTGACTTCAAAAAAAGGAGGAGGTTCTCTATTCGTCTGTATGTTTTTTTTAAATGTATGTTACGCGATAACTCCGCCATTTGTGAACCGATACTGATGATTCTTTTTTTGTTGGAAAGAGGATACCTCAGAAGTGGTCCCATTTAAGAAAATATTCCACTTCTAAGGATGGTGAACTAGGGGATGAATGACTTTGGAAGTCGGTTTTTTTTACGGAGGAAAGGTCATTATATATTTCTTTAATGAACACTAGCGAATGTTAAGTATTGTTTACAAAGCTGCCCGAAAGAAACTCGTTTGAATACATTACACTTACAGGTTTGAAAGTTTCTTCGTTCGCAACATCAGCACCTCAGTACGGTATAGGAGCAACGATTGCAAATTCTTGCTTAAATTGTTCTTGCGTATCCTTTTGCATCTACAATGAAAAGAACCTTCCGCATATGCTAATCCACATTTCAGACTATCTTACATCTGTCATCCCAAATTCGTCAAACGACTCACAAATAACTTACCTTTTTTTATATAATACTAAACAACAATAAAATCGATGCACTGTACTAGGTATGTAAGCGGGTATTCTGGTCCATGGCCATCGCGGGTCGGCGAATGCAAGGCCCCTGTTGCAACTGCGGTTGCACCTTAGAACTCTGCAACCGGTACTAAGTACTGACGATTTATGCCTTTGATTTGCATGGTGGAAAACCGTGGAACCCTTTCGTATAACATCAGAAAAAAATATCGAGTGAGTTAAGTAAATTTTATGTGACATCGTGCATATATTTAAGGCTAAGTATAAGTTGCTTGGACTTTTTTTATTGAGGTGTATATAGGTGTTTGACCTTTGAATTGCACTCCTTAGCTCTTTAATTAATGTTCCTTGCGAAAATAATAGCGGAACAATCCATGGCAAGAGCGGTGTTGCACAAAAGGAATGACCTGGATGAAAATTTACGCCAATTTGAGAAAAGCACTTGATCTTTGTTTCGTGCTGTCGAGAGTACAAATCGCTTTAAATTTTGGAGTTTAGTCAAAGTCAAAGTCAAAGTCAAAGATTATTTATTCCATAGGTAAAATAAATTTACACTTGAAAACGTCACATTTAAGCTACTGCTCGTTCACTACGCTGACCTCCCTGAGAAGAACGAGCAAGAAACTCTAGGGATTGCTCTTTTCAAATAAACTTAAATGCTATGGAATACATTTTGAATCAAATTTGTGTGGATTCTGGAGCCATGTCGTCTTTCCATACATCTTTATCTAACACGTAGTCTTCAATTTTGTAATATGATTTTTCGATCAAAATATTTTTAATGTAGTTTTTAAACTTAGGAAATGATAAACTTAATATATGCTCCGGAATCTTATTGTAAAAACGTATACAGTTCCCCATAAAAGAGTTGTTTACCTTGGTTAAACGAAATCGTGGTACCATGAGTTTGGACTTAGCTCTAAGGTTAATGTTATGGATATCTTCTTTCTTATTGAAATTATGTATATTTTTACGGGCATATAAAATATTTGAGTAAATGTACTGCGATGCCACAGTCATGATACCAGTCTCCTTAAATTTTTCTCTGAGAGATACCCGAGAGCCTAGACGGTACACAGAACGAATCGCTCGTTTTTGCAATACAAATATGGTTTGAATATCTGCCGCTTTACCCCACATGAGAATCCCGTAGGACATTATACTATGGAAGTAACTAAAGTAAACTAGTCTAGCAGTACTAACATCGGTAAGCTCACGTATTCTGCGGACTGCGTATGCAGCGGAGCTTAATCTGCTGGCCAGGGACGATATATGTGGAAACCACTGAAGTTTACTATCTAAGGTCACTCCCAAGAAGACTGCTTTATTAACAAGGTCTAACTTTTCTCCGTTTATTTCTATGCTTGGACTAGTCGATTTTACGTTAGGTAATTCAAATTTAACACATTTTGTCTTCTTGGCATTAAGCAATAAATTATTAGCATTAAACCAATAAACTACCTTAGAGAGGGTATCATTAATACGGTCATGGTTAATGTCATGTCTGTCTGTTTTAAAAATCAAGGATGTGTCATCAGCAAACAACACTATTTCGCAATGGTCCTTAACAAAGAATGGCAGATCATTAATATAAATCAGAAATAAGAAAGGTCCAAGTATTGAGCCCTGCGGAACACCCATTTTTACTGGAGAACCCAAAGAAGTTACTCCATTTATGTCTACTTTCTGAATTCTACCGTTGAGATATGACGAGACAAGTTTCGACGCCTTGCCATTTACACCGTAATGTTCCAGCTTCCTAATAAGAGTATTATGATCAACGCAATCAAATGCCTTTGAGAGGTCACAGAAAACACCAATAGCGTTCTGGGACCTTTCCCAAGCATCAAAGATGTGTTTTAGTAACGCTACCCCCGCATCGCTAGTCGATCTACCACTAGTAAACCCGTATTGTTCACTATGAAAAATATGATTCCTACCGAAAAAGGACAGTAATTGAGTTAGCATAACCTTTTCGAATATTTTACTTAAAGCTGGTAAAATTGAAATGGGCCTATAGTTGCTAGGATCAACTTTCCTACCGCTTTTGAATAAGGGAATAACCTTGCTGTATTTCATTAAATCGGGAAAAACACCTTCGTCAACGCACCTATTGAAAGCTACAGCTAACTGTGGGGAAATGAGATTAATAACTGAGTCTATAACTTTAGTTGATATGCCCCAGAGATCTTCAGTTTTTTTAACATGTATTGACTTAAAAGCTTTTATGATGTCTTGTGGATTAACATGACGAAAATTAAATAAACTGCCACAAACGTTAACATTTTCCTTTAGGAGATCAATAGCAAGTGAAGGGGAGGAATTTAATGATTTTGTAGTGTTCACAGCAATTTCCGAAAAGAACGATTCAAAAGCTTGGGCTACTTTATCTTTAGATTTTATAAGTTTGCTGTCTAATTCTAAAACTATATCTCTATCGTGTAGTGATACTAAGGAAATAAGCTCTTACGAAAGAGAATTAAATAAAATTAACATATTTTTGGGATCTGAACGAATTCGGGTTGAAATTGTGAAGAACAATAGGCTTCTCTTTCATACTCGTAGCAAGTTTTGCCACAGCGTGCAGCGTTAGGTACAGTAACTTAAAAATATACCAACAAGCTTTTTAACAAAGAACCTTCGAAAAAATGTGTCATAATTTTTTAGTAGTTCATATTCGTTGATTATTATGTGAGCGAAACTGTGGGTGGTCTTGCATAAAATTTATATTAAAATTTATTAACAAGTGTAGAAGACTTGTTTGCTTTCACATTACAAGTACCTATTAAAATTTAATCGTAAGGCATCTTGAATATTGTGGTTAATTATGATTTTCATACTTAAATGTCTTGTCGAGGGTTTTCAAATGCTTACTTCATTAAGTTTTATTGACGACACCATGTGGATAAGTTAATGGAAATAAGATACATTAAAAATGGACATGTTTACAAGTCTTTTCATTTAATGAATAATGTTACAGAGTTTGAATAGTAATTTTATTTAGACTTAAAAGACTGGCTACTACTACTAAGTAAACTTGCGCAGGTTTAGGGTCAGGTATTCATTGCATGCATAAATAGTTTCATGATAGACTGGATGTTCTAATAAGTCAAGGATGTGACCAGTTTAAGTCAATACCTGCTTAGAGCCCTGAAGATATGATGTAACTTCGATGATTTAACCTGTGTGTCTTGGTTTGTACAGTTTTACTAACGGTGTGAATTTGTTTGGCTTTGCACAAATTTTCTTGCGGAAGCTTGCTTTTTAACCGAACCGTGTACCGTATTGCTAGTTTACTCTCAGTGTAGCCGGGCTCAGCAGACTAGCTTTAAACTTAATAGAATTGATGGTATAGTAATCACCATTCAATGTTCTGCGATTCTTTATTTATAGCTTTCTTATACAATTTGTTGAAATTTTTTTATCATTATATTTACACAAGACAACATTAAACAAATACCTACTTACATGAATATGCGTTCTACCTTTAAGTTATCTGCTAAGAAAAGTTTAGAGTTGCACCCTGTAGCATTGTGCAACGTTTACCCCTTGCATGCATACTTATTCTTTGGCGGAAGTAATTGCTCCGAAAATCCCCACTTCAACAAATGTCCTTACTTCAAATAACCTGAGCCCGAAAATTGGCCATGACAAATTCGTGTCCAGAAGGAAGACTCTCAAAAGGCGGGAGGTAGACGGTACTCTTTTGCACGTGAGGTTGTACGTTAATGTAATGCAAATAAATACTGTCCTACTTATGCGTTGTAAAATACTCTATAATACTGACTATTACGTAGTAATCATAAATAGCATACTTATAGCAATACTTATTACTTCTGCATTTCGTAAAAGACCTTACTTTAAACTACTCAACGTCTACGTGTATAAATAATTGCCCGAATCGTTCAGTTTCAAGTGCATAACCAAATTTTATTATTTACGGTTCACAAATGACCCAAAGTCGAGCTCGAGTTGCAACCATAATGTTTGCCTGAGGGTTTGTTTATAAAATGAATAAAGCGTTGACAAGTAAGATCGTAAAGAGTTTAATTCACCACCAGTTGCAATTAACTTTTTTAATAAATCCTACTCGTACTCCATTTCGGTTCAATTTATTTCTTATTTTGTTTTTGTTTTGCATTGTCGATTCGTAAAACAAATTTCCAGCGATTGTTTTCTTAAAATACTGTTAAAGGCGTAATGATTACATTTGAAGTTTACTTTTAAAATAAACTTTCAGTACAATCACACGACAAACGCCCTCCAAATCATACATGTATACATTGTTAATCAAAACCACCCTTGTGCTCGCCCCGTTACCTGTCAATGCCATACCCATTACCCGACTGCCCTTTCATCCCCGCTGTCAGTCGACATTTTTACTTTTTTTTTCGACCATACTCTAGTTTAATCGATAACTATTCTCTATAAAATGACTTTATCTTAAAGTGAAACAATTGATACTACCCAACAACAATCTTAATAATATGGTATAGATTTAGATGATAGTTATCTATAAATGGTTTTAGAAAAAAAAAATGTTCTGATAGACTTATTTCACGCGAGTCAACATTTTAAAACCTTCTTAATAAAGAACAAAGAACTTAATTAAGTGTAATCTCTCTTAAGATTTACTCTTATAGTCCTTATTTTAAGTTCATCTGTAGAACAACTCATTATTTTTAGTAAAATTATTTTATGCACATCCAGTAAAGTCTATTAATACTCTGAAAACTAGTGTTCTTAAGTTTATTCTAGATATATTTAATTTATAGACATTCTGTAGTGTTTGTACTTATTGACAAACACGTTATAGCGCGTCTTCAGCAGATTTTATTTAAAAAACAACTACAATTAGGGTTTTTACTCTATTGGACGTTGTAAGAGTTCATGCAAAATGGATAAAGTAAAGAATATTAAAAGATCTGGTGGAGGTGGTGAACCTTGGATATTAAGTCACATCATTCGATACAATCAGCGTTGCCAATGCCAATTCGACTCATCCGTAGAACAAAGATCTGTATGCAAGACTACTTGTTCTCAGGACATAGTACATTTCGTTCGTTCTTCTTCGCTGTAGATGTCAGATCGACCGTTGTTCGATTTTATATTTCCGTAACGAAATAAGATATATAAATTGTAAAAACACCTTTATATAGGCCTTAGTTTGAATAACGAAATTATTCACTAACGTACTTATTCTCTTTTCGCTATATAATCACATCGGACTCTGTTCTTCGAATAAGTCGAATTGTTCAAAATCCCCAAAAATCACGGTAAAAATCCCCAAATTTGGGGAGGGCAAAATTCATATTCCACACAAATTCTCTACATCTCGAGTTTTCATTATTTATTAGAAATACATCGCTTAAAAATATAATTAAGAATTGAGAAACTCAAAATGTAATAATCTATTACGTTTGCTGTGAATGTAAACAGAATGTAAAAAGTAAAATTAATTATAAAATTAGATGACCTTAAACCGTTTATTTATTTTAATTAGATTCAACATTAATCTGTAATCATTCTTTGAAAAAGAAACCATTTGTTGTGCATTTGGCGTCACCAAATGCACGACAAATGGTTTCTTTTCTTATTTCTAAGTTAATGTTAGAAATAATCAATGAGTTTCGACCTATATTTAATATTTAAAGTTGACGAGTGGTAAGTTGTTGTGGAAGTACCAACTGCTCGGCTTTGTTTATCAATAGCTGATTTCGTTTTGGTTTTGTTTTGTAATACTATCAAACGAGAAAATCGCTAAGAAACATCGCGTTTTGTAGACAATCATAAAAGTTTCATAGGAGTGAATATTCTTCTACAAGATCAACTACACTAAAGCAAGTAAAAACAATCTTTTCGTATTCTAAAATTTTTCTATAGATAAAGCTATAGACAAAATGCTCCCAACAGTGTTCTAAAAAGCTCTAAATTTTTATCGCCATTTTTATTTTTAAAGAATGACTGAAGTAGCCGAGAAAAATTTATTTTCTTTTTAAAAAGTAAATCTAAGTTGAAATTAGCTTGAAGAAGTCTAGAACTTCTTGGCAATGGTTTGTTTTGTGACTTATTTTGTATGTTTAAGCTTTCTATAAATATTTAAAACCGCAAATCAATAAGTGTATATTTATTAATTTTATACATAAATATTTAAAATTTAGCGAGCGCATTACTTTTATGACAGGTTTTACATTACTTTTCACAATGTATTTGAAGTCGCACGTCAATTCGCGCTTTCTAATCGATTAAACATTGCACGAAAAAGTCAGAAATATTATATCTTATTTCGCCATGTTGCAATTTTGATAGTTTATATTTTGTAAGCCATTAAACTTGAAATCTATTAGTATTAAGAGAATTGCATCTTATGTTTGTAACGCTTTAGTATTTTGGTTTTAAAATGCTATAAATTATCTAAAAACTGTCTACAAGACTAAATAAAAACTGTCTATATTCTACAAATTGTCTCGTAGCATTCTAGAAGGGTTATTTGAGAAAAAAGATAAAAATCACTCTTAACACTACCTACAGATAGTTTCTCAAAGCACTCTTGTGATTTACTAATAAAGTTGTGCCCACTTTTACTTTAAGTTGTCTAGAAACCTTCTTCGAGATATCTCGAGGGAATTTGAACTCTTAAAATATTCAATCGAATTAAATTATATTAGATATCTTATAGTATATATTTACATATGGATGTGCTGCTTGGGTAACAATACTCCTGACATCTTCTTTCGCGTCTCATTCGCATCAACCTTTTCATATACACCGTTTATCCCTGCTATATGATAAAAAACCAATCAAGTGCTATTTAAACCAGGTGTCAAAATTATCAAGACATTTATTTTCTATGATTTCACGGAAATTATCTGATAATTATCCATGCTGATCCATAGCTTTGTCTCTAATTGAAAAAAAAAAAAAACAATTACAAACAGTGGGAAAACTAAATAAACATCAAGAAAAATGTTTAGGAAAACGATTTTTTTTTAATAATAACGCACACACTCAACATAGCCCCGCACTAGGGAAACCCTGTGTCGCGAGCGCCATGGACACACACATAGACAACCACAAATTACCCAAACTCACGAGAGAAATAAATGTAGGTCATACAAATATTTCTCCCGAGCCGGGAATCGAACCTAGGATCTCTGCGTGGCAGTCCGGCATGGTAACCGTTCGGCCACAGAGGCAGTTAAGTTGGTTTGGAACTTCTTTAAAATTGCAATTTGACACTATTGAATACATGTCTGATACAAACACATGACACGACATTGCTAGCGGTAGCAATTTGTTGTTCAGATTGATTTTATAATTATAAGTATCAACATAATTATTATCAATGATAATTATCACTTCGAACCCTGATTTAAATTGAAACTTTAGGTTGGCATTGGGGGTTTAAACCTTACGAAGTTATTAGGCGTATTACGACGTTTTTCCAAGCTGTTGGATAACAGCTTGGAAAAACGTCGTAACTGTGGGCACAATCCGTCAACAGCGCCGAAATACCCTAGTAGAGCAGGCCCTATAGTGTTATAATGCCGAAGTACACATTGGAATCTCGAAGTTTAGAGGCATAAACCGACGACACAATGGAGTCCACTTGCCTCCAGATGCGGCGCCAGGAACACTGCGGCCTTTCACTTTAATTCCCGTGTGAATTTGATATTAAAAATATTTGTAAACGAGTGTTCTGCGTTACACCGTTGATTATCTTATAGCCTGAACTGAACGAATACGCTTACAATAGCTGCGGAAGTCACCTCGACTCGTTAAGTTGATCTGTGTCGCTATGGTGTCGCTTTTCTTCCGTCTCTCCTGACGTAATCATAACGATCAGATATTTTTTGATGTTGATATACCAATTAAAAATCCTTTAACGAAATGCAAGAAAACTGCCTTTTATACCCTGGCACTGCTACCTTTATTTCTCATTTTTCTTGTGTGCAATGTAGAATATCCGTATTGTGTCTTACATAAAGGTTTACACGTACATATCGTATTACTTAGGGCCCTCCCGAAATCATGATGGTCCAGGTCCCTGTTATCTTAAAAAGGGGGCGCTTTCAAAGGGCCTATTCGCCTCCAATAATGTGGGCGAGTTGAGACGTGAATTTATTAAATTGAGCAATACAGGCAATAAGAATTGGCATTTATGGACTGATATTTAGATAATTTGTATAGCGATTATAACACCATAGTTGTGTTACAAGGATTTATTTGCCTGCCCATAAATGTGTCTACTTTTAAGCTGACGTTTATAGAACTTTATTATCACTATTAATGTAAATCTATTTTGTAGGAGAAAGTGTAGATTTATGTCGTATAATCTTTTTGTCAAAGCTCTAAGCGTTACCACTTGTGCTCGTTTTGTTGAAGCTATTACTTTTTGTAATTGATGTATCTTAGCATATACTTTCAACTGTAGTGTACACGTTTTGTACTGCCCTAAAAGCAGGCTCTTTTTACAGATGGCTTTTATATACTGTGCCTTCGATTTTCGGTCTTATGCGGCATTTTTTTTAAATTAGGCTACACATCAAAGCATTATCTGACTGAATGTGGCGACGTGATCGAAGATGTTGTATTCTCATCGAAATAAATTTGTCGAGGAACAGAGGACAGAGCAGAGACTTCTACACCTAAATAGTAATTTATTTAAATATTAAATGGTCCCATGGCAAAAAAATGTTATACACCTCTGTCGGCTTGAAGCCTACATTTTTTTAATGTTTCATCTGTGTAACTTATTGTTAATTCTTATATTAAACATTTAATGTACGTCAGCCATTAGTGTCTTTATAAATAAATTATTTTTAAAGCTTTACAAACGCAGACATATCGACTAAATAGTTATGATCACAATATACACCCTTGTGGTAGACCTTGGTTGAGTTGACATATTTAAACAATGTTACATTAATTCAACGCAGCCTAGGTTTCAATGTTATGTATGTTAGTCCTTAAGGCTATTAATAACACAGGACACTGCATTTTATAATTCACAGTAATGGACATATAGCGATAAGACTCAAAAATTGTTTTCACGTCTTCACTGATATCTTCAGTTGTCTTAAGACACGCTATTGAGACAAAGAATTTTCTTCATTCACTTTAAACCCTTGCAGTTTCGAAACGGTTTGTGCTACTATTACTATAAACTTTACTACCAACTTTAAAAGAGCCTTTGACTTGTTCAACCACGTTAGAAATTTTCAGCGAGAATATTTCTTCTTGCAGTGGTTGGGCTTGGTCAGCTGTTAGGGGAACTGGCGTCTCGAGACCAACGTCTAAAGGCGGTTTAAATTGCTATTGAAATGCAATGTCAACTGACGCAATTCAAGTTGGGTTGTCGTATAATTCAGTGTTGTTTAATTTTTTCTATTTTCTCTTTGAGAAATTATTACGATTACGGATAAAAGTAAAGAAAAACTAGATAGTAATTACTTTCATTGATTTTGGACAACCTGGGTGACTTAATAGTAATCAATATGGACGCTTAATGGAGAGGACTTAGATTCGATTCCCGGATTAATATAAGTTAATTTCATTACTCTCGTAGTTTGAGTAATTTTGTGTAATTTTTCTGAGATATTTCGTTAAAAGAAATTGTTGTTTAACTTTTTAACAGAATTCACAAACAGGAGGTGGTTCTCAATTCGACCATATTTTTTTTACCACCTCTATGGGTGGCAAACTAGGGAATGAATCCTGTTTCGCGCACTTTCCGGTAACCGATTTCAATAAAACTTGGGAAATATAGATACTCTGTAGTGAGATTATTAACACTATAAACCGCATTGCCATTTCAACGAATTAAATTACAAAAACATTTTCGTAGCAGTAGAGCTCCTTGTGAAAGAGTTTATCCAAGGATGTGCTGCCACCTTACCTATTTCTGCTGTCAAGCAGTAATGTGCGCATTATTGCGTCCCGGTTTAGAAGGATAAGGGTGCTGGTGAAATTATAGGCGTATGGGACTTGTCTACTTAGGTATGTCTCAGGGTGGCAGTGCTCCACAGATCTTTGCGATTTAAAGCTCTGGATGGCATTGGAACTATTATGGACAGGCGTATCGGTCGCTTACAACCACCGACCACACTCACACCGACTCACACGACCGACCAAAAACGACTTGTTCATCACATCATTTTGTATAATAAAAAAAATCACCAAAAAAATTAAAGTTTTGCAGCAGCGACAAAATTCAGGCTTTAAACATCATTTCAACATCTTTACAAAAGGTTTAATTTATTTAATTCAACTGCGATTTGTTACACATCGAATCGCCATCCTTAATTTATTAGGTACCCTTATTCATGAGCATTTTAATAATACGATGAAAATAAAAACAGGTTCACAAATGAGCGGAGTGAATGCGTTTAGGGCCCGGTCATCGTACCGTACTTTGACCGTGTTCGAAGCGTGTAGGTGTCGCGCTTGGCCGAAGTCGATGCTTATCCGTCGACAATTAAAACGTTGTTTCGCGACCTGTTGCTTCCCCCGCCACTACGCCATCTTCCCCCGGAGGGGTCAGCTTCAATGCGGCATAGTTCTAACTTTCCCCATTCTAATTTGTTATTATTATTGAAACAAAGATTGAACGACGCAAAGAAAAATTGTATAGATCTGCCTGGACTTGAACCAGCGTCTGTTGCGACACCGGAGCTATCGCTCTTACCAACTGCGTTACAGACTTTGTATTGAATTTTTCTTTGCATCGTTCTTTGTATTTATAATATTATATAATAGTATTTTCACAAAAATATATTCATTTGCTCAATCTTTTTTTTATGATACCAAGTAGCGGGATGAACAAGTTGTGAGTCTGGTGGTAAGCGACACGCCTGTCCATAGCAGTTGCAGTGCCACAGAGCTTTAAATCGTAAAGATTTTAGCGGCACTGCCACTGTGCCCGTCACATAGGTAGACAAGTCCTATGTGCCAGTAATTTCACCAGCACCACAAATACTGCTTAGTGGCAGAAATAGATAAGGTGGTTTCCCTAGACGAACTCTTTCATAAAGAGCTCTACTGCTACTGAATAAAATTATGTCACAACATAGAAAACTGAATAGAACAGCGTAAATAGCTTTTTCTTGACGTCCATTAGTGACGATAACTGACTAAGTGTTCTATTTATAATTATAAGCTATTTAAATATTTGGTAAATTATTTCAGGGTATTGGATTCTCGGTTTAACACGTCACACTCGTACGTCTTGACCTCTACGCTCGCGTCAAACTTGTTTTGCCAATGAATTATAGGTATATGTATACATGTACGCCGATTGGTGGTGAATAATCTCTTTTGAAATCTAAGGTCGTACAACTTACTCGGTTATAAAACAAAAACAAAACGAATCAAGACGAGAAAGACAAGCCATTTGGTCGTCAATATATAGTTCGGAAATTTGAATTATGAATTACTTCGCGTGTTAAAAAAAATGTTTTTTATAGTTTTTAATAACACATTATTTCAAACATTTTTACGTTTTTGCAGTTGCTTTCCTTTTATTATGTTACCTGTCCATAAAAATTGTCAAAGTCAAACATATTTTCTTCAATAAATCCGATAACGCCGAGTATGAATAGTTCTAAGTTAAAACTAGCCCAACTTCAGCCGCCAGTCCCACTTCTCGACTGGACTGAAGGGTTTTCAAGTCCCCTTTCAAGTTCCAAAAGATTTATTGGCCAACAAACTTCGGACTCGCAAACGGTCAAGTGGTCGGCCACTCGATTAGCCGTGTTTCGGAATTTTTATGTCCACTCGGGCTCTGGAGGGAAGGAACCCAATTTAAAGTCCACCTCATTAGCCGTTAATTACGTAGAACTAAATAAATACCTATTTACATAATTACATAAACGATTATGTTTACATGCGATCTCGATAGCGCACGTGTTTTCCAATAAAAACTTTAGAGGTCAAGTGTAGTAGGCGTATTTATATCAAAACGAGGCTATACGCCGCGTCCGGGGGCGGTCATTAACTGGGTCGCGCGGGTACAAAGACCCCAGCCCCCACAGAGGGGGAAATCGGGGTGGTTTCGCTTTTCTCCGCGCTCTGTCGGCTACCATCGTCTATTGTCGGCTGTTGCCGGGTTGCTCCGTCGCTGTTCGGATCTTGGTGTAAAAAACCATGCGATAAAATGTTTACTTGTGAGTTGTGAGAGCAGCTCTGCTCAAGGGGATTAATTTGGGAGTTTTGGAGCATTAATACTTGTCCGGAGCAGTTTTCCCTTGACGCGTTTGAATGAGGTAACGTACAGATTGAGACGCCGTGATTATGCGGTTACAGTCTTTTGTGTGTAAATGAAGAAATACTACTTTTGCAAACGAATCACGACCGTGATCCCTTGTTTTAACGTGCAGAACAAAACGTAATTGCAACTGGAAATTATTTTTATATCTTTGTTTCTTTCGGTGTCCCAAAAGAATATATATAGGTATAGGTATTAACATTTTTAATATATAGGGATATTAAAATTTTTAATCATTACAAATTCTACATTACATATATGTTTACATTCAAAGTTGTAATTTATTAACTGAGACAACAACAATTGTTTCATACGTTTAAATCGAGTTTTTAACATGTATGAAATGCAAGTGTAATTTATATCGAAATACATGAAATACTACAATTAGTATGATCAAAATAATAAATAAAATTGTAGATTATGAAAAAAATAACGTCGGTTACGTACATAATTATGTAGATTTACTGTATACATGCACGGAGCGTACTCAGGTTTATTGAGTAGTTAAATTTCAGTTCAATAAAACACTGACTAATTTGGCCAAATGTCCTGTCCCGCAGCTAGACTACATTGTTGCTTGAATATATCTGATATTGTGAGCAGATGTCACCACCTTACGTATTTCTATTGCAAAACGGCAATACTGTGTTCTACATTGAATGGTAGAGAGAGCCAGTCATTTATTTACTGGTTCCTACAGGAGACTTAAGGTCTTAAGTTCACGAAATTAAAATTCAGAATCCCATACATATATTTATGAGCACTTTTGGAGCTGGAATTTACCCGAATCTGTTATGACGAAAAATATAAAAACTGACCAATTGTTAGTCAGAAGTGCGCAACTAGTGTTGAATGCGTTCGTACCGCAGTTACTCCCGATTTATAACACTTCTACAGTGTTAAAAAAACAACTATCTAGAATGTCTTTTCCAATTGTCTTCGGTGTTGACAAAACAATTTTAAAATTACCCCATTTGTTGGAACATAATAGTATGTACTCACATAACTGCTCTGTCACTACTCGACTAAGCTTAGTCGATCAATTCAAATTCACAATTTATTTCATAGACAAGCAAATTACATGTGGAAACGTCAAATTGATTACACAAACTGCTAACACGTAAACGAGTGAAAAACTCTTTGTAAATAAAGATTTGTCTGTAATTACAATTCACAACATCTTCAACGAACTAAAAAAATGGCTCCCATAGATTTTTGGCTTAAAATAGACTTGGGGCGTTTACCATTTTCAAAATCTTTCAAACGTAAATACCATTGCCTGTTAACTAACCTTAAAATTGAACAAAAATAATGTCGTACTGGATACGGTCAGATATGGTTCCTTTTACTAATGCATTAATAGCCGATAAACTCTGAATAGGTACAATTCTTTTTTTTAATAATTACAAGCGGACGTGGCTCTTTGTTCCGATGGGCGATCAAGGGGCGACGAATGAATGCATAATGTTATTTAATTATGCAAATCGGCGACACGATGACGCGTCCGCGACTCGTCGCGACAATCGCGTAGGAAATGGGTGTCTCGCGAACTCGCATTAATGTTATAAATTATATAGTTTTATCAAGTTTTCAGAGTAAACAAGGAAAAGGTAGAATCCACGTCGTGTACTCGGAATAAGAGAGATTGAATCTCTAATGACAGGTCAACATGTCAAATCCCTGTTATGGCATGCACCTATGACTCTAATGTCTCAGCTACTTAAAGGCTTAGTTGCAATACCTCTCGCTAACGGCGAAGAAAACCATCGAGATGAAACCTGCATATCAAAGAACGTTCACAACCAAATGCGTGAAGTATTCAACCCGCGCTAGACTACAACATAAAACCTTCCACTCGAAGACATCCGAGATCAGGCAGTAGGACTTATAATATAATAAGTTTATGATCATGAATGACAATAAAACAACTGATATGTTACATAATTGTAAGATTTTGAATTAAATGTACGAACATAGTGGTTTAGAAGTGTGAGGAGCCGAAACACTCCTGGCCCTATCTCTCAGAACTAAACAGGCAGTAGGTAAAAGTATAATAATCGATACAAAATGAAATAGAAAAAAGAAATAACAGTCATAAACAGGAGGTGCTCACCCTCTTTATAACATTTGGGAAAGAAAATCATCAATACAGAACAAAACCGCAAACCAATTTCAAGCCAATAAAGTACGAACCCACTGTGCTCGGCATGCCGTCAATCAACGCAGCCATCACAGTATACTCGCACACCAGTATATTAACTCCATACTAATACATACATATAACTCTATACCACATCTTGCACAATTAGAACGACAAATCCGTATGTCTGTGTTACTCCACACATATTTATATGGTGTCAATGCAGCGGTAAGTGTACAATCAAGGAGCATAATATGAATGGATGTGTCATTCATTACGTAATCATTACGCGTAATAGAGACGATTCTATTAACGTCATCATACGCGTAACAGCGTCGCCAGGAACGTATTGCATGATTAATCCATCTGCATACATTTACCAGAAATAACCGTGTGAGTGTCGATTGTTTTATTGATGTTACAGTAATTTAAGTAATCATATAATTTGATTCACTAATTGATGATGAAGATTATTAGAATGATAAAATGAGTCCCTTTTTCTATTAATATTGCATTGTATTGCATCGCATTTGATTATCACATAATAATTGCCATGTATGGATTTGATGCTGTTATTTATTACTGACCCGATTTCCTAGTATAGTGAAAGAAGCTGCAGCAATGACGAAGGCGCAAAATAAAATGACTAATGCATGCCATAAATTTAATTACCGTAGCAAGAATAAATTTTAAGCATTGCCACGCCATACAACAAGATATCATTCAAATTGCTTTGTATAAAGAAATCATTTTTTGAGACAAACTAAAACTTGTCAAAATTTACGATCTAATTACAGTTACACATTTAGTATTCAAATGCCATTAACGAATTTTCAAATTTAAATATTCATTAATAATAAACCAATAAATCCTATAGTGGCAAGTCATCGCTACATCCACACTTCTAGTAGCTCTATATCTGTGTCAGTCTACGTCGGATGACGTGTTTGGTCTATAGTACTATTAGCGGCTGGCTTGCGGCAGGTCAGTGATCGCGAAACTCGGATTGTGACTGCCGACGAGACCAGCTATAGAATACCTACCGCTTACTTATACATTCTTTCTAGTACAAGTAGTAGCTATATCGTAGAATTTGTAACTATGTTTAGTTAATTTGTTGTATGAGTTATTTGTGCGGTATATCGGTGCTGTTTTTGAATTTTACATTTTGTATTTTGGTTGTTGTTTTTGCTCAGGTCTTGGTTAGTTTTTTGTGTAGGTATTAAATCACTGCGGACTATGGCAGAATGTATCAGGATATAGAATATATCAGCAGAATATATCAGGGCTATTTTTTTTTTATAACATCAAGTGACGCCTTTCCATAACAGTTACAGATGTTATGTATCCCGCAGCCCGCTGTAATTGAGTCATTTTATATTAATTCGTCTTTTAATAAATTTGTATTTCCATTTTTATGCTTACAATACCGGCACGCTATGACGGCCATTTTAACAGATTACAATACTGAAGTTAAATCTCAATTCTTTATCGAACAAAATATAATCAAATGCGAGTCGCATCTACAAGTTTTTAGATTTATAACGAGTATTGCAAGGGGTAGTTGATTAAAAAGTTTTAATAAAACGAAAATAAATACTGCTTTGCATTGAACTGTGACGCGAGTTTGAATTCATTTAAAAAAATTTCGAATTTCGAAAAACAAATAGTGTCGTAAAATTAACAATCCATAAATTTTACTGCACGTCACTATTGAAAACAATGTACATCATTTAGCTCCTTCGACATAGTTATGAATTAATACGAAATGGCTATCATAGCGTGTCGGTACTATAGTAATTTTTATTTTTGCATTTTAAATTTCATTTTCATAAAGCACTATCAGCAAGTTGGGATCTTTCCAATCCCAAAACAATTTTGTGTGCAATAGGACATTGTATCTAACCCTGCCCCTTATTTTATTAATCCTTTTTTGTGAAAACCTTTTTGCTCTAATAAAAAAGATCAAAAACGTGATAAGTCGTAAATTTTGGTGATAGCATGTACCCATCACGCGACTGTTCCGTATTCAAAATTGGTCATTAGCGACGTTAAAACTAGTAAAACAATACAGCTTTTGCATACATGGATGACAAAAATCCTGGGTAATTACCCGTTTAGCTCTTGCAGGTTATTTTGATCTTTGAGAAACCAAAACACTAGGTCCCAGTACAGTGTTCTGTATATTCATTACAACAAGGATCTTTGCGTTGTTGTTAAGGCAAACGACATTTTTCGTTTTTCAATACAAATGGCTAATTTTGCAAAGTTAATTACAATGGTTAGATAGAATTATTTAATATATAATGTACAAAGTAAGTCAAATGTATATTTTTATGTTATTAACCTAAAAAATGTCAGTAAATCGAAAAATCACTTTCAACACTTTCTCAATATGCTTTTGGTATTACAGTGCATTACAATGTACAACAAATTACCAAACGATATTAAGGGTCTACAATCATTCCAAATGATTCAAAAAGAAATTAAAATTCTACATTGTGAGGAATTTGTGGCAGTTTTTATTTCTAAAATGTTGTTTTTGCTATTAAAGTGTCACCATGGCAATTGATGTACATACATACTTGATTAGGGGCTGCTTTTGTTTTTTCTTATCACACTAGAACACGAAATTTCATCTGTATACCTTCATTCAAATATTTTGTCAGCACGTTATCTTGGAAAGTGAATTTGTATTCTTTTGAGAAATAAATATCTTAAACCATATTGCTTTGACATGATAAAAATGTTTATTAATAATGAGTAACCTCTACTACAGTACCATACTCATATTTTTCTAGGGAATCTGCTTCATGAACGAGTAGCAGATTTTAATCAATGTGACAATTTCAAGTATAATTTGCTTACTTACAATATAATGATGTATTTGAGTTTCAGTTTATTAAACATTGAGAAATGCATGCAACTTAGAAATGTCAGTCCTAGAAACACAGGAAATCCGTTATCCAACTGAGATAACATGAGAAAAATATAGTCTTAAAATTACCTACACAATTTGTTTTTATCTCAAAGTAATCAACTATCATTTGATAGCTTTCTCACCCTTATACAAAGCATCTGCAACAAACACATAGCGAAATTTGTAAAGTTTGCTGACTCGATTTGTAGGTATTTTTTGGTGGTGTTAAGCGACACGCTTGTCCGTAATAGTTGCGGTGCCGGTCAGAGAATTAAATCGCAAAGATCCGGCACTGCCACTGCGCCTGTCACCCTGAGACATTAGTTGACAAGTCTCATGTACCTGTAATTTCACCAGTACCCTTACGTATCCCTTAAAATCGGGACGCAGTAATCCTCACATTAATGCTTGGCGGCTGTAATAGATAAGGCGGCAAAATTTCCCTAGACTTACTCCTTCACGAGGAGCTCTACTGCTACTAAGTTCAAATTAAAATCTGAAGTAAGTTCTAACTAAGCTCAGTTGGTTGGTCGCTGGTTCGAATATAGTTGCATCAAAGGAATTTTTCTTCGTGTTTCTTCAGTCTTTATACCAATAATAACAACAAACTAGTGACTCACTATGTCCACAAAAAATATATCAAGGTACATTACAAGCATCACCATTTAATATATCACTTATTTGTTTCAGGTATTTATTCTTCGCACGTTACACATTTATTGGTAAGGTTATCTCTGCATTAAAGCCTTCTATGAAAACGGTCCATTGCTGGACACCGGTCTTTTCTATTAACGCTTTTGTTAAGTATTGTCTTAATTCTAGGGCAAATATTAGACGAGGTTTAATTCAATCTTTGATTTATTGAACTATTTAATCTATTACATATTTAGTAATTCATTTGTACTCGATTTCGTATATTGATTAAAAAAATAAACGGCGAATTAATAAAACAATAAAACCTCACGACGAGAGTATAAAATGTAACAACAAAGAATATAAATCTAGAGTAATTAATAGGACTAACAATTCAAATAAACAATAGATTAAAAAAATTGTAATTTATTCAATTATGTTAAAATTCTTTTATGGATCATTATTATAAGGGTGGCTACATACGGGGACCATGCAGGCCCTCATCACTGTGACTATAAACTAACTGTTGTGATCACCACTAATTACAATTCAGAGCCAAGGCCGAAAGCATTAAAGAACTGAAGGACTTTCATGGCTCCGATAGCTTTTTGTCCTCGTGGTGGAAACGGATTGCATCCGGTTCTCTGTAAGGCTAGTGCTTTAGGTGAGCTGCCCCGGGTGCACGTACAGCAAACCTGAGTGCATAATTTAACTAACCTATTTCATGAAAAGACAAACAACGACAAAAATAAGACAAAGTACCCTCTTAAGTACCCTTGCCGAAATCACAACTCATATTGAAAATATCCAGATCCAAAGTACCTAAGTGTTAAATTCCTTCTATTTTTCATATACTCTATTGTTCGCCTTGTAAAGTGCATTATGACTTGAATAATCTAGCAATTGAAAATCGAAATCTCTAAATATTCTCAAAAAACACATTGCAGTCGCTATCGGTGTTGAGTTATATATAAGTACCAAAGTAAACCAATAACCCTCGGGTTATCTGAGTCGAGTGTAAATTATTTATGGTCTAGCACGCTGATAAACTCAATTTGAAACGGTTGCTCCATGGTTACCAGACCACTTCATTTGGTAATGATGGTCGCATATTTTTGGAAGAAATTCATGTTTATTTAGTTTAGAAATTTGTATTTAGTAATTATTTTGAAAAAACATTTTAGTTGCTAGATAAGATAATTATAGTATTCGGTGTTAGGAATTAACATCAGCATTATCCATTCTCCGTTAGATACGCCGATAAGCGACCACAGTGCGCAGCTGTTTGCATTGTTTGTTACGCAACACAAAAATGCAAACAAATTTATGCATCGACGTATATTTGAAAAATAATCAATTAATTTATTTTATATGGACATTTATAATTATAATTGGGATTTTATTTACAACACTGACATTAGCATTAATGAAAAATTTAGTTCATTGATAAGAATATTGACATACTATATTGATGTACATTTCCCTATAAAAAAAATTACGATTAAAAAAGGAAACCATACACGGTGGGTGAGTAAAGAACTCAATCATTGCATTGCAATTTATAACAATTTCTGCACAATGAAACATCCGTTTCCAACACTATATTAGGTAATTGCGTGCAACACTATTCAGATTTAATAAAATCTATGAGTCTGCGCGACTATCGTGTATACAATGACAATAAGATAATGTCCACTAAAAACTTAAGTAAAGAAATATGGCAAATCGTAAACAATGAAATTTCGACTACGACTAAATCATAAAATGTACAAATAACCCATAACGGAAATCAAGATTTCCGTACAAGTACAAGTACCAATTGATAAAATTCCAAATTATTTTAATGATTACTTCCTAACAATTACTTCAAAATTAGATTTACATAGTAATTGTTGAGAAATCTATGTCTTTCCTTAGAAAGTGTATAGGTGAATGGGATGTTCCCCAGTTCAACCTTCCAACTGTTACTTGTGACCTATTGGAGAGGGTGGCGAAGGGAATGTTGCATGCTTCAAAAACACTGGACATATACGACATTTCCATAAGTATATTAGTGTCTGTCTGGCCAGTAATCGGGGACATACTCGTAACCCTTATAAATGAAATTTTTACCAAAGGTATATATCCTAACATTAAAAAAAATACCCGTGTATATCCGGTATTCAAGGAGAAAGGGGATAAGACCCAGGTTGAAAACCACACTCCTATCACAATAGTTCCAAACATATCAAAAATGATAGAATCCATTATATCCAAAATATATCGGAAAGCATTATGGAATATTTAGAAACAAACGACTTATTATTCGACAGACAATTTGCTTATAGGAAAAGTAAGTCCACAGCTGCCGCGCAAAGTGTAGTACATTCTATCATTACCAGCATTGATGATGAGTATAAAACAGCAGGGATTTTTTGTGACCTCACAATTCGATCTAATTAGGAATGAATTACTAACACAAAAATTAGCTATGTGTGGTGTCACCGGAGTTGCCCACGAATTATTAAAATCTTTGTAAAACAAACAGAAGGCAAGCAGTACAAGTCTGTACGGACGGCAAAAAACCCAACTCCACCGCTGGTGATATTGCCATCGGCATCCCTCAAGGATCGGCCTTGGGTAATACGTTATTCCTGACGTTTATCAATTATCTTGCGCACTATATATGGCAGGGCTTGGTAATTCTGTTTGCAGATGACACTACTGTTATAGTGTGTGCTAAAAGCTTCTCAGAATTGGACGAAAAAGTGACATTCGCGTACAGTCACCTTTGTGAATGGTTTTCTGCAAATGGGCTTATTCTAAACACGCCTAAGTCGAACCTAGTGTTGTTCTCAGGAAGAAATCCCGTATTCCCGATCCCGAAGCTTTTAATTGGCGTCTAATTAATCATTTTTAAATCCATGTTGTAAAAGTAGATGTAATCTAATAAAATAAATTCTAATAAAATTGAATGAATAAATATTATTATTATTTTTCCATAGTTTGCCGACTAGCATAATAACCTCAAAGGGCTTAATTTGTTTCTAAACCTGTTTCTGATATAACCCATTATATTATTTACGAAGTATCATCGAGTATAACCATAAATATTGTGTAGAAATTCTTACACAATCCTATGATAATTTGACCTCTTCACATACGTTTACAAGTTTGTTTCTCGGCTCTCTTTAATATCCGCATATAGTGGTCAAAATATTGCTTATAACTTCTCAATTGCAGGAAAAATTGTTCTCTGTTCCCTGGAAACAATGGTCCAGCGTTTACCTATTTATAGTTCTTTTAGGTTCTCTGACCTGCGCGGGCGCTTGTAAATTTCAAACAAAGCGTACTATAACATAACTTTAAAACATGTTTTCAAAATATTTACAACTATACCTTATTATTACGAATAAAACTACTGTTTTTACTTAGAAAGTTATTTACGACAAGTACAACAGAACAATACATTATTTACTTCCTCCGGAGCTCAGGTTAAAGCCCTGATAACGTAACTAATTCAAAGAAAGAAAGACTATCCTTCTGAGAACAACACGAATGTTTTATAATACGTTTCTTAACACACGCAGCTGCTGCGCTAGAAAAAATCTATTGAATTTTCCAGCTGATTTATTCCTTTCCTATCGCAGACGATTTTCAACTCAAATTCTTATCATACAAGATTGTAAAAGGATTTCTAAGAACCACTTGCATTAAGCTGGTGCAACAAAAGCGATTGATTCGCTGGCAGGATCAAATGGGGCGAATTTCGGGTGCGGGACTCAGGGGGTCGGGGCGAAGGGGAACAATGCGACCGAGTATCGATCCGCCCCCGCACCCCTTCGCCGTCTGCAAGCCTACGGTGCCTGAACTCCTCCGCCCTATGGCAGCCTGGTACTTTTGCTTTCGAAACCATACGACTTTAATGCGGTTTCCACCCGTCCAGTTTGTGGTTTTACTATAATAATTTACTTGTGTAAATAAAACTTAAGCAAAAAATACCCAAAAAGAAATAAAAAATAACTCTTAATTAAAACGTAGTTTTATCACAAAACTTATCCTTTCTGTAGTTCAATCTTTCCGACAAGTTAACATAGATTATGTACGCCATTTTGACTATAATCTCGAAGTCGATTAAGGTATAATCTAGTCGTTAACAATCGCATGAAATTGAATTGCATTTTATACGGCAGAGAATATTAAATTTTGCTTAACGCTACCGGCGAAGTGCTTGATCAGTAATATGATAATAATAATTGCAATCACGTTTTTATAGTCATAAATGGGATTAATTTCACACGCGTCTAACATTGGTGGAATTCATTAGCAACACAATTCAAAATAGTTGTCAGAATAAATTACCGTTTTTTTTATGACGTCAAGCGACGGGACGAACACGACGTCCTGGAATGACTAGAGTACACTAAATATAACACTATTCCGTTAGCAATACGTATTATCAATAAAGTTGAAGACGTTCCAGTCCCAAAATACGTTTTTTACAAACGGATGTTATAGCTAGCACCGTATCTTATTTTGAAAATTTTTATTGATAAAAATAATATGATCTAGCCCGTAAGGGCTATGGCTAATGGCGTTTAACGCGTCGACTGATATATTGATTACTTGAAACATAAACCAAACCATGAAATCAAATTGATTTGTGGCAGTGACTGATAAAATTTAAAAAGTCACAAAAATCGAATTTGAAATATTAAAGTATTAACAAACACAGAATATCATCCATTCACTAAAGAACAAAGTTTACAAGTTAAACGTTGTCTTTGTCAATTAAACCCACCAAACTCTGTTGCCGCAGGAACCAAACTGCGGTAACCAAACTATGATAACTGATCCCCCGAGATCGCTTGATACAATACGCCAATAACTGGCTTAGGACACTGACACCACAGCTTTGAGGGCGATAGTTTAATACAACTGATTAAGGTATAAAATGCATCGAAAATGGAATGCAAATTATTTTTTAAATTCATCATAATGTTATATTAAACAATATAGTTCTTTTCAGAGCTTGTTAGTATTCATTTTTAAGCTTTATAGTTTTATACATACACAGTATAATTTTAGACGGTTTTAGTAAGTACTGTTGTCATAGTAGCATACAAAGCTTTTAAATCCTGCATAGACAAAAAATTGCTATACCACAGGCACTATCAACCAATTGCAAATAGAAAATTAGGCTTCATTCTCAATAAATACCCACGTAATCTAGACTAATTCAGTCTATCCTCATTTGCTAAATATCCTGTTATATTAGCGGCTGATTTTGGTTTTGTATAGCGTTGTCTCTAGCACTCATTTCACACACTTGACATTTTGTCGCAACGACGCTCTACAAATCCGAAGGTAGACGATTATGCCCGAAGTTTTTGTAGTAACAACTTGGTGTCGGAGAAGATGCAAACTCATCTTCTTGCTTGTTTTGAAGACGTTAAATTCCCAGCTCGTATTGATACAGTAATGTATGATAGCTTGTATCTCTATTTGAGACCTCTAAAGAGGTGGTGCTTCTTCTCACTAAGTACGGCATCTGACATGATTGAATAAGACATACAATCTTACTCAGCTTTCAAAAGTGATTTTTCCACTAGATTACGGCTGAAGGCGAAAATACGTTACCTTGAAGAATTGTCTAATACTAGTTACGAAAGCTAGTCAGTAGAGTAACGAGGTACGTGTTATTAAAGTGACGATTGGGTACATAGGGGTGCTAATATCACGAAAGTATCATATAGATGCATTGACTTACAAATAAAATGTCAAATTTTCAGTCACTATTCTCCTTCAGTAAAAAAGAAATAGCCGAAGCCAAGACTTATTATACCAACTTTTATTCGAAGTTATTACTATCCTAAACAAACAACCTTTTTGTTCAAATTTCGACCCCACTGTCTCTGTTTGGTTTAACTGTGACCATGCTGACCGAAAGAACGACAAGAAAGACAGTCAGTCACATTGTCCGTAAGTTAGTAGCTCTGTGATGTAATTTTTATGTCTATCTATATTTAGTCTTTAAGATGATAGGTTTATCGAGCGCGTTCCATAAATGTGGTTTGATCCCGTTTTTAATACTAACTAATCAAAATTCATGAAATTTTATAGACAAGTTCTAGAAATCTATGGCCGTGGCCTGTCATTTTCCTGTTCAGCTTTACATTTAATAACGGCCCATGCAGGGATCAAAAACCTCGTCATTTGTGACCAAAAAGAGCTCAAGTTTATACAAAATTTTCAAGTCCAAGAAACCATTTTGTATAGTTTCTCAAAAATCAAAGCTCAAGGAGAAATAAAAGTTATATTAAAAAGTTTTATCCGCACGTCTTCTATATTTCTTGATTAAATATAAAACTACGAAATATCAAAATTTTTCGAGGAAAGCTTCCAAATGAGTGCTACCTCATTCACTCACCCGCGCTGACTTCGCGGTCGGTAGAGACAGCAACAATATAATCAAATGCGGCCTCGAGGTTCGGCAAACATTATTTCAATAAGCGTTATTATATCGACATTAAGACGACATCTTAAAGTATCTTATGGGTCTAATTTAAATTTTGCACGATGTAACAGAGTGCCAGATATTTAAACTTCTGCATTTACGAATTTAACTGTGAGAGTAAGTCGTAAAGGGCTGTACAGATCGGCGGCGTCGACTGAGGGCGAGTGAAACCTAATAAAGCCAGTTATAGTGTGTACGTGACGCGTGCCGGTAATGAGTTTTCGGAGAAAGCCGCATCAAGCCGTATGTGCCGTTCCCGGTAGGCCCGGGTGTGTGGTACGCTTAATTATTCTCGGTTTTGAATTCAAGATATATTTCTAATAAAGAATTCATTCATTCATTCATGTTTGTTTAGCGTGGATGTCTGTCTACAAATACCGACTGTGGCGTTTGTCTAAGGGCGTTTTTCCAGTACGCTCGATCCGAAAAATTGGGATTGCCGGTCGGATATATATAATGGATATACTTATGTTCTTCAATATAACGCATCATATGCCTATTTCTAAGAATTTCAGTGCCGAACCGGCTATAATCTTACATCCATACATCAGATCTTGTTTTCGTTTCTTTCCCTTGTTGGACCTTTATGGTAGATATTTACAAGATTTTGAGTTCCTGTAATGTATTTGCAGCAACATTTTACAGGAAAATAACAAACCACTACTCAAAATACTAATTTCTAATGCTTACAAAATTGTTTAGCTAGTATCTTTAGACGTCAGAGTAGTACAGAAACGCCAAGTCAGGAAGCAAATGTAAGAAGGTGATCGTGTTAATCATAAATCTCAAATATATAAGAACTTCTTTACCGACCTATTCGGAACATAGGAAAATGTTTATATTTCGTGTTGCATAACACCTTTTGAAAAGTTTCTGCTGATCGTGTTTTTGTTGCTCGATTGCGAACAACACATCGCTGTTTTAAAGAATAGTAGCAAAACTCCAAATAGTTCTGTACTTATTACCCAGTATTAAGAACGTTTTAAATTTTATATGAATAAATAAATAAATAAATAAATAAATAACGCACACACTCAACATAGCCCCGCACTAGGGAAAACCCTGTGTCGCGGGTGCCATGGACACACACATAGACAGCCACAAATTACACCCAAACTCACGAGAGAAATAATTGTAGGCCATACAACTATTTCTCCCGGCCCGGGAATCGAACCTGGGACCTCTGCGTGGCAGTCCGGCATGGTAACCGTTCGGCCACGGAGGCAGTTAAATAAATCGATATAAAATAAATTTTATATCGCCTGTGGTTACAGGCGAGATGTTATTCATATAAAATTTTAATAAAAATAATACTAATAAAATAATCAAGTGACAACATTCGATCGGTATAATATTCCTTACCTTTCCACGTCAGATACGTCATTTCTTAAATAGTCTTCCTGAAGAATTGAATATATTGGTGATGGGCCACTGTTGTAAAAGGCCATCGACATAAACCCTCTAGTAATTATAACTTTGTACACTTACAAGTATCTCCACAACAACCAACGTTGCGAAGCACATGATTTATTACCATCATATCCACCAATATATAGGTGTACTCATATAAATATAGACGTCTCAAGTGTATGAGTTGGATGATAAGGCAGTATTTTCAGGCTTTGTGCTGAGGGTAATTTATCTTCGATCAGACTGCGTTCCATGCATGGCAACTCGGTAATTTCAAACTCATTTGGACTATGCTTTAGTTCACTGGTCTTTTGTTTATTTTCTATTATATATTGCTACTGATTTTTTCGAGTATTTTATGAGAAATATGTGATATACCTCAACACAGACCATTATGCACCAAAACATGAGTTGTTTACCAGGTGGATGGAGTAACAAACTTTTCACATTACCTGATAGATCAAATATAAATCTGTTATCATATTTAACAATGTTAAAAGAAAGCATTAAAAAGTTCCCCAGGCATGACCTAAAATAACAAACTAACAAGGAGGGTCTAACTTCACGCCGAACGCATCCATGGAGTAGCACCAACCGCTATCAATTACCGCCCGGTGTTTGTCGTTTTAATTTCCAAAGCCTTTGACGAGCCCAAACATTACATTCCCTGAATTCCTCTGACGCGTGATCCTCAGCCCTCTATGGTCCTCTCTTTCTATCCGCATCTCCCTTTCATGTCAGGTTACAGGTGCGAGTGGTGAGATATCGCGACTTCAATGCGTTTACAAATATTCCAGTCTCGTAACATTCTTCAATTTTCACTTGTCTCTGTTTTTTTTGTAATATTGGAGATTAATTTACTTTCTAACCTTCTCGTCTTCCACATTACAATCATTGCAGAAGTTAACCATTACATTTTCTTGAAATCTCTGTAATCCCTAGTTGAATTCCACTGCTTCATGTTGGATATATCAAAGTTCTCAGAACTTTGCCCAATGGCGGTATTGATGCCTTTAAAACGGTAACCTATCACAAAGTCGAAATTTTTTTGTCCGAAATAACGTTTGTTCGAATTTTCATTACACCGAAAATCGAATTATAATGAAACAGTTGTTCGTTCTGGATATGTTGAATGTTTATCGCAAAGACACGATTAGGTTCGGTTAGGTTAGGTTAATTTAGGTTTGAAAGAAAAAACATTTTCCTCTCAAAATTACTTTCGAGGTTATGAAATTTCGGCCAAACGTTATTTCTGGAAAATGTCGTTTCGGACTACTGATAGGTAGCCCTTTAAAGCAGTCGCCTTTGTATTGGCCACATTGAATACATTCCGCTCAATCAGTCACGTGGCCGGTGTACTGCGCCGCTTGCCTCGATTAAAGTTTGATTGCAATCTGTCACTCACTACCAGATTTAGAGCATCAAACTCCCATATTCATGTCAAAATCGGAGTTCTTGATTGATGGCTTTGTTTTCACTGTCAATTGATATTTGCTTATAAACTTCCGAATGATTATGGTTGGTGCTAATTTTAGAATGATATAGACAACCTTTTTGTATGTTGGTATAAAAACGATCGGAACTGTTTTTTGCGATAAAAATGTATGACTGTGGGCGCTGGATGAGGAGGTCGCGGATTCATTCTAAGTAGGACCAATTTGGGAAAATTTTCTCAGTTGGTTCTGGTCTAGATGTATTTTTAGTACTGGGAATACCCTAACTTGAGACCTGATAATCGGTGTTGTGGTCTTATTATTTAAAAAAGATTACGATGTTACAGGTTTGTGGTGTATTTAAATGAGCAAAAGCCTCTTGATGTTCCATTTCAAATTCAAAATTATTCTATTCAAAAGAAACAAAAGCTTCACAAATACAGGAGTGAAGTAAGGATGCTTTTGTTAAGAACACAATGTAAGATTTTGTAGGGGTACTAAGGAAACTTTCCCATTGAATCTGAGATCGTGTATCGCACTCATTCCATAACAAATTCTCGGAGGGATATAAAAAGAAAACGCTAAATAAATTATTATCTAATCCTCAACGTTTGGAAACTTCACCTCTCTAAGGGGTTGGGGGGCGGCGGTATAGCATTGAAGCAGTACTCCCCCATTGGGAACTATACATATCAACAGAAGAGAATAAGCGTCTATTTATTATATTATGAAATTCTATTTCACTCCAGAGTGCGACTCTGAACAGAAACGATTTAGAAAAGTTCGTTTCTCAAATTGGTCCTACGGGGAATCGAATTCGGTTTTTTTTCATGACGCAAGCAATGAGACGAGCAAGTCGTGCGCCTGGTGGTAAGCGACACGGCTAGCCATTACCGTTACAGTGCCACTCAGAGCTTTTCACACCTTAAGACATAAAGTTGTCAAGACTCATGTGCCTGTAATATCACCAGCACCCGTGACCTCTCTCTGCTCTACTGCTACTAAGTATTTCAGTCATTCATTAAATAGAGTTTTCACAACTTTTTGGTACACCATTTCTTACACTTTAGTCACCCTATCTCTTACATTACACTGTTCATTTCCATAGGGGAGTTTGGGTGTAACACAGCTTGGCAAGTTTTATAACTCATAGTTACAGCTGTGACTGCCGGTGTTACAGCATTTGGCAATTTCGACTTTGGCTCCCGGACTAATGTGGGAGTCCCTTCGTCAGTTCTTGTTACGATATGAGTAGGGTATAGTAGGAACCTAAATACGACATTTAACTCTAATGGACGTAAATGATTTTATGAATTATAATTAATTTTATAGAATTTATGCGATTTTATAAGCTCTCCTGCGGTTTGTTAAGCGTTTTAAATTCTCATGTAACGTTGGAAATATTTATCATTTATTATAATTTAGCAGCAGTAGAGCTCTTTGTGAAAGAGTTCCTCCAGGGCTGCCACCTTCTGCCTACCTACTTCTGTAATGTGAGCATTACTGCGTTCCGGTTTTGAAGGGTAAGGGTGCTGGTGAAATTACAGGCACATGTGACTTGTCAACTTATGTCTCAGGATGACAGGCGCAGTGGCAGTGCCCCTTAAATCTTTAGGCACTTCGACTGTTATGGACAGGCGTGTAGCAGTATCACTACAGTATCGTGTATGTAAGTTACACGGAACATGCGAAAAGAAAAACCGTTACGGCCATGGATGTAGTCTATGCGTTAAAGAGACAAGGAAGAACGTTGTTGAACGTGGTGATGTGAAAATTTAAAAAAATGTACCTGGGTAGATTTTAGAAATTAAAATTTATACTATTTGTTTTTTTTATCGATGATGTCAGGACACAAGTATAGAAAATTATGATTACGAGTAAAAAAAAAAACATTTTAAATAATCAATTGAAATAAACAATTAAAATAAAAATATAAAATAAAAAAACAACAATTTATAAAATGAGCAACAATTTTAGAGTTCTTCTACGTACAGAATTTTTGTAATAATAAATCGCTCAGTCTTTTTTTAAATTGTTTTATATCAGTATTACTGATATCGATTTTATATATGATATATGATCCTAATTTCTACAGGTAATTTATTACATAATTTCACGGACAAATATTGGGAGCAGTGCGTCACAATATTTAGGCTCAATTACATTCTTTAAATTCTTAATCCTAGTGATGTCTGTCTGAATTTTCTCTTCATTTGTAGTTATTACATTTGCAGATGGAAGTCTCGTCAAAACTAATCATATGAGCCCTAACACAAGGTCTGTCATCAGTCTGCCTTTTCTATCATCTTGACATTGGCTAACGCACAATGTCACCCAGGCCAGACCCAATTTAGAAAAATTAATTTCCTAAATTGGTCTAAAGCCCATTCCCCCCGGGAATTCATCCAGAGCCCACAGTCCAAACCTTTGGTTCATCGAGGTCATCAAAATGTTATTATACTTCATGCTTCGTCCTCGAGATTAGCATATTAGACACTTGTAGCAACACGTAGCACGCACCATTCGGCAGAGCACGCACACTACGTTCAGAATATTTTTATTTTATTTTTTAAAGGAGGACACACTGACCACATGCTCCATGCGCCCACGATTTGCTTCATTCGCTTTATAGTGCGTTGCCGTTCCACTGCGTGTTCGCGATTGAAGTGTTTTAGAGTGATTGTGGTTGAATAAAGGTGATAATTTGTTGTGAATAATATGCCTAAACGTAAAAGTCATTATGTACGTGAAAATTGGAAAGAAAATTGCATCGCAAGCAGCGCCAATGGTAAGGGTGAAGACCATTCGGATGAATCCGAGCCATCGTCAACGTCGAGAGATTCTGGTTATTTATCATCGGATAAACAAGGTGCGAAACGACAATGAATATAGAAATGCAATTGCGACTGATTTTCTCTTAATTTGAAGTCGAGTCGTGTCATATAAGTTCCACGACAAGATTATGATACAACTATGTGTTTTTATTACCTTATAGCAACTTTTAGATCTTTAATCATTCTTTTTTTAACGAATCATAAGTATGTACATGTTTTGTGTACACATATATCTAAAGAGACAGTTTGCGGATAGTACTTGCAATGCAATGGGACTATCTCTTACTGACTAGATATGGTTTAGTGAATAGCATCTGGGGCTATTACGTGACTGATAAATGTTTACATAGTGAACTGAGTTCATTGGTTTTTTATTTGTTTACAACAAAATGATAATACAGTTAATACCCAGCACTCCGACCAGTACAATGGGACTGTTTCATAGTGCTAATAATGTATTGTTTGCGGACAGAACGTGTTACTATAACTTGGGACTGTCTCTTACATACTCCTAATTAACTTGTTTGTCGGCTAACATCGATGAAAACCCGCCTTCTCCCGTGAGACCAGCAGACGACGACCTGGCTGAGTCAAGTCCCAGAGCGTGCATTTCACATGCTCAGAACACTATCAATTCCGTCGGTGGTGATAGCCGTGCAAAAATCGGTTGACCCTCTACCGCCTACAGCTTCAGAGACAGCTGCAACGTTGCAGCCACCTCCACCTGCAGATGCAGTAACACCTGAAACAGAAGACTTGGCTTTGGATTACGAGCTATTAGACATACTTGGCAAAGATCCTACCACAGATAAGAAATATGGTAAAGATATTCAGAAAGATTTATCGGTCAGATTCCAACATTGGGGCACAACGGTCTTAACGAAAGAACTGCGCAAGGAATTTAAAGAAAAATATTTGACTCTCGAGAACTGCAAATTAATTGATCCACTGGAATTAAATGATGTGATAAAAGCGGCAGTTTCAGAAATTATAATTAAACGTGATATAGCCCTTGAAGGCAAACAGAAACAAATTACCTTGTCTATTACCTCTTTAGGAGAAACTATTTCACTACTGTTGTCCACAAAGGAGATAAATACAACTTTACTCAAACTTTTTTTTTGCGAGTGTTGTTGGTCTTTTGGTATCGTTCTGCCCAGCTGTGGAATATGGCTGGTTCTAAACAAAAATGTTTGAAAGATGCAAAAACCTTAATTATGATTATTATTGTTATTAAAAAACACAAATAATTATGAAAATTATGTAAATATTCCGAATACATTATCCTCTGATCTTGAATGGTGAAGACATGCCATTGACCAATCTAGTTGTAAAATTAAGGAGGGTAATTACGACCTGGAAATTTACTCTGATGCCTCAACAACGGGATGGGGAATAGCGTGTGGAGCGCAGAGGGCTGGTGGCCTGTGGAGTGATGACGAACGAAACAAACATATAAAATGTTTAGAAATGTTGGCCTCATTCATAGGACTAAAAATATTCGCTAAAGATCTGCTTAACTCCCAGGTCCTCCTTCGCATCGACAATACCACCGCTATTTCCTATGTAAACCGCATGGGTGGTATTCAGTTCCCACACTTGACTGACGTTACGAAACAACTCTGGCAATGGTGCGAATATTGAAATTTACATGTTTTCGCTTCCTATATTCGATCATCGGATAATTTTGAAGCTGATCAAGAGTCACGACGTACGCATCCAGATATTGAGCGGCAGCTGCCGACTATGCTTATGAAGCAATTTTAAACAAATTCTGTATTCCGAATATAAATTTGTTCGCCAATCGGATCAATAATAAATGTCAAACATATGTCTCTTGGCATAGGGATGCGTACGCAGTGAACGCATTTACGATTGCATGGTCTAACTTTTATTTCTACTCGTTTCCACCATTTACTATGATTTTAAAATCGTTAAGAAAAATAATATCTTATAATGCCACAGATATTATGGTTGTCCCACAGTGGCCTACGCAGCCCTGGTACCCACTATTTAAAAGTCTTTTAGTTTCAGAGCTGTTTGTATTTAAGGCTGATGAAAACTTAATTTTATCAAGTAATTCCAGTCACCGCCACATGCGCAGAACGATTACCCTGGTGGCAGGAGTATTATCCGGGAGGCGATGCTGAGAAGAGGTATTCCTCAATCATCCCTGGATATTCTTCGAAACTCTCTCTCGGACAACTCTTATAAGCAGTACGAAGGGTGTTATAAAAAGTGGTTCATTTATTGTAACGAGAATAAATTGAACATGTTTGAAGTATCAGTTCCCGACATTGTGAACTTTTTAACGAATGTTTTTCATGAACGTGCTCAATATGGTATGGTAATGGTGGTAATTGTTATAGATCGGCTCTGACTCTAATCAACAAAGAAAAAATCTCTCGAAAATGAAGACATAAAAATATATTTAAAGGGGTATTTCGTTCTAGACCCACTCTGCCCAAATATAACGAAACTTGGGACACGTCTCATGTTTTAAATTATCTCGAAAAATGGTTCCCTAATGAAGACCTAAGTTTGGATAAAATTTCAAAAAAATTAATAACTCTTCTAGCGCTCATTACGGCGCACAGAGTACAAACCTTATCAAAAATAAAAATCAGTAACATTGAAAGGTTTTCATCAGAAATCAAACTTAAGATTCCCGATCTCATTAAAACGTCTAGGGTTGGTGCAACCCAACCATTGCTAGTACTTCCATTTTTTAACGAAAAGCCAGAGATTTGTCCTGCAAGAGTTACTTGCTTACCTTGAAATGACTGAGAGCATTCGTACAGACATGGACGCTCTGTTTATAAGTTTTAAAAAGCCTCATAAGCCAGTCGGTACACACAATCCTTATCTAGATGGATAAAAATACTTTGAGTATACGCGGAATTGATACTTCCACGTTCACTGCGCATAGCACCCGCCATGCTGCCACGTCTGCTGCGCAAAGACTAGGAGTTAACATTGACCAAATTCGGAAAACTGCGGGTTGGAGCTATATAACTGCGGGATAGACCCATTAGTGATAAGTCTAACGATTGTTTTGGAAGGGCTATTATGTATACTTCAATTAGAAAGTAATTTATTTTGGTTACTTTTATTAACAAAATACTATGTCTACGTAGGTAATTAACATACCTATTTAATAAATACTATAGTTAAAATTTAGAACTTGACATTTTATTTTATTTCATATTTTTCGAGTTTTTAGCTCTAAAACTCTAAATATGCTAATCTCGAGGACGAAGCATTAAGTATAATTAGAGATTAAAGGAACCTGTGAGTGAAGTTCTATCCTAATTATACGAAGGCTTCGTCCGAAGAGATTAGCAACCCTTCCACCTCATTTTCTCTACCCCTATTGATCGTAAAACATGAAATGTATGTAGGGCTCTACTCTAAAGTAAATGAAGCAAATCGTGGGCGCATGGAGCACATGGTAAGTGTACTCACAGGTAAGTTCGTTTAATCTCTAAATATATTAAATCCGGGCAGCCCAATCGACCATTGAGCGCTATTGATATTGCGAAATAAGTATGGCGCATGCGCAGCCTGGGAATACTACCCTCATGAGTTTTTATTGAATTATAAAATGCCACATTAGAGTGATATAATTTCTACCGACAAATTATGTCACTCTAATGTGACAGCTTTATAATTCAAATTCTTTATAATGGAAATTCGTTCGTTATGACATAGACCTTAAATTACGTTATATAATATTTATACGTTACATAATATTTAAGGTCTATGTCATAACGAACGAATTTCCTAAGAAAATCTTTGTTACAAGTCCTTGTTAACTAAGTGTTAAGTCTCATAACTTTGACAAAGTTCAAACGAAAACTTTAGTTTGCTGAAAGTTTTGCGACGTAATAATTAGAAAGAATAAACCACGTAATAATCACGAAATTATTGTAACAGTCTCTTGTTACGTAAATTATTATTTGGAAATTCTGTCTTTTCCTTGTTTACTGTTTCTTGTCGCGTGGGTTGGAATGACCTTTTTTTTCCTTCCACATAACTTGGCCCAAAATATGTAAGTACCTCTAATACCTACTTTCATATATTTTTTAAAATATATTAAAAATTCATATATTAAAAAAATCAAATAAATACAAAATTACATTGAATTCATATAAAACTCATTCACCACTTATACCACTCAAAATTGTCGTTCAAACGTATAGATGACTGGCAACACAATAATTATATGTATATGGCAATGTCTATGCTTCATATGCTAAAAACAGTTTAATCGTTTTTTTTGCAGGTCTGTAAAATTATCCACTAATTATTTTATAACGTATTCATTATGAGTCTATTATTATACTCTTAAAATATTTCATGAGGTTGGCTAAAAGACTATAGTTCCAAGCTGTTAAACCCTATTTGAATGTCACTTCATGACGCGGTCACGTCAACGTCACAGAGATTTTTTTTCTGTTTCTGTATTACTATTTGTGTTTTTGAACTTTCAGTCTGTACCGGAGGACGAAACATTTTACTACTACCTCATCAGTGACTTTTTTGACTATTCCCATTGACTTACAATTATATGGACGTCGGGTCCGCGCTAAAAAGTGTCCGCACTTGTAAGGCGCTAAAATCGTATACAGAGCGCGACACTCCGCTTTAAGGTCAGGCCACACAGACGCGGTATAGCGGGAAAAGCGTTTCGGGGGCGGACCTGCGGGAAGCGAATGCGTGCCGGGGCATGCCACACAGCAATCCCGAGTGTAGTTCGTGACGGGACAGCGGCACGAAGGCGGCCGGTGTGACACCAAAAGCGTCACGCCACATTTTATTTTCAACACAAATAAAGAAAGGTCCATGTCACTATCGGATAGTGATATAGAAGAACATCTTTAAACTTTTGTATGGGGTGTTAAAGTTACCTTGAAAAAAAATCTGCTAAAAATTTCAAGAAAAAATTAAATACATATTTTTTTAGTGCTGAAACTAAAGTGTACTAGAGTAATTCGGGCTTTCTTTGGCATTGTGCTCATTAGCTGGGCTGTTTCCGGTTACCGTTACAAAAACTAGAACAGCAAAATTAGCAAATTTGTAATTGTAGTACTTAAAAATGGGGTACAGGGGGTACATTTTCAACATTTTTCATTAAAATGCTTATATTACAAAAAGAAAATGACTCCGATTTTTTAAATATTTTTTTCTGGTTAGTTACAAACTAGGCAACATTCTGTTCCCAGGTTATCGTTGAGTTTTGGGACACTCTGTATACTTTGAAGGTTTTGAATCAAACTATTCATATGAACAGAAATTGTTTATTTAAAAACATTAAAAAAATTCTACAATCTTAACACAATTAACTTGAAACTATTTTTTCAGTGAGACTCACTGGGCATTTTCATTATAACACATAATAGGTATATAAGATTTGTAGAATCAACAATAATAATTGCATTTAACTACTGTACCTACTTACTTTATTATTAACAATCTATATACGTAATTACCTTGAAACTTCTTTTTCTATCAGTCCAAATGGGCATTTTTATTTTAATAAATAATAAGTACCTATCTAACATTTGTATAACACCAACTATTTTGTTTAAGTTATGTATCTACATAAGTGCATTATTTTGAACAATCTTAACATAGTTAACTTGAAACTTCTTTTTCTATCTGTCTCACTGGGCATTTTTATCTTGACAAATTATTTGTCATCTGATTATTTTGAATTGCAATTGAAATTAACTTGAAACTTCTTTCTTGAAACTTTTTGTAGCAGTCTCCCTGGGCGTTTTTATTTTAACTAATAATATGTATCTATCTAAGATTTATGTAACAACAATTGTATTTAACTTATGTACCTACTTATATTATTTTGAGCAATTTTAACATAGTTAACTTAAAACTTCTATTTCTAACAAACTCGCTGGGCATTTTTATTTTAACAAATAATTAATAGGTCCCTATCGAAAGTTACATTATTATGAACAATCAACAATCTTAACACAATTAATTCAAACTTCTTTTACTATCAGTCTAATGCTGGCTTCCTACGGCCCATGATTTTTTATTTTAACAAATAACAGGCATCTAAGATTTGTAGAATCAACAACAATTCTATTTAATTTTATGTACCTACTTAAATTATTATGAACAATGCATAATTGCAATTATACTTAACTTATATACCTACTTATACACTCGGGAGCAATGAATCCGAGTCACTAACATAAAAATCAACATCTCCGAACTAACAATGCAAACTTATTCAAACAAAAAGTGTTTTGTAGACCATTCAATACTCTAATAAAAATTATAAAACTCCTTGGTTGCTATTTATTAAACTTAACTGTTTATTTATTTAACTTTTTGTTTATTAAATTAGCATTCATCATTTCTTATTACATTTTTTATGTTATCACAGCATTAATTCAGTACCATACCTTTTGGAATTACCCTGTGTAGTTTAGTCATCAACTATATTACAGGTACCATAATGGAAAACACAAGTCTTCAGGAATTAGTTGCAATGAAACTGGGATACTTTCTTGATCGTTATTACTTGTTGTGCTAATTACGGTAAATTAAGGAGATTGTACCGGTGCTACTGAAATTTGATTTTCTTCTAGGTCGTTCAGTTCAGCTTCTGTAAAAATGTGTGCAAGTTTCAATTTGATTTCGACTTGAATTGTGGGTTTCAGTTTTTTAAATGTTTCTGCATAACTAATGAACAGATAATTTACGGCGTCATGTTTTTTTCTTAGAGAAGAGAAGAGGTATCTCACAGTTGATTGTTATTGATGGAGGGAGACGTTTTCCACAACGTATTCGGCCAGCTAACACAGAAATGGCAAGTCTATAGACGTCTCATGCAATATGATATTGAAACGACAATAGAAGTTGTCAAAGGCACGTGTTGTTTACACAATTTCATTAAAGTAAGAACGGTAACAATGCGGTTCAACAGAGCGATTCTCAACCAGTTGAGGCCAATGAACTACTTCCAATTCGTACAAATCAAAATTCGTCTGATTATGCAATTGAAATCAGAGAAAAATTTGGCAATTATTTTAATAATTATTAAAAACATAAAAAATATACTCACGATCTTGATTTAGCTCCTCGGAATTGTTTCCCAAATAATTTCTATGTTTTTATAATTTCTATCACTTGTATTAAATAAACTGGGGTATGATTGCACCAATGATATAAGTTTTTCCGTCGAATTCATCTTGAAACTTGATTAAAATCAATTAAAACACATTCCCTAGTTGTAAAAAAATACAACGTCCAAGCCCGCTGAAGCCCCGCTCCCGGATCGCGCCCCGCCACTGACGCGCTGTGTGAACGGTTGCATAGAACTCAATGTATTACAACACCCGCGACCGCACCCGCCCCGCGGACGCCGCGGCCGCGGCCCGCGCCCGCTCTGCCTGTTTGTCATGGCGTGCGGCCCCGCACCGCGCCGCCTCGCCCCGCGGCCGCCGCGCCTTTCAGTGTGGCAGGGTTCATAAGAACTGGTACATTACAAAAAATCCCGCGCCCGGAACGCTTCCGCGGCCGCCTCTGTGTGGCCAGAGCATTAGTCTTCATTTGTTCTACGGCCAGCGCGATACTGCGATGACATAACAATTTAAATTTCGAATAGGTTGACTTGGGACATTTTTTTCGTGGTTTTTGTATTAGACCCGTCGTCCATTTATTTGTAAGTCAATGACTATTCCTTACGGAATTTCTCTAGACTTTAACAATTTGGTTTCTGAGCGCCCTGAGCTGAGGACCGTGCCCACTTGGGCGCCCTCAGGCCCGCTACTTAGTTTTAAGTTTAGTTTGTAGTTTATTTTAGGGGTATGAGCCTTCAGCTCGACTTTTCTTCCGGTGGCGCAGTCAAGGCCATCAGCGGCCAACTGCAGAATGCTTCAGAAAAAAAGATGTATTTTCTACAATCCAATTAGTAGCTACAGTGACAGGTGTCAAATCACGACTAAGAAAGTTTCTTTCCATCCACTACGGTTTCGTCGAATGCATCTAGTGGGTTATATACTTGAGGGTCGATGCAACGTTGATTATTCTTATAATCGAAACTGACACTGGCCCAAGGCTAGTGGCCGCCATTAAGAAAATAATAATAATAATATTCTTAAAATTGTAGAATTTCACTTTTCAGCAACTTTTATTGAAATTAAAAAGATTTCATACTGAAGATCGTTTCTATACAAATCCAGAAACTTTTTGACATAATTTATACACAATTTTGGCAATAAAATGAACATCTCCTTTCTTGGATAATAATTTAAAAAGTTATTTTCCTTCCAATTGTTTTGACTGGAAGAATTGCAACATTGAAGTTCTCCGATTTCAAACTTAAGATAAGGTAAGCACAGTCGTTAGCTACACACTTTGATACTTCTTATCATAGGTATAGAGTTGAATTTGAACCTCTATTGACGCATTTACAATTAAATTTAGTTACATCAACCTGTCTTTCACTAATTTTATGGTCAACTATTGAAAATAAATTTTAAACATTTATCGTGACGTTATAGCAGTGAATTTGTTTTATACAAGCTTATGTTAATTAGGCAGTGAAACAGCCGTAGTTAAAATTAACGTCTCGTTTATAAACAATCGTTAAAGTATCGGTACCTTTAACTAGAAAATTCAATTACGTTAGAAACTACTGCAGAACCTGTACAAGTAGTTTAAGTTTAAATTAAGAGATTATTGTATCTATATAATTTATTCAATTAACTGGTTAACTTTTAGTAAACGTGTAAAATATTTGTATTAAAGTAAATAATACAAGTAATTACTACGTCCTGGTTATATGTAAGTTAAGTACAGTCGGTTAAGAGCCGATACTACCTCAGCAAGAATTCAGTTTTTTCCCGTACTGATTACTGTTTATTTTGGTTGGGTCGAGCGACAGGGACACTGGCTTTATTTTAGAATTTATTTTTTGCGAACTAAATTAAAGCTATTTGAAAAATGCATATCGTATACTGTACGTGTGGATGTAAAAAAAATCATTGGTTATGTAAAGTACCTATTAAATATACAGAGGTTTTTCTTGTGAAATTTCGAAGTTTGTGTTTTTTTCTATCGTGAAAATTTTCCCACCTAATCAGTACTCACATCATAATCAGCACATCACTAATCAGTAGGGATATCGTCAATTTTCCTGTATATTTTTTCCAATGTATTTAATTCAACACTGTCACTGTTATGCGGAATCAAACCAAAGCCATTTGAGGTTGTATCGACACTTAAAGCGATAAGTTTTAATTATTAATTTTTAAATATAGGTAAAAATATTTGTATTTGTCATAATTAGCTATAATAACACTATTTACTTACATACACCTCACGCCCTTTCCATCGGAGTAGGTAGAGACCACAGCCTTCAACAAGTTATGATTCTGACATATACTTTTCGTTTCATCAACACGCATGAATGCTTTCATACATAAATAACATTTGGCTTATTGTAATGTAATAATGTATAAATTTCCATGGCCCCTTTTGTCGGAAAATTATATAATTATTGTGATTAATACGTTATAATTAGAAACGACCTACATGTTTCGTAAACAATAAATATAGGTATGGCATGTCGATTAAATATATATTAATTTTATAGTTTTAAACCAATTGTTAGTAGTTTACATAATATCCCAAAACCCCCATTATCAGTAAAGCAAAGGTTTATTGTTTCCGGTACATATTGTTTTGACAGATGCCTCTGACGAATACAAACATAATTTTGCTACTACATTGAACTTTGTTCCAAAGTGTGACGATAGAATAAAAACATTCTGGATTTTAAGTCGTGGTAGTTGAAAGCGTGTTGTCTCCGCGTCTATTTTTAGTTTTACGAGTTCAATCCCCTTCGCCCCTGTCCCCCTTCACCTAGGGTTGCTATTGCATTTTTATTAACTCAAAAAAAACCTTTTAAGTATAAAAAGAAATAGGTATATCTCTTGGAAACATGTACATAAAATTGAGTGATTGATTTAATTGACAGATATCCTTCATAGTTTAGCCCATCGGCGTAAAGTTGCCTATCTGGCGGTTTTCTACACAATATATTTCGGTGAGCCCAAGGGCTCCATCAGCTCATCCCGCCCGCACCTTTTTACGATCGGACATCCAGACGTACGGCGTGTTATCGTCCTTACTTGGTCGATTGTGTGCTCCTGAATTCGTTCCTCAGTAGGACGACCAATTCAGATAATGATCTGTGTCTAGGTAGTGCCCCGGAGATTATTTCGTTGTTCCAGTACTTATTGTCCCTCCCGCACTTTTCTTTGTATTTATAATACCAAGTGAGGGGACGAACAAGTTGTGCGCCTTGTGGTATGCAACATGCCTCTACATAACAGTTGCAGTACCACTTAGAGTTTTAAATCGCTAAGATCTGAGGGGCACTGCCATTGCGCCCGACTCCCTGAGACATATGTTCACAAGTCAATATCACCAGCACTCTTACCATTCCATACCGGAACGCAGTAATGCTTAAGGAATTTTTGGTTTGCTCGGTCTTTATGTCAATAATAACAACAAACGAGTAGTCTTTTCACATAAAATATGTGAATATCATGTAGTAAAAACATCAAGATCAGAGATAGTCAAGGTTTTAACACAGTGCTTTGTTAATACCGGGTTTAAATAGGGTTAAAACCCGTTAGTATCCGAAATCAAGGGTAAAAACTATTTACAACTTCGCATTTGTTGTAAATCGAGTTTGTACAAATTTAATGATATTAGTACAATATGTTTATTGCTTTTTTATGTGGACGATTCGATTTGCCTTTCTATTGAATCGAGTAGCTGGAAAATCTCATTGAAATAAAACTATTCTAATAATCGTTAGATCATATTCATTTAAATAGATCTCCAGAATCCTGTTGATTCTCATTTTCTAAAAATGATTTTTTACGATTTTTACGATTTGAAATTTGGAATAAGTATGGAATTGTACCAAATTCCGTACACGCCGTATCTGCCCTGGATTTAAGGCAAAAATGGGTTAAAACCCTGAGCTTGCGGTAATAATCCGGTTACAACCCGGGCGGTTTGATTATATTGTAACCCACTGCCTATCTGTGATCATGATTTTCAAAAACAAAATTCAATTTATACAAAATTTCATTTACACCATAAATTGAATCCTGAATCCCCTCATTCAGTGTCTACAGTGCACCGCAAACAGTTAGACCGTCGAGGTAGTTTAATTATAATTTTCTAATTCTCTTCTGAAATGTCGCAACCCTAATTTGTCTCTGTACATGTGCCGAGGTAGACCTCCCTGGTAGCCATAGTGATAAGAACCTTATTCTCCTTTTGATTTGGGATTATGTTATTCATTTTACGTAATTTAAACCTAGTTACAAAATGCAATCTCTCATGGAGCTAACACAAAGCACACCCTTGATAATAAAATGGCATAATTCGAAAAATGATCTTTGGATTATGACAAAATTTACTTAAAAAATAACTTACGTAACACCATTTAGGTATATTCAGTTTAAAATACGAAGGATTGTTTAGTTGTATTCAATACGTTATTTTTTTATTCCGTTAGTTTCCCAAAAATATAACATTTTGAATTACATCAGTTTATTATTGATGGTGATGTTATATTTTGTGTTTCACTATTAATATTTAACAGTCTTCGTGGTCAAGTGACTTGCACACCGGTTTTCATGGAGTCGCCATCTCTGAGGTCCCGGCGGGGTCAATTCACTTAGAAAAACTAATTTTTCCATATTATCTCGGTATTTGTGGTATTAGGTATTTGTGGTACATCGTTATTCCCAATTTCCATAACGCAAGTGCTGTCAAATTCACTTACTAGTTTGTGGAGTATTTTTACAACACCGAGCCTGGTGCTCAGTTGGTTAAGCGCGACAGCCCCGGTACGGCAACAGACACTGGTTCGAATCCACTCAGATCGAAGGAATTTTTATTTGTGTAATTCGTTCTTTGTATGTTCAGTAGCAGTAGATCTCCTTGTGAAAGAGTTCGTCCAGGGTAGTACTGCCTCCTTACCTATTTCTACCGGCAAGCGGTATTGAGGCACCCACTTACGCAAGGAGCTACTGCGTTCCAGTTTTGACGGGTAAGGGTGCTGGTGAAATTACAGGCACAGGAAAAATTTATCTACTTATTTCTCAGGGTGACGGGCGCATTAGCAAAGCCCCTTAGACCTTTGCGATTTAAAGCCAGAGCTTTAAATTGCAGTGCCACTCAGAAGTGGCACTGCAGTTGATATGGACAGACGTGTAGCTTACCATCAGGCGCACGACTTGTTCGTCACAAAAAAAATTATAATAAGTTGCGTAATGTCTTATTTATTTTAATATTTCTTTTTCAATAAAAATAACGTAATAACACAACGAAAAATAAAAACTTTTAAATTCTGATCTGTGTCCGTCTATCTGACCGATTACAATTTCTACATATTCTAATAACAATTAGTTCATACATGAATATTTAACCGAAATATTTTACCGTGAATATGAAGGAAATCTTAATTTTCACAGTAAAATAATTTAAGTGTTTAGAAGGTAATTGTAAAACTTCAACGTACAAATGGTAATTACCAACTATATAACAATTCGCACTCAAAAAGGAATTTTAATTACAGAAAATACAAAGTTGTACCTCCACATTACTTATTTATAACGTTTATGAGACTTAATAGAAATCATTTGTTGCTTGCAAATATACCGGTCAGAAATTCTATATGAAACAAATTGCATTTCTATAAATTGATTCATTTACTATTCATGGTTCGCTTTTGCAGCTGCTAGATTTGTAAAATATGCAATTTTACCGTTTAGGTTCTATATGCGCTGTTTAACGCTTACTCAGTACTTTTAAAACAGCTATAACACTAATAAACAGAGATCAGAATAGACAGAAATTTTTACCTAAACTTTGAGGAAGTAATACATATACAGTTGATGATACCTGCCTCTGAAAACCCGGGTTTATTGTACGTACTTCTTACTTACTTACTTCACTGGCTCAGCGACCCGAAGTGGATCTTGGTCTCCGACACCAAAGTACGCCATTTCTGTCAGTCTTGTGCCAATTCCTTCTTGAACTTCTTAAACTTCTTGACAACCTCGGAGAGAGATTTATCATTGGAGGCGACTTCAATGCTAAACACGTTAATTGGGGATCAAGAATGATAAGAACTGAGGGCAGAGCTCTGGAAAGCACTAGAAGAGAAATAAAAATGAAAATTAATAAAAACAAATCTGGATACGACGTTATTTCTAGTAAAATTCTACATAGTCTTCAGCGAAAAGCAGTAGTAAAACTGACTACACTAATAAATGCCGCCTTTAGACTAGAATACGTTCCTGAATTGTGGAAAGTTGCAGAAGTAATAATGATCCCTATAATAAACATCATTATAATAAACATCATTATAATAAACATCATTATAATAAACATATACATATATATATAAATAACCCTGTAAACCGCCTCATGGTGTCACGTCTTACAGGCCTATCTCGTTATTACCCAATGATGTCAAAATTATTTGAAAAGCTTCTACTCAAGAGACTGAAAACAATTATATGTGAAAATAAACTTATAAGAGATCACCAATTCGGTTTTGAGAAAGTCACTTTACTATTGATCAAGTACACAGAATAACCAATACCATAGAACAGGCAATGGAAGAAAAGAAAGTTTGCTCCGCAATGTTTAGATGATGCACAAGCTTTTGACAAAGTTTGGCACGAAGGTCTTATTCATAAGTTAAGAAATATACTTCCATGTCAATATGCAAATCTTCTGGAATCCTATTAAAGTAGGTATTTCAGAATTAGACAAGAAGACTCATATTCAGAGCTAAAAGAAATAAAAGTTGGTGTGCCACAAGGAAGTGTCTTGGGCCCAATTCTTTACCTTTTATATACAAACGATATACCCCAATCAATTGACAATACCATTGCTACTTTTGCGGATGATACAGCAATTATGGCTGTAGGAAATAACCACAAGGAAGCGGTAAGTAAAGTTCAAAAAGCCATTAACCAATTCCATGAGTGGACCAAAAAGTGGCGAATAAAGCAAAATGAAACTAAATTAGTGCACATTGACTTCAGTTACAAAAAAATTTGCTACTGTCCATTGTACATTGGAAACAAACTGGTACCCTACGCAAATACCGCCAAATATCTCGGTATGACCCTCGACGTGAAGCTATGCTGGAAAGCTCACATCAAGAAGAAAAAAGAGGAATTAGACATACGTTTAAAGAAAATGTCTTGGCTATTAGGCAAATGCTCTTCGCTATCTGTGTGCAATAAAATATTATTATATAAACAGGTCCTTATGCCAGTGTGGACCTATGGTATCCAGCCCTGGGGCTGTGCCACTAAAAGCAACATACAGACAATACAACGCTTCCAAAATAAAATACTGTGTTAATAAATTACGCCGAAGCTCGCGTACATAGACTTCATCATCACGTGAACATAGAGGCTATACAACTATTAGACAATACAAATATAGTGCGTAGACTACAAAGAACTAAACCTTTTGAGTTAGTGTAGCGAATTGTAGTGAATAAAATAAATATTAGTGCCAGTGCCAACTAGACTATGAACACATAAACAAAGTGTCTTTCCCTTAACTAATATTAAAAGATATTTTGTCGATGGACAATTTCTTTATGTAAGTTACTTTTATTTTATTTATTTAGGAAATTATGTTAAATTAAAATTGCTTATTAGTCTTGTAAAATGGCTAGATTGTAATTAGTTATAAGGTTTTGTTTTGCTTTATAACAAATAAAAAAATACTCTTGGCCAACGCTGTAAATTACATCGAAGAAATGCAAATGAACTTAATATTCACCATGTAACACGGTCCATGCTGGGTTAGCTTTGAATTTTTAAGCGATGTTATGGAAGTAATCTCGTAGTTAGTAATATTTTCTCATGGTCCCCCTCTGCGTAATTGTAATGTACAATTATTTCGGCTGTCGCCGCTCACACGCGTGTCTCGTACTTATTATTACTGCGGACGACGCGTGGCTTCGTGCCGAGTTTTGAGGCATAAGCGACCGGCGAGTCCATAAGCAAGGTCTCGTAGAAAAACTTCTAATTCACATACAAACTACCGAAATGTGTACCACTTAATGACTTTCAAGACATTGAGAAAGACAACGAAAATGAGGATCTTTCTTAAAGATATAGGCACTGGTGGTTTTGGAGAGTTTCTTTATGTCAAATTATCTCTCGCTTCTGGTTGACGTTTCAGTGAAGGTTAAAATCGAAGGGGAGAAGATGGCTTTCTTAGAAGCATTATAGAAGGGACGATTGAAAAAAAAGACAGGAAGATGGAGTTAATGTCGTATCAGGAAATTAAAGTTAGGGATGAACAGAGATGGTTGATGATTACTCCACCGACAAGAGACTAACTCTTAAATAAAATGAAGAAGAAATTGTTCGATGTAAAACCTTTTTACAGATGAAACTGAATCCCAGTGAAATGACCCTCGCTCTGTCGCTGACACTTATCCCTTACCCCGAAGCCGCAGGTCGATATGGCCATGTGTGCTCCTCCGCGGGAGTCCGCCCCCCTCGCCGGCTATTTTCATTTATCACTCGATTCGAGACTCAACTTTCTTTCCACTGACAGTAGCGTCTCCGAGATATTAATAATTGTGACAGATGACTCTCCAGCTTACACATCTTTTTGCAATAATGAATTTAGGAAAACTTAAGAAATTTTCGGAAATTTGAAATTGGGGACACAATCCGATTGGTTGTTCTGCAATCCAGTTGCACTCACCCCAGCCAAAATCCGAAGAAATACTGAAATCAAAACGGACATTTTATCGATTGAGCAGGGCGACTAAATCCAATAAGATTTTTTGCTGGACGCGAAACGAATGAGGTAAAACGTGTTTGAAATAGACAGGGGATTAAGTATCCCCTCGTGATCGCATGGGGGTGCATGGGTAACTATAGTGTTCGCCCGAGACGGTGTAGTGCGCAGATCGTGCCCGCGGCCCACTGTTGCGGATCGCATGGATCAATTTCATGCAGATCGATTACTCTCTTTCATCGTTGAGAAAAGTTCACGGGGGAGGCTTGAGAATCAAACAACGAAGACATAGTTACAACACGTATAGAGTAGGGAAGCATTAAAATTTATGCGTCTAATGTTCACGATTTTGCAGTCGGAAGATGCGTAATACACTCTTACATAGCATCAGAGTCAGTGGATGTAGTGTAAATACTGCGCCATGCCTTTACTGCGACTGAGCAAACACGCGTGGCTCCTCAGGTACAAACAGCTGGTGAAACGAACCCATTGTGTGCGCCCGCGACCATACCTGATCGGAGCGGCAACGCCGCACGATCCTTAGTGTTTATTTTATAGCTTCGTCCTACGCCTCTGTGCCGTGTTTTGGCTGCATTTAATTAACCAGTGATTCCTCTTTACCGTTTTCAAACATTCGATGCTTGATGTTTACGGGAGAGAACAAAGGTACAACGGGGGCTTTCAACGGGATTCATGGAATGTTCAACAATAGCAGATGAGCTAGAACACGTGGTGCGATTACGCACCGATGCACGAGGCCACTGTTCATGGAATGAAAATGTAATCAACTATGAATTTTAGAAAGATATACGAATAACATAGACAATTTCGTTTAGGCATTTTGTTTCTCGTGTATTATAAAGCGAATTAAGCTGATATCGTGTATCGGATTAGTGGTGTAAACGGGTGATACAGCTCAGTTCACGGCGCTTCCTCGCCCGTATTCAACGTCCGCCTACGTAGCTCATTTCCTGTCACTACGCCGCTTTGGTGCAGCTTGGAAACCAGCGAACCAGACTATATATCACATCATTTATATCGTAAACTGTTTAACACGTATCGAATGTTTATTTATCAATTAAATTTGTCGTCTAGATAAACAATCAGGATAATACATTAACAGTCTACACGTTTTTTTATAATATCAAGAGACGGGACGAACAAGTCGTGCGCCAGGTGGAGTGGTGGTCGTACCAGGTGGCGCTCAGAGCTTTAAATTGCAAATATCTTAGAGACACTGCCACTGCGCCCGTCACCCTGAGACATTAGTTGACAAGTCCCATGTGCCTGTAATTTCACCAGCACCCTTACCTTTCTAAACCGGAATCTCTCTAACATAGGCTATGCTCGCATTAGTACTTGGCGGCAGAAATAGATAAGGTGGCAGTACTTCGTGAATTCGAACTCTTTCACAAGAAGCACTATTGTTACAAGAACGTTTGCATTACAAAAGATAATTACTACTAAATTTATAAAAATATCTTGTCGCAAAAAACTGTCCATATCATTTCGTTTTCGTTAACGTTTACTTAACACAAACTGTTTGACAGGATGAGGTTTTACTGTACAAGTAGGTACATGTCGGCAATCATACTGCCACTGTTGGTACTATTCAGGCGTTTTTTTTACAATATCTACAGGAATATGACGTTCTTTTACAACATAACATGAAATACTGAGTCGAACTATGTAAATAAATTGTTTCCCACAAAATCGTAGGAAGGGTTCACTCAAGATAAAGGGAATGTTTTCGTAATAGCTTGAATATAGGCTTTAGACCATATCACTGCTTGCAACACAAATATGGCAATATTAGATTGCAAATATAGCAACATTTTCCTCTTACAAATATAGTTTCTGTACCACATGTTTGCTCCGCGTTATACATGAAAAAGTACATACAATCCACCTAACCCTCATCACCATCACAAGTAAGATAAATTCAGATACTTCGAGCGTTAGCGCACTCCGTCCGATAAATCCGAGAAATGACGGTCCGTAATGTCACTGGAATTATTTTATCTCTAGATGTTCAAGCGATATTCGTATTTTCTCGGATTCGAATGGGACTTAGTGGACAAGCGACATCCGAAGTGGGTCCGAGTTTTCTAGATTTGGATAGTCTCGGATCCGGAAGAAATACGAATTCAGTGTCACTACACTTATTCGCTGTCAAAAAAGCTTCTTGTCCATGCAATAAGAACGAAATAGAGTTTTTTATATAGCATAGATCTGATGAGCACTGCCTGCCACCGTGCCAGTCACCGAGAGACGTAAGTTAACTTATGTCACTACACAAGTCCGATGTGCCTGTAATATCACCCTTGCCCTTCAAAACCGGAATGCAGTAATACATTACTGCTTGGCTCCGTAGGTTGGGTTTTACGTCCTTTCTACTCCGAAGTATCGTTATTTACTGTTGAAGTATTATCAAATCGTTACATCGCGTTTAACACATTATTATCAATAAAAATCTCGTATCTTGTAGTTCTACGGAACGATAGGCGTTCAATAGAGACTTATCAATTCATTACCTGTTTATACACGCTGCCGGTTTTCTGACCCGTGCTAACGGTGTCTTTGACGCGGCCGATAGAGTACAAAGTTAGTGACGTTAGACGTCGAGAACTTTAGTGGGCATGACCAGAGCTTTATCGTTAGTCTATCACAGTTCACTGCTGGATATAGGCCTGTCCCAATGTGCGACATTTCGCCCGGTACCCAGCTTGCCAGCAGCCTGTCACAGATCTTCACTTCATCTGACCAGAGGGCGTCCCATACTACGATTGCCGAGTCGTGGTGTCCACTCAACATGCTTCTCCTATCGGTTATTGGTTCTTCGACAGATATGATCAGCCCACTGCCACTTCAACCTGCTTATTCTGCCAGCTATGTCGACGACATTGGTCTGTCGGATAACCTCACATCTTTTCCATCCGTTCCATGCCTCGTTGAGAGACTTAACTGATGACCAGAATTTTGGGAATAAAAATTTCGACATTGGATCTCGTGAAAATTTGTTTTCATTAAAGACTATTTATAATCTTTTTATTTTGATTTACATTGGAAATGAAACTATTTTTTCGAATCTAAATCGAGTATGTTTATTTTTCAATATATATGTGTACTATGGTCATCAATAAGTTATGTCTAAGCTTAATGCAAACCACCCCATTCTAAACAATAGTTACAAAATTTACTTATTGAATATCATGATTGAAAATACTCCTACTAGTTTCTTATTATTGTTGATACAGAGATGGAACAACACAAAGAAAAATTCCTGTATTTAAACCAGCGTCTGTTGCCAAGCCGAGGCCACCGCTCTTACTTACTTACTTTTGTATTGGTTTTAAACAGCGTTTTAGTCATCAGATCTCACAGCTGTTGCTTAATTTAAATACCTTAATATAATTTGCCTAATAACATTCTAATTTATATTTTATAAATTATGATATGGATTATAAGGTAACTTTTAGATTAAAAAGAAACCGAAAGAAACGCCTCGGTTGCACTGCAGTCAGCGTGTTCAACAATACACTGTAAAATATCTGGTCGTACTAAAACTTTCCTAGAATTACAAGAGTAAAGAATATTTTAAAGCTAAAAGCAAATTTTTGTTCACAGGTAAGGGTAATGCGCACACGCAGCGAGCCTCGTGGGAACGAGCTGTACGAACTCGAACCCTTGACCACCGGCGGTCGGGTTACCCGTAAGACCCACAAGACCGGTTACTGCTTTTACTACCAATAGGGTACTGCAGATTGTAAACGGTAATATAATGGAATACTTAAAACTTGAAAAGAGACGTAAAAGAGAGGAGAATTAATTTTCCTTCTTTCGCATTTTTTTAACACTCTGATGGATAATGTATCCGTATCATCGAGTATATAACCAGAAATAGAGACGAAGTAAGGGCCATCCATCCCTGGCAACTCCAAAGTATATTCCAAAAATATTCTGTATTTATTGTAATAAAGATAATATCTCTAACAATGTGGGGCTGTTCCATTCGGTAGTGTGGGAAAAACAGCAAAACATCTAATTACAAAACAAACGGAATCACGTTTCATCGGTAATCATCACGTTTCAATTTTCGTTCCTTGTAGCAAAGCTCAAGTTAAACTGGTTGTTTTGAACTGAAACAGTTGACGACACCCGTCAGTCAGTCAGGCGGACCAACCAGAGTGCAGTTGTCACCGTAATGATTTGGCAGAATAGTTTTCAAACACATTAAATGACATATCGAGTTCTTAGGTTTTCGCGATTGTTACACATAGGAAATGAAACTATTTTTCCGGATTTAAATCGCATAACAAATATACGCGATATTACGAATTTGTTTTGGCAACCGTGACCATGGGACCTGTAAAGGGCCGGAACGTCGGTTTGTTTGAAAAAACAAATATACGCGATTTAAATCCGGAAAAATAGTTTCATTTCCTATGTGTAACAATCGCGAAAACCTAAGAACTCGAAAAATATATATTGTTAAAATAAAATATTTTGCAAAAAGTATGTAGTGTAAATTGGAATGTTCTTTTTTTAAATTAAAAATAAGGTATTTAAATTAATAACATTTATAAGTTTGGTACGTGAAAAGGGTGGTTTGCATTCTTTTTTTATGATACCTATACAAGTCGTGCGCCTGGTGATAAGCGACACGCCTGTCCATAACAGTTGCAGTGCCACTCAGAGCTTCAAATCCGCAAACATCGGAGGGGCACTGCCACTGCGCCCGACACCCTATGACATAATTGACAAGTCCCATGATATTGTAATTTCACTAGCACCCTGACCCTTCAACACCGAAACGCATTAATGTTCACATTACTGCTTGGCAGCAGAAATAAGTAAAGAAAGAAGTCTGTCATAAGTAGTTCTACTTATAGAATGATAAAGGCTCGTAGTAGAACCTGAACAACGCTTACTAATAGTGAGTATATAATTCGAAAGTACAAAAAACAGTACAGAGTACTAAAAAAACGGCCTCAAAAGTCATTCATCCCTTAGTTTGCCACCCTTAGAAGTGGAACATTTTCTTGAAATTGAAATGGGACCAGTTCTGAGGTACCCTATTTCCAATAAGAAAAAACACAAATGCTAGTTATCGCGTAACATACATACAAAAAAAAAACAGACAGTCGAATTGAGAACCTCCTTTTTTTAAGTCGGTTAAAAATATTTTCTATGAAACAGATAGTTTCCTTTCCGTTCTGCAAAGTGTAGTCAATAAATACATCACATCAATTTCCACAATTGGACCGTATTGTAACTTCACCAAAATCGTATCATATTGGACATGATTTTATTACCTCGTCATCTCGTGTCTGTTGTTACCATCAAACATGTGAATAGCCTTTTTCTTTTCCAATATGCAGCAATCTTGAAAACTTAAGAACTCGAAAGAATGAAAGTACTTATATATGAAAAATTGTTAGAGTTTTAAATGCGCCGCCGCGTTACAAGTAAACGATAATAAGTACAATGTTCGCAACACGCAGCATTTATTTTACACAACTTATTTTATTCCCCGTGCAAAAACAATATATTACAATAAATCATTATTATTTATTATAAATAATACTTGTATTATGCCAAGAAACGAAGAAAGTAATAAAACAAAGCTTATGTTTCACACAAACGGTTTTAACTTAGAATTTATCCGCTTCAGTAGTTACGTGTAAAAACAACTTCAAGAAATGTACTTAACTATAAAAGTGTACTGTGAACAGTACAGCTATTATTTTGAACTATAAGGTTTGTCTTGTTAAACGACAAATGTTTTACAGTTATATGGAACTTGTATGATGTTTACTCAGTAGCCAGTTCGTAAAATCTGGTGATTTTAAGAAAACTGTGGACGCCATAGACCATTTGGGTCGAGAGTGCGTTTCGGAAAACGATAGTTTATAATTAATATTCGAGGGCGGCCGCGGCAGTTTGATAAATATGTGACTTTAAGGGTCGCATTCTAGAACTCTATTCAATGCTCAAGTCAGGATTGCACTGGAAACACAAGCACTGGAAATACGACTCTAATGGCAGGGACTTGAGTATGATTTCGAGTGCTTTCAATCATACTCAAGTCCTGACTCGAGCATTGATTAGAGTTCTGGAATATGACCCTAAGAGCGTTTGCGCATTCGTATCAGTTTCGAATCCGAGAAATGACGGTCCGAAATGTCACAGATAATTTTATCTCTAGGTGTACAAGTGTTATTCGTATTTCTCGGGTTCGAATTGGACTTAGTGCACAAGCGACATCCGATATGGGTCCGAGTTTTGTAGATTTGTATAGTCGCAGATTCGGAACGAATACGAATCGGATGCAGTGCGCAAACGCTTAGCGCGTTTAATAAAAACTATTTTCGGAATTTATTTTATTTCTTAATTTAAAACTCCTTACTAAACTACTCACGTTCCTTTTTTAAAATTAGCGCGAAAAACAAAGAAATAAAAGTTAGGTGAAGTCGATAAATTTTTTGAACATGGAGAAAACGGAATTTCGATTATTCCGAAGTGTCGTCATGAGTAAAATACGACAGTGGTTGCTTTTTGTAAAGAAAAATTTGAATACGGTTACCATTTACAATATTTATATTTCAAATAGGAGATATATCAAGAAAACAAACAAGAGCTAAACGGGCCACTACCATGGCTTTTTGGAATTCAAATACACAGAAGCTGTAAGATAGATAACCTTTAGAGTGGTTACACATGGCGACTTTTAGCAGCGATGCAAACGCGCGTTCGTAAACCGCGCGATTGCATCCACATTTGCGATTTATAGGCAATTGCGACCTATCCGAAGAACAGAGTCTGATGTGACTATACAGCGAAAATATGATAAACACATAATCTCGTTATTTAAAATAAGGCCTATCTATAGGTGTTTTCATAATTTTTTAATCTTATTTCGTTTTGGACATATTAAATCGAACATCGGTTGATCTGATATCCATAGCGAAGGACAACGAACGAAATCTACAACGTAGACTGAGAATAAACAGTCTTGCACATAGGCCTTTGTTGTACGGATGAGTCGATTGCAGCGGTACAAACACGCGACTGCATCGATACAAACGCGCAATTGCATCGATACAAACGCGATTGCATCGCTACACATGGGATTCATAGGTGATTGCATCGATGCAATCGTGCGTTTGTATCGCTGCTTAAAATCACGCGCGCGTGTGTAAAGGTAGACGATTAGCGACTGCATCTTACTGGATCGCGTTTGTATCGCTGCTAAAAGTGGCCATGTGTAACCGCTCTCAGTCTAAAGTTTTTGTTTCACTATAAATTCAAATCTCGTAAATAGCTTATTTTGAATATTAAACGGAATCTTATTGAAGCGTATATTTTGCCCCTTAAATGAATTTGTGGCTTTGTGAAAACGACGTCAAGAACAGCTAGTATGTTTTTAACCTAACAGGGTATTTTGATTATAAGATATTTTCTAAAATTGAACAAGTTTTGCCAGAAATTTCAATTAAAAAATCTTTCTACACGATTAATTCTATTTACGACTGACTGTCGCAAATAGAATTAGGCATATTTTTCACGGCAACGTATTTTTAGGTTGTCAAACTTGTTCTACAAATGAGTTCCATTTATAAATAAAAAAGTATAACTTTTTTTTACGTCTGTTGTTATTTAACGGATATCATATTTCTTTTATGGTGTACCTTAAGTTATTCCGTTTGATGTCTAAAACTGTTTATTGTGGTACAGATATCCTTCCCCTAACTGACTAACTCGTAACTGGCATGAGGCAATTTTCTTTTTATTTTACTTTGTTGAAATTACAGGCACATGGCGCTTGTAAACTTATGTCTCAGGGTGACGAGTGCAGGGGCAGTGTCAGATCTTTGCGATTTAAAGCTCTGAGTGGCACTGCATCTGCTATGGGCAGGCGTGTCGCTTCACCAGGCGCACGTCTTGTTTCCCGTCTCATGATATCATAAAAGAAACTTGTTCGGTTTTTAACCCAAAATATTCTAATTCTTAGGGTTTGAAAAGAATTGTAAAAAAAAGTAAAACAAGTAAAATAAAAATATAAATTTGCCTCATAGAGCTCATGTAGAGTTGGAGTAGCCAACTTGCTTAAGGAACTTCATCCGCTTTCTTCTGTTTGTTACACTATACTTTGAGCTTCCCCGTTCTCGACAATAGATTTTGTATGCAACACGATGCACGAGATCAAAAGGTGGGGACATTACGTACTAATTTGCAAATGTTACGTGCATTGAACTGCAATGTAATTATTGCCGATATTTATTTGTATACTTAACTTATGTGGGCAGTGGTAATTGAGAGGTTGACGATTCGGACCCTTTGGTAAACGTGTGTAGTACCCAACCCACATTGAGCCAGCGTGACGGAGTATGGCTTAAATCTTCTCCTTAGAGAGCCGCGTCCGGCTGTGGGGCGTATAACAGCTTGACGGTGATGATGGTTATAAGAATAATGATTGACGTATGCTGTACACTACGTACGAATCCGAGAAATGACGGTCCGAAATGTCACAGAGATCATTTTATCTGCAGCGGTAGCGATATTCGTATTTTCTCATATTGTAGTGCACAAGCCACGTCCGAAGTGGGTCCAAGTTTTCTAGATTTCTGTAGTCTCGGATCCGGAACGAATACGAACCGGATGCAGTCCGCAAATGCATCCTATTTGCCTGGTTTCAAACTAGGCAATTAATTCCCTGAACGTATGTAAAGTAAGGTCTCCCACGGTTTATTACATTTTCAGATATCATTTCTCAACGAAATATGTAACTATTCCATGAAAATGTAAAATCGCCCTGAAAGACCTCGGTGGCTGAATGGTTTGGACTGTGGACACTGGATGTGAAGGTCGCGGGTTCAATCCCAATGGGACCAAATTGGGAAATGAACTTTTCTAAATTGGTTCTGGTCTGGGTCTTCCAGATAATGCCTTAGAGTGACTATAATTTGCAATAGTTCTTTGAGTGAAATATCTGTGTTTTTTATTTACAAATAAATTGCCTGGCGTTCAAACAACATCGCCCCTTACTACACCAACTACCACAAATGAATTATTTATGTCTCATATGAAATTCCGATCCGAACTTATGTAAGAACTTATTTCCGTAATTTAACTCTATTCGTGGTTAAAGGAAGATATTTGAAACAAGAATCCATCGTCGTACAGTTCTCAGACGGTTAACTTTGAGCGCTTTTTGAGAAGTTTTGGCAGTTTGTATACAGCTGATTGTAGCCCACTGTAATGTCAACAGGATATTCAAATAACAATGGCTTCCACGTATCCTGAATATGAAGCAACCTCTACGTAATGGGTACGTCAATAGTAATCCAACACCATGGAATTAAATTACTAGCAAACCCCACTGCATTTACTCGCATTCAATATTTATTATGTACGATAATATTTACTATTTATTTCCATTTCGCTTCGCTCATTTAAATGACTGTTTCACTCTTGAATAAAAACTTCCCACTTCCTTCTCTTTCTTAACTTCTTATTACAATTGCATATGACACAATTTTCTGGATCTAATTCACGTGTGGTTTTTTTTTCAAGCGAACCGACGTTTCGGGCCCTTTACATGTCCCATAGTCATCAATCAGTTATGTCTAATATGAATAGTTAAAATATCCTGCTCATTCCCACTCGTTCAATTCGTCTAGGTACTCGTCATTGGTGTTGTTTCCAATCTCCCGGTAGCTAAGAAGTAGCATAATATTTCTACTGCTAATACTCTTAATCATCAACCCACTTATACTTTCCACTGCCGGGCACGGGTCTCCTCTAACTCGTAGGTTTAGGCCATATTTCGCCACACTGGCCCAATGCAGGGACTATCACGTTTTCCAATGCTTCTAAACATTCTTCGACATGCAGTTTTTAACCGATTTCAAAAAAGGAGTAGGTTGTCAATTCGACTGAATGTTTTTTTTTGTATGTATGTTACGCGATAACTCCGGTACTTGTGAACCGATTTTCACCACTATTTTTTTTGTTGGAAAGAGGGTACCTCCATAGTGGTCCCATTTCATTTTGAAGAAAATCATCCACCTCTAAGGGTGGCTGATCACGCATGAACATTCATTTTTATAAATAGCGCCTAAATTTTACTTAAGGAGCAATTATTTTAATGGTTGGTTTTGCTATTATCCAATTCAAGGTGTTTTTCTCTCCCAATATACTTTGAGTAGTGAAAACCGATTTTTATAATTTTTATGTCAAGTCCTATATAGTGGCGAACCCTAGTTAGCTATTTCTATAAAACGTGGCAAATAGATGTAATTCCACGTACTTTTGAGGTCGGTTTTTTAGTACTCTGTACTGAGATTATGACATTATTCAGATAAATTATATTATATCTCGATATTTTTCTTCGCTGAAAAGCTCATTGTAGTTTTCGCACAATTTATAGAGTACCTTTGTCTACCTTTATCTACTACTATTTCATTTATCTTTATTTTATTGGATATCTATACGACTCAAATTGCAATTGGCCAGACTGATGAACAAAATTTTCGAAAGTCATCGAATATTGAACTTTATTTACTTATCGAGTTCTTAGGTTTTCGCATATTTATTGTTATAGTGCATAATTTATTGTTACACATAGGAAATTAAGCTATTTTTCCGGATTTAAATCGCGTATATTTGTTTTTTCAAATAAACCAACGTTTCGGGTCCTTTACAGGTCACATGGTCACGGTTGACACTTATTTACTTGTTAACCGACTTTAAAAAAAGGAGGTTCTTAATTCCACTGTTTTTTTATTTAGGTATATTGCTCCTCTGTTGTTGCAAATATCCATGGGTCACGATAACTATGCCATGAAGTGGCTCGTTTGCCTCCTTCTTTACATGAAAAAAAAAAAAAAAGATATATATATTTTAACCGACTTCAAAAAGGAGGAGGTTCTTTCGTAGTCTTTTTTATGTGTATGTTACGCGATTACTTTTGGCATTTGTGAAACAATTTTGATAATTTTTTTGTTGGAAAGAGGGAACCTCAACATTGGTCCCGTTTAAATCTGAAGAAAATATTCCACCTGTAATGGTGGCAAACTAGGGGATGAATCTAGTTTCATGCACTTTCTGGTAACCGATTTCAATAAAACTTGGCAAATAGATATAATTCCATGAACATTTGAGGTCGGCTTTTTTAATAAAAAGTTACAATTATTGAAATCAATATCCAAAAGTAAATGCTTGTATTGTATTTTATTTTTTTAATCTGTACGGACTAATGTAGGAAACAAACTTTTTTAAGTTGGATATAGTCTGGGTGTTCTTGGTACTTTGTGAGTTAATCCCATTGCGCTGGTATTCAAAGTATTACAGAATTCCCTTGTTTGAGACCAGATATTTGGTGTAGTTGTCTAGCACATTATTGTATTTTATAATCTCAGTACCGAGTACTAAAAAAATCATTCATCCCTTGGTTTGCCACCCTTAGAAGTGAAATATTATTTTCTTCAAATTAAAACGGGACCACTACTGCGGTTCCCTCTTTCCAAGAAAAGAAGAATCATCAAAATCCGGTGTAATAAAAAACATACAGTCGGATTGAGAACCTCCTCCTTTCTTTGAAGTCGGTTAATTATTATTCGGTTACTATCTCTAGGACCCGATATTAAAGATATCATTTCAAATCCAATTCTGCTTGCTTGTGTTTAGGTGTATTGTTGTGTTTATTGTATTGTGTTTATGTCTTTAATCTTTTCTTGTGAATACAAACAAGACCTTTTTAGCTTAATAATTAATGTTTCCGTTGCGGAAGTTTGGTTTTAGCTTATTTCGTTCCAAGGAATTTATTATAAAGAATACATTCTTCACAGACGAAATCATAGACCGTGATTAATTACTAATACATAAGCCAATTAGTTGTATAAGTACAGAACTTACTGACCATACTGCCATCGACTACTTTTAGCGACATCCAAAACACTCAGAGAGATGTGTCTAAACTGCATTCACCGTTTTTTTAATGCATACCTGAGCCGGGAATAGAACCAACTAAAAATGCGAAAATAAACACTTACTATTTTATTGAAGTATTTATTGAGAAGGATAATTTTTTTGCAATAAATATTGGGTATTACAAATAAAGACGTCCTAAAAATGTAACGTCATTGTCGACCCTAACATAAAACCTACACGTGGTTAATAACCACTAAATATGCTAATTACAACCTTTTGCTGACTACTGGAAATCTTTGTCCCTTCGTGTCCCATTATTTTTTTCCATTCTGTGTGTTAAAAAAGTCTTTCTTTCAACGTCTATTTCCTAATCTTGTGCTCTGGTTGGTGCGTAGCTCCCTCCTAATTTTACCATCGTACGATTCTTATAGACCTCCTTGAGCGACTCTGGTCTTATCTGATACCTAGTCAATGTAATCCTCAATCGTTATCTATCTCGCCTTCCTTTTTGCAAACAAGTTTTTAATAATATTTGTATATATTTACAAAGTAACAATATCAGCTTGCATCTTTCTAAATATACCGTTGGAAGAGCTTCCGGCGCGACCGAACCTTTGCTGCACTGTAATTACATTTAATAACCCAGGAAACCTTTGATGTTCACAGGACTCTCTTACTTTGTGCGCTTTCCATTCCAAGTTTCCGTATAATAGCGCTTTATAGTATAACTCTGACTACAGAACTGTTCAAAGTGTAAAATGGCATGTGATCGTGTTTTGTTTCGGCTGGCCCTACAGATGACGCACACACTCAAAGTCCCGCACTAGGAAGACCCTGTATCGCGGATACCATGGATAGAGACATAAACAACCACAAATTACATCCAAACTCACGAAAGAAATAAATTTAGGCCATACACATGTTTGGAATCGAACCCGAGACCTCTGCGTGACAGCCCAACATGGTAACCGTTTGGCCACGGAGGCAGCCACAAGTGCGTGTAATAGATCTCCTTTGCTGTCATTTCTTTAAACATTCTTTTAAACAGACGTGTTTATTCGATCTTTTAAAACACTACAGAGGGGAATAAAATATCGTGCAATAATTTTTCGATAACGTAGTTATTCAAATCCGTTCAATTTGTTTCGAACAAACTAGAAGTACTCGTCGCAAATTTATTTACTCTTGGAAGGCATAAAACTAGTGATGCGATTTTCATTTCCGTTCCCATTCCTCTCGTTCTTCCTCGGCGACGTTGAATCCTGATTTTAAAAATAATACAAATATTTCTCATAAGTAATAAATACACTCAAGATTTTTTGTCTGAAATTTACACTCCCTAGCAACGCCAGACAAAATTGACATTCCGTACATTGGTTTTGTTGCTTTTCTCTCCGCTAACCCAACGTTTTAGCTGTATTACATTTTAGTGGTCGTCCTCGTTAGCGATAATTAAAATAGATATCCGTTTTGCTTCGTGGTTTATTAAATAGTGTTGAGGGTAATTTTGTTTTGTATCCGTTTGATCTAATAAATAAAAACATTTGGTTTTGTTAGGCACATTTTGATCGACAACGAAACTCTTATCTTGTACTCTTTTTAGTGTAATCAGAAGTTTCTACTTCCCTTTGACATTTATTGAAAGTAAATTAATCTAATAGCTTTTAACTTTAAAGTCAAAAACGTCTTCATTGAATGTTTGATTGATTATTGCTTTTATAGCTGATTGTGTCAACAGCTGTCAAGGCCTTTAAATATGAAACCTCATTGTTCGAATGTTTGTAGAAATGAAATTTTCTTCAATTTACAACATCAGCTATAAATGTTCATTGAGACTCGTGTAATCTACTTTCAACTGGATGCTGAAAAGTTCTTAATCCAATTAAGTAACAACTGCTTTTGCGTCTCCTTTATTGATCTCATAATCACCTTAAAGATCTCTTGGCCTGTGATCTAGCGCATTGCGACTTCCATTATACCTTAGTTCGTACTACTTCCTTCTTAAATTCAATTATTTGATATTTACAAGGAGTAGTAAATGTTCATTTAAACTTTTCTATCTGATTTATCTTGTTTTGAAAGTAGACGCATTCGACTAATGTTTTATCTAAAACTTATGATGGAGAAAATTTTTGCGATTTTCATTTTTGGAACTTGCATTCTCGCTCTCTAGCTTCCTGCAAATTGATTTAACTACAACCCAGTATCATCCACGACCGCGGTCAACGGATACTGTACAGTACGATTGATTGGAAAATTACCTCTGTCGCCGCACTGTCGTCGGTTGCCGTCTTCACCGCCGCCATCCTTTTCCTGTGCTCTTTTCAAGACACTTGTCTATTTGTTTACTACTTCATCCTGCCTACGAATCATAACGACTGGTCAAATATCTCTAGTGAAAAGTATGAATTGAGACAATTGAAAATTCTCCGCCATCCGTCAAACAGACTTTCAATTTTCACTCCATTCACATCGTCGCAGAACGCATAATGCATCCGCTTAACAATGAAATGTTAATTAAAAGTGAAAATTGTGCCGTTTAGTTCGCCTAGAGTTAGCGTCGACTGGAGCCCAGCATGACGATTTAATTAACATTACCACGGCGTGTGGGCGAGCCGGCTTTGTCCAACTAAGCAACCTATCCAGCCATTACAAAAAACACTTGCAACATAACAATACAAGGGACCCAAACCTACTTTTCTACTAAACCTCCTTCTCGCAGATTCCTTGTGATGCATCCCCAAAACTTTTAAGCTCTTAAATATGCAAACAGCCCTACGGAGGACGAAATAAGCCAGTAACGCGTTCAATATTGTAAAGAAACGGCATTCTAATCGAGACTGAGATCCCTCTCCCATAAATATTGTATGGGAGGAGTGCGTAACAAAATATTTACGGAATATGAAGAGTACGCCGTCGAGCGACACCGTTTGTAGGTCAGAGAGAGGCGCGGCGTCGCGCTCCAGTTTAGTGCCGCCTCGCGTCGCGACGCTCCCTACGCCGCGCCGCGCTGACTTTGAAATTCGGAGTACAATACTTCGGATGCAAGACGCCCTGCGGGTGATTTTCCACCCTCTCAAATACTAACTGCGGGCGCCTAGCTAGCGACAACAAAGTGAAAAAAATTATTATAGCATTATCGAACGGAGGAAAAAGGCACTTCGTTTTAAATCATCGTCGCTGAGTTATTGGATATTTAATCCCCGCCTATTAACTTCGGAGTCGAGTTCACGATTTCATTAAAAAAAATCTTCAATTAAAATCCATGTCGCTGCACAAACTCCTGTGAACCTTGCCTCGTCATCGGCGTCCTAAAGAGTTTGTTTTTTTACTCGAAAGGTCTCTGTGTCCAATGCGTTGTAATGAGAATAATTAGCCTTTAAAAACAATTATAAGCCGCATAAGTAATTGGAACTGCACTACGCACAATGCTTGTGTAAATTACGAACTATGCCGATGTCGCATAGTTATCTAAAAATATTGTCCTTTTTATGAATACCATCTATTAACTTTTTTGTAGGCTAAAGAACTCAAATTTTTGCCACTTTAATTCCAATTTTTGGCACATCTTACTCGAAATAACGCTTTTTCCCTGCAACTAAAACAGTACCAACACTAGAAATAATCTTATTTCACCTTATATTCTTATAATAATTCTTTTATAAATGCACAGAGCAATGTGTCATTACGAGGCATCGTCCAAAAGGGCGAGTAAGGTCGGCGCGGGCATCGCTCTCACGCGATTGTTTTGCACGCTACGCTGACGGTAGCCGTCTCAGGTGCAGATTACTGACACGTCTACTGACGATTACTGACGCGCTTCCACTCACACCAGACCTACATCGCGTGTCACTGAATGACGTGTGGTATGTTTCGCATATACCGAATTGTGTTTTGAACCGAATTACTCTGAAAATAGTTTTGATATTCAAATTTGCAGCGTGTTTACACACACAATACGTGTCATTGTACATTAATATCGGGTTTATATGAATATCGGATAGTTGTTACGCAGATCTTTGCGCATGCTATAAGATTCTTCCCCAAATTCTTGGCAAGTAACGTAAGGTTATTAGGATTTTTGTAACGAACGTCAAGGTTAAATAATGTAGCAGTTTACAAAACAGATGATACTGTTCGTGATTCAGAAATAATTGCCCTTCGTATCCAAAGTTAAGCTGACCCACTAGAAAAACGTGAAGCTGCAATCAACTATTACTTTCAATATATTGACAAACATTTGCGGATAGCAAACGCGGTAAAAGGTTAATATCAAAGAGCAAACACCATAAATGACACCTACAGTTTTAATGGATTGCAACTCAAAATACGGCAGAGGGCAGTAACACATGTAAACAAAATAAACAAACCCGTATCTGAGAGCAGACTTACATAGGAACGCACTCAAAACGCAGCCAAGTATAATAAATGGACAGCCTGCTAGTCCAGAGGACTTACCATTGCATGATTTGGACGCCATTTTTGGTGGAGAAAGGAAAAGGTAATTTGGAATGGCATCCGGTACTAAAACTTATGAATTCTCGGAGCACTTACGATGATACCTACGAAAAAGTATTTCACAGCTACGTGCAAGGTCAAGAGCACGTCAAGCTTGACACTTACGATTTAAATCCAATTCTATGCCGCTTACGATAAGAACGGTCCAAAGTGTCAAGCTTGACGTATACAACGTACAGAATTAAGGCAATTTATTTCAAACATTAAGAGAATGGGGGATCATTAGTAAGTAGCACCAAATTCGATTCGTTTTTATTTACGTAGTTTTGCTAACGAAATTTGCAAAGTGAAGTGTAAACTCGCAATAGAGTTTTGTTAGTTGGGGTCGTTCTTTTACTAGACTACCCCGTCCACTCCACGCACGGGGGAGAGTGGGAGGCGAAATATGACTATAATGGAAAGATGTGACGCCGCTGAAACCGCAAGGGAAATGGATTAAATTCAACCATAACAACGTGGAATTGAATTAGTCTAGCTCGGAAATTGTAATGTCTAGAAGAGAACAAAGAAAATGTTGTAAGTACCGTGCTATAATTAATTTTTTTAATTACTTTTAAGGCAACAAAGCGAAATAATATCGTTGTTTCCTGAGATAATGATGCTATCTGATTCGTCTTTGACAATATTATTTGAAAGTATTTGCTAAAGCCACAGAGGCTATCAATTCGATAATCCGCGCGACAAATTCGACCAATTTATCGTTCCAAGCGCCGCGTGGCAATATACCTTGATAAATGAGAGCGATGTGCCCTCGTCGTCATATTTTACACTAATGCGAGGCTTTGTCGATCGCCTATTGACGTCAACCCAACAAAGTTGATGCCCTAAATTTGAATCATAGGTTTCACTCATAGACCAAAACCTGATTGGTGATTCTGACAGATTGTAATATCGATCCAATGAATAATGTGTAAAGTTAAGGTTTTGTTCACACGCGCTAAATACGTGACAAGTTTCTTAACGATTGCGTACTTGGTGTGATTAATTATTTGAACCTAATAAATCTCGTAAAATAACTGAAAAAAGACAAAAGTGGTCAGAATAACAGGAGATAGCGACAAAGGTACAGACAGGTACTAGCAGCAACGTTGTAAATGCAGATGGAAATTGTGGCGTGGACTCTAATGCTGATGAATAAGGAACAAAATACTGTGAAAGTTACAATGAAACGTATAAAATCAGATGGGGTCTGTAATTTAAAGGATGCAGAGGAGACAGTGTTGCCACAAAGCAACGCGGCGAGTGCCGAGAATACGCAAACAGGTGTCGACTGCGGGGCTATATTTGCATATAAATAGAGTTCCTGCTTAACTGTAACACTGTCTCGTCCCTTTCTCACTTACTCGCTGGTCATCACGCTAGAAGAGTAAAGCGTTACGGCTTCTTGCACGCGTTGTACACAAGTAAGACTCGCTCCAGGAGAGTCTATTTACGAACGGTGATGTAATGTAATATAGGCAACGAAACTGGTCATATTATATCTAGAGAGATCTATTAAATGAAAAATATTCTGCAAGATTTTCATCTCATTCAGTCGATATGTTGGGTTTCTCGATGTACGTGACTGTGTGAGATACTTTAACGTTTTTTGCTGGTATTCAGATTGTTATCATAAAGAATAATTCATGTTGTTAGCGTTGTTCATAGGGCTTGTTGACTACAAGTTTTTCTTGCGCGGAGGTTATTATAATACGCCTCAGAGCCGGTGAAGGGATCACGACTAGGAAATGGCCCCACATTACTCCGTCCTTAGCCTTCCTTTACCCTGTTTGAAAAAGTTCAACGTGTACGCTCGTCGAATATGAAGGAGACATGAATAATTGAAAAGGGATGGTCATCTCTAGAATATTAATATCCTAATCATTGTGCTGACAGCTCCAACTCCAGCTGCGAATATTATAAAACAGCTATCGCGCCAGGTGATTAGTGGTCGGTCGTCGTAGCGACCGGTTCCGAGCCTCTTCCGTTAGTCATTTTTTATCGTTTGCCTATTACATCATAGATCCACGCGCGGTCTTGATGCGTGACCCGCCTGCGTAGGCGCAGGTGACATGCAAACCGAACATCATTTCGACAGCCAACACAAAACGACCCAACTAGTTCTGTTATTCGAAACCCCTGTTATTTGTATTCCTTTTTTTTGAGCTGAGCGTTTTCTATTTGTTCCGTCGGGCCCTTTTTTGCTGGGTTCTACCGCGCGTCTTCGTAGGCTCCGAACGTTTTTACTCGGGTACAGGGAAGAGGGCGTGGGAGGGGGGGGACCTGACCCCCCCCCCCCCTGTGCCCGGACCGTCCTTGGCCCGAGCGTTCACCTTGGCGCGTTGCGCTGCCGCCGCACCACAGGTAACAAAGTTCCGCGAACTACGTGATTTCTATGGCTGTCCGAAAGTGGATCTCGAAGTAGGTATCTCGGGACCCACTCGTACGGCGCTAACGTTACCGGGAACACCGTAATTAAATAGTCAGACTACCCTCCGACTGATCGAGACCCCCCATCCGAGCCATCTTCGTGTACTTTTTGCAATATCTAATATCTTAACCCCATTAAACCAGGCGTTATCTTTAGTAACCGGTCTTCGTGGTGGTATCTGATATATTGTGATATATTTCGGTCCTTGATCTAATTATGAGACTGTAGACTTGCAATCTCCCACGTCGATTTTACTACACTCAACGTCCTAACTAATAACCTAATAAAATTCTCAATAAATTGTTGTGAAACAACTGAAATAATTTATGGCGTGAGCGGGGACGGCACATGCGGTTCTTGGAATGATATTGATACAATGCAACAAAGATGCGACTAAGTTATCGAGTAGATTTATAGCTCATAGTAGATCACGAAGTACTATTTGTGCACTTTTGTTTCATGTGAGAAATCCATCTTCTTAATCTAGCGACTTGATTGATAGTGTAATATGATTTACTGCTCCAAAGGTGTGACCGACAGTAATACTCAACTAGCACCGACGGCTATCTTTACGATTGATGATCCTTGTATGGGAGTAACATTACACGTCTTGAGAATTCTACCACGTATAGTCTTCGGAATATTATGTAGTTGTAATATTTCTTTAAAACTATTGGATTTTCCAAAGAGTCTGGCCGGTGGCAACGATTCCCAGAATAAAGATAACAACCCACAACTTTTAAGTTGTTTTCACGGAAACGTGATAAATGCTGAGATAAAGTCGCCTGTGAGAGGGTCAATCGTGAAAGTTTATGTACATAACATACGAAGACAGTATCTAGTGTTATATCATTTTCCATGTAACAACCATGATCCGAAAACATACACTCAGCGAAAACCTCTTAGTCATATCTTTTCCAATTCTATTTTTGTTGCCAGCACTGATTTGGCACTTAAATGTGTACATATTTAAGGCTTATAACTTATAAGTCTTACAACAAAGTAACTCGCCGTGTCATAAACTTACGTACGTTAACCCGCCCTTTTTCGAGTAATGCTCATCATCATCGTTATAAGCTTGTGCCTTACCAAATTTGTGATTGCCATGGTCATAGGCGCCGTGATTTGCTTCGACTCCACTTTGTTAACCCCTTCCGAGTTTCAGATCGGCTTGATGACTTTGGCTCCGCTCTTAGAGACCCAAAGCTCGTCGACCGTAATCTTATCGCATTAGAGGCCGGACATAGGAAGGGCATTAAATTTGAACGATCGTCGTGGAGCGGCGCGGCGGGCAGAACGAACGCGCCTGAAACCGGTCGGCCGTCCGTAAATAATGGATTAGAGGTGGGGTGCGGGACGAAGAGGGGCGGCGTGGCGCACGCACCGGCTGCGCGCGCGGGCCGGGGCGCGGGGGACTGCGCCTCCCGTCAGCTGTTGCGCGCCCGGGACCGCTGCCCGCCGCGCGCACTGCCGCCAATGCATCGGCGCTGCTGGCACATGCCACCCGTCTACATACTCGCGCTGCATCTTCGTGACAGTGACATAGTGCTGTGATCGAATCTGTCCTGGTGCCTTGGTGTGACATACAGTGTGTGCCGTGTAGTGTTTGTGACCATGAGGATGTGCAGTGTGCTTCCCGCAGCGAAGAGCTGACCGTAGTGCCGCCGGGCGATGAGAAGTTATGTTACGCCACCGACCGAGGTGATTATCCCGGCCTCGGCCCCAAATCGAGTATGCATATGGGAATATCGACATGGAGGAGTGTGTCCGGTGACGATAATATCATATCTTGAGTCCTTGGTTGCGTTTGGTAAGCAACATCAAAAAATTTGACGCTTTTTAAAAAAAAAAAACACTCATAGAAATCTGGTGTTTTTTGTACTACAACAATGGATGTCGCCCTTCTGCTTGGGGGACCGAGATGCACGCAGGCGGTCCTGTTTTTTATACATCGCTTCGATTTTAGGGTATACGTGAGAATTTTGGAACGACTGCACCGAATGAGCAGTTTCTGATTTAGTTCAAATCTCCCACGGTCTAAAACATATTGTTCATCTAAATTGCAAATTGACATTATAATTCTGAAACCGATATGAGTCACGCGATGCATCTGTAACCAGAATAGGTTACAAATGATTATAGTAGGCATTGCCTCTATAAATATTAATTGTGGTTACATCAGTGCTGCACTCTAACACATCAGATTTACGACCTACGTCAATCACGAATTCTCTTGTAGAGTGCATTATCATTAATATTACCGACGGGGCTTCTATTAGGTTTTACGTTTTCTAACTCAACTTTAGCCATAAAAGCATCGTCACATTCAAAAAAATGCCTGTCTTTCTCAAATATATTCGGATTGCAATTTCAATTTTTTTCTTTGAACAATATTTTGATTTACTTGGGGTATCTCTTCAGCTAGGGAAGGTTGACAGTCAGTTCCGTGACGTTTTTCCTATATCTTGTTGCGCTTATAATGCTTTTTCGTTTTGATGTTACTTTACCTTAACAATGTCGCAACACTACATCTTACTCTGATCTTAATTTATTCCTTGCTAATTCAAGATTTATATCTTGTTCTGTTCCCTTCATTTGTATCTGTATCTCTGTTACCTTTATTTCCACGCTAATTTGTTTTTCATAATTGCTTTAGTACAATTCGTGTTTCTATAATAACGTTTGCAATATTCCTATTATGAGTATAAATGAAGGATTACTCATAAATATGAAAAATCCATGTAATGGTCATATCAAGTGCTTCATTTAGAGTGATGAAATACTCGTACTGTGAATTCCCCAGAAAATACGTGACGTACGGTTGAACGAGTGAGGAAACTCGCCAATCAACTAGGTAATATCAGTAATTGGCGCAACTTATTTCCTGTAACACTCAAATTACCTACTTAGGTGCCTGTACCTACAAGGTAGAACAAAAAGGTCTTGTAGGTCCATGATACCGAAAAACTAGCTCAAGGATCATTATAAGCGTTTTTTTTTTTTGAGTTATCACTTATCATATACGTTCTCTTTAGCACGAATGGATGTCACTGTTTTGATGGAACAGTTACTTAGTTTGTTTCACAACATCTACAGTAGTGCTTTTATTTATGCTGTTATTATAGCTGCAACTAAAAAGCTGTTAAATAATTGTTACTGCTTTAAATTCCCAGGTTTTTAAACACTGCCATGTCTCAAAACATGACACCACTACCACTTATATAAGAGGTTTGGAAGTTATAATGGATTAAGTTTTGAGGCTACATCCTTCCGAAAACTCCATACTCAAACGGTTTCGTGAAGATCCCTGAATTTCGTCTTTGGCCCGCCCGTAATATTCCGTATCGTAATCTCTAAGGTTGAAAACCTTAGTGTTTGTTAAACATCAATCAATTAGTTTCGCTGTTATTAAATGCGTGTAGTAATAATTACATTAAACCGTTGTATAATAACAATTGCAGACAAAAAACTACCTAATGACTGGAAAAACGGTAGCGGGTGTGCATTAGAACATAATTTCTTGTTAAAGAGCAAACGTCTAGGCAGGTGTAGCAGGCACCTTGTGGACCTTCCTGTTTATTAAAGTTTTATCTATTCTTTGTCCACATCTAATGTCAACTTGGAGACAGATAAGGAAGTAATTGAAATTCTCTTAACAGACATTGACCACGAAGCGCGTTAGGTGACTCACTAAATGCACAGAATTATCCACAGCTAATTTCTAAAGAATTCTTTGAATTTCATCGTCAACGTTTCTAGGTGTGACTCTTGAGTTTTTGTCTGCTTATATTTCTTTTGAAAGAATTTTATCCAGTTTTGTAGTCTATGTTACATTATTTCTAAATATAGTAGTATCACGATATTCATAAATTACTATCAAATGTATAAATTTTCGCGTTTTGGAATATGTCTCACTATATTTTCAATACGTGACCGCATTTTGTCGTAAGAGTGTTTTTTGTATTTATTATTTTCAAATACGCCACCTGATGCATAAATGTGATTCACAATTTCATCTATATTTATAAATGTATAACATATGTACAACTTGACACCACGTGTCAAGTTTAAGGCGTAAATACCAGATGTGTCGTGTTAGTGCCTTCGTCATTGTCTTTTTTTATTTCTTTCACACTGGTTTATCTTTTATTACCAATCTGTGTATTTTGCACCTTTGTACATACTATTTATATGTGCTCCTGCAAGTTATAATTTGTGTATTCTGGAACTATCCATCTGTCTGCTTAATGTTTTAGGGTATCAATAGCGTCAATTATATTAATCTTACGACGATGGGTTTACTGCACACGTATCATCAAGTTAATCTTTTTTGTTGGAAAGGGAAAGTTTTTGTTGATGTTTTTGTAGTTCGAGACGATAGTTGCTTTTTGCTCGTTCTGCAACCATTAACTGAGCTTTACGACGCATCCCTTTTGTATTTCGTTGGTACCGTCTTTTGAACCTTACAACTTTGTCTTTTGTCATTTTAATTTAGACCGTTATTTTGTATGTTTTGTTTCAATGTGTTTCTAGAATCGCTTTTGGATAATTTGTTAGTGCTTCCTTTGTACTTAACCGACGTTACTATTATTACGTGCGTTACTTAAGTAAAAAAATATCATGAATTTCAAATAAGGTATGTTCATTTCAAGCATTAACTTCGTTTTTATGAACCGTTGTTGGCTTTATTCTCATATTTACTACGGCTTTTGTGACGGCATCCGCAGTTACTTTGTTGTGATATGAAAGTCGTTTTAAGTTAAAGATTATAAACGAGCCCATTGCCTTTAGATAGTACACCATTTATCTTTAGAACGCTGTTGACTGTTTAATTTGTTTTTATGGCGTCTACTGCTTTTACGTATTATGAAAAAGTTTATTTACCAAATTAGACATTTTTAAACTAAGAACAAAAATTGAGTGTTTGTTTTAATATTTTAGCAGAAATTGGCGTTCTTGTAGTCATTAAATGACTATTTAAAATGCTTACGAATCATTAAAAATGAACAAGTACCTACAGCTAAATAATATATATTCGAAAGTGGAAACGAAGCATGCACGTAGCGCAGAACCATCGCCTGGGCGAGTGCACGGAGGTAGCATGGCGGCGCCGCGGTGCATTTGGCGCATAATGCGATTTAAAAGCAATTTCGGTGCGCACGCTCAATTTCCGCGGCAAATGTCCACTGATCCACGGATATCTTTGCAAATGCAGACGTGCAACTTCAAGGGAACTGGATGGGTTACTTAGAAGTTTCTGTCGTATTTTTTTTTTTTTTTTTTTTTATACCTGACAGGCAAATGACTCCACTCCACCTGATGTTAAGTGGAAAGTGGTATCCAAACGCGAAGGAACCTAGTGCAGCGATGGAATCCTCACTGCACTAGCCGCCTCCACCCTGCCTGCCTACAATATGCATGTATTCGCTAGTTACGGGTAAATTAGACTTTAATGTTGCGAAATTTGCATCAGTATTCAAATCTATATGTTACGTTTTGTGTGAATTGCCGATATTCTAGTATTGATGCATGTAAAGTGATATTTTTCGAATATTTTTCTTGTAGTTCATAACAGGGTGGTTTGCATTCATGTTAGACGAAACTGGTTAAGACTAATACCATCTTAATCAGCCACGACCATATAGGACCTTAGGATCGAAACGTTGGTTTGTTTAAAATAAAATTCCTAAAACTTAATTTCATTTCCAATGTGTAGTAATCGCAAAACCTATGAACTCGAAATATTAACCTTTTTTGATATCTAGTTTTTACCGACTTCGAAAAAAGGAGGAGGTTCTCTATTCTACTGTATTCCATTTATTTGTATTGCGTGTTGCGCGATAACTCCGACATTTGTGAACCAATTTTGATTATTTTTATTTTTGTTAGAAAGGAGGTAGGTACCTCAATAGTGGTTTTATTTTAATTTGAAGAAAATATTACACTTCTAAACGTGGCAAACTAGGGGATGAATCCGGTTTCGTAATCAATTTCAATAGAACTTGGCAAATAGATGTAATTCTGTTTGCCAAGAACTTTTGAGGTAGTTTTTTTTTTAAAAAAGGTATAACTATAAATATATTCTTAAATAGACGAGTTTTTCGAATAGTTCGTATTAACAGCAACTTAATTGTAAAAATAATAAGTTAATATGATGAGATGTCAACGCCCACCACCATAAAACATAATTGAAAATTCGTATTTTTATATTTACTTAACACAAAAAAATCACAAGTAAAGATATATATCGTCGCCTTACTTTCTCAAACTCGTATCTTAAAGCACAAAGTTACTGAGATGCAAAAAATGAATTGTATATACAAATTTTGCGGGCTAATTTCACATCGCATTTGCTTCATATTCACACACTGGCTTTTACTGATTCTTAAAGTAATGCATCCAAATTAACACCCTCGATAAGAAATTTAAAATGTATAGAAAGTTTTGCCGTCTTCTGAATAATCAGTCTTTATAAGATACGAGTTTGAGAAAGTAAGGCATCATATCGATGTGTATAATATCATGCATGTAATATAGTTTATATAGATAACACAAGATTTTTTTTTTCAAATGCGGTAGCACCTCCTGGACATAAATTCCCCCTAAATTGCTTCCGAGGTCTCGACCCTTGTGATTCTTCAGCGCCCACTGGGGGGCAGTAGGGACTATTTTGGGAAACTATGCTTTAGAAAGATAAAAATCACGCCATGGCGAAAGACATTAAGTAATGTCACCGTTTAACATTTATTTTAAATGCCTAATTATCTTTAAAAGGCTCTGTAGTAAAAATTACTATTTGGCACTTAAGGTGCTTAACCTCTCACTTACATATATTAATACATAAAGTTTATAAACAGTATATACCTATGTTTGAAGTTGTGATTGGTAATTTAAATAAATCAACAAACTAACCCGACATTCTACAATTATCGATACTCTAAACTAATATTATTTATAAATGTGAAAGTAACTGTTTGTTACGTTTTCACACCTATTTTCACACCGCTGAACCAATTTTGATGAATTTTTGTATAGAGATAGAACATAGGCTACTTTTTGTCACAAAAATAAATCTTAAACAAGGTGAAATGAGGAATGAAAGTTGTGCGCCTGGTGTTAAGCGACACGCCTGTCCATAACAGTTGCAGTGCCGCTCAGTACTAAACCGCAAAAATCTGAGGAGCACTGCCACTACGCCCGTCACCCTGAGACATAAGTTGAGAAGTCCCGCATGCCTGTAATATCACCAGCACCCCCTTACCCTTCAAAACCGGAACGCAGTAGTTCCTTGCGCAAGTGGGTGTCACATAATCGCTTGGCGGTAGAAATAGGTAAGGTGGCAGTACTTCTCTGGACGAACTCTTTCACAAGGAGCTCTACTGCTACTAAATAAGTATAGAGAACTAATGAAAATTAGTATCGTACAATAAGCTACTCGAAGTGCTTATTCTACGCAGACGAAGTCAGTAAAGGTCCATTTAGATGGAGAGAGTTTATCGCACGCTTCGTGACGAAAAATACGCGATTATCGCAAGCAATAATCGCCATAAGATTATCGTATCAAAATATTTACATACAGGTAAGAACTAAAATCTCGCCTACGATTATGTCATACGAGATTGGAAGCAACTTAATCGCCTC
>NW_020654422.1:1646696-1707974 GCF_003589595.1 Hyposmocoma kahamanoa
TTGTGTTTATAGTATATCTGAAGAATAAAGCGAACGAAATATAATTACGTAAAGTTAAAAGATTTTCAAAGTTAAGGAAGATAAGAGAGAGTGTACGTTGAAGAGATAAGCTAGAGTAGCAAAACGTAATAATCTGGTGCGCTGTAAGTAACCAGAGGTTAGATTTAAAAACGGGTTATATTAAGAAATTAGTTCAAGGTTTTCACCTAGTTAAAAGTTTACTATGAAACGCGTACACCTTGTATCCGATAAGGTTGCTACAGAGCGTGGTACGAGCGTAAATCGGAATTACACACGGCGATTAGATAGCGCGTGCGCCTGGAAATAAGTAAGGCAAATTGCTAAGTGTTTTTTTGTTCAGGATTCGGCGGTTTGAGCTATGATGACCATATTATATTCATGTTATGAAAGAATTGGCCTCAAAAGAATAGTCTTCGGCTGTTTATTATGACTAAAAATATATATCTCTTTTATAATCATAATTTTACTCTAATGACGGTGGCTTTCAGACTGCTAAGTAAACAGCTCTCGGCTAGTTGTTTTTATTTGACATAAAATGGTTGTTATTTGTTTAGAAACAAGGTGTATAATAATAATAACGATAATAAAAATAACATTCAATAAAATATTTTATTGATCGCCACGTTAGTTGTTCGCTGTGTAAACAATGGTAAACACGCGTGTTGCAAAAGTATGCAGAGTTTGTTACTAGGTACTGTATTGAGATTTCTTAGTTGTATTGAGGAATCTCATGCGGTCAGTGATATTATTTACGACAATATTTTGACGATTTCTAATTGTGGTGGTGGTATTTTTTTTTTATGACACTAAGTGACTGGGGCGAACAAGTCGTGTACCTGGCGGTAAACGACACGCCTGCTAATTACAGTTGCAGTGCAAATATTTGAATGCCACTGCGGCGGTCACCCTGAGACATAAATTGACAAGTCCCATGTGCATGTAATTTCACCAGCACCAAAATTGGAATGTTCACATTACTACTTGGCGATAGAAATAGCTAAGGTGGCAGTACTTCTCTGGACAAACTCTTTCACAAGTAACTGCTTTTTTTAATTATTATTTTTGACAATCAATAAGTCATTGCTGCTTTTATAATACTTTTTATTTAATCATTGAAATATTCAAAGATTTATTCGTTTTTGTTTCGTTTAAAAAATCTTGACTGAGATTTAAAATTACAAACAAACGATGCGTATCAATTTCAAATACAGACATTAGTGAGATACTTAAAAAATGGAAGTGATCCCGAATTTCCCGCCAGAATGTAATTAAAGACGTCTCATAAAATCGTAACGAAATGAAACTGGCCATTCACCTCGTGCGCCTGCGCCGTCGCGTGGTGCGTTCGCTAAAAATACGTGCGATCCGTCGCGCTTCGCAATGGACACCGTATATATTCGTTTTGTTTGGAAAAAGACTGTACAAGATCAGGATAATCTCTTCGCTTTCTTTTTTTTTAGAAGAAGTAAGTATAGATCGACAACGAAGAATTGTGATTATTTTGGGCCATTTTACAATTGATAAAATTGAGTCTCGTTCCGATTCACTGTTCATACAATTCTCGATTTGTACGATGTGCAGTTAGTGCAAATGAAAGTGGAATTCACGAGAGGTATCACGATACGATTTGTGTTGTATTACTTTTTCTACAAGTAATTATTCGATGAATCGTGAACAGATTTGTTCGAGAAGTAGATTCAACGTGTTGCTATTATTATTATTGGGTTAGCTTATTCCAGTATGTGTAGACCTTTATAACAGCAACCAGTAGTTGAAATGTTGTGATCCCCATAACTCGGAGCCAGTGTTAAAGACCTCCCCTATCCGGGGCACATGTTAGCCCACAAGTGAGTTTTGTATACTCATTAGAAGATTACATTGACCTAGTATGTGCGGAGGAAAGTCATCAGTTTTATGACACAATATAATCTTCTCACTTTGCTTAAGTTTGGGCGTGTATATTGTGGTGCTAAGGCAGTAACACACGAAAAGACGAAAAAATAATAATATAAGGGACCCTTTATTAATGAACATGATCGATTGGAATGCGCTTAAGCAAGTTCGCGACAAAATAAAAAGAATATTCACCTTATTCAAATCGCAGCGGGTGATGCCGACACACGTGAGGCAATCGCCTATGGTATTTGTTGAGATCGTTTTGGAAATATTTGTGTAATGAATCAATCTAATTTATAACTTGCATTTTATACCACCTTTCCTTGCAATAGTACTTAATTAAGTAAAATTTGTTGCCCTTGAATAAAGTCAGTATTAAATAATAATTATAATATGCCAGGCAACCATATCAATGTCCTGATTTAAAAAGGAAGGACACAATGACATTAACTCAAGAGCACTACCGAGAACACCAAGAACAGAACCAATTTAGAAAATTTCGTCATCCCGATTGGTCCTTCCGAATCGTATTCGGGACTTTCTTATCTAGCGTCCACAGTGCTAAGCGCTGGGTCACCGGAGGATAAGAAAGTTTAAATAAATTTGTTGACTTAAGTCTATTTTCCGATTCTATTTTCGCAAAAGTTATCTACTGCGAAAAGGTATTTAAATAGCAACAGAATTTATCGAACAGAGAATAAACCCCCAAAAAATCCGGTTTGAATTCGATATAATATTGATTGTTAGTTAATATTTATGTTGGTTAAATATAACGGCACGGATGTGGAACCAGTCTCTTGACATTGATCTGAGTTCACTCTCTTTGTGCTACTGGCCTTTCAATTGCAACCAGTTCTGTGACGGCACAACCCCCTTTTATATTATTCGTTATTTCACGTAAACAATATCGCAACCAGCGACATATTACGGCATTATCATCGGGGTATGTTTTTAAATTTCATTCAAACCAATTCGAGAAGAGAGTAGTTTTCAAATGTCCCTCTCTCCCTCATCGTTAATGCCGTAAATATATGGCAATTTTATCGTCGCCGCGTACGTTTTATGTTAACCATTATTCCAGTTTCCAAAAATCACTTTTTCAGATATGTCACTTTATTCACGTCACTATATTTTATGTGATGTTTGAAGAAGGTAAGACATCAACTCTATCCCGTTTACTATGAGAACGATCCAGTGTCCGCTTGACGTGATCTTGACAGTGAGCTAACTTAATACTGGAATTTTTAATTAATTTTAAATTATGTTAATTCCCCTTTTATCGTTGCTCTTTGTGATTATATAACTAACAACAACATTAGTTTACAATTTAAGGACGTCTTACATAACATATCAAGACTTATCTATGTATATATGTCCCGTTAATAGAACACAACAGTCAAGTTCTGCGTCATCAAAATTTAAAATCTAATACGAAAACTTGTACTTTCTCGCATGGTACTCCTACAATATTTGCTAGAACTGGTACAGCGAAATCTAAAAAGGATGCCGCCAATAAGCAAGAAGTAGAAGAAGAAAATGCAAGGGCATTCCCCGTTCAATACCTATTACTAACAACTGAATTGTAGGTTTTTAAAATTTTTAACAGTAGTGCTCCTTGTGAAAGAGTTCGTCCAGGGAAAACTGCCGTTTCTGTCGTGTTAGTCATGTCGCTTGATATCATAAAAATAGTATAAATTTCTTTTTAGATAGAAAACCATACAGACTCAGACATATTAAATAAAATAACGAATAATTTGAATATATATATGTTTAAGTATAATTTTTACTCGACTTATTTCGAACCAATTCGTGGTCCTTAATACGTGAGTTATCAGTTGTCTTAGTTGATAAATTTCTCGCTACAATCCGATGAGAGTTAAATTAAATAGATCCCTAGCCACAGTTACCTAGTAAAATTGGTTTAGTTAGTTAGTTAGTTTATATTATATTATGTTGGCGTCAGAACCGACGTTATTTTATGTAACGGTTTCTATTTTCCCGTAACCTAATTAACGCAAGGAAGTTAAAAAAATTGTCAAGGTTCCCGCGGCGCGGCAGATAGTTAGCTAAAATTGTTCCAGTTGCGCAACCGCAGCACAGTTTAGATTTTGTTGTCGCGCGCGATTTTATGCGGCCAATAAATTAAGCGTAATGAATATGGGGTTTTTATAGTGGCCAGAGAAACCTGTCATGTATATTTTGTCCTCCAGAGTAATTATGCACAGTACAACTATTTTTTTTAATGTCTCTCGGCAATTTCATCTTTCGTCGGATTTCTATCAGTTGCCCTTTGCACCGGCCGACCGGACGCATTCAATGGACTCGGAAGTACCTATATAGACTACCAGTTTAGTAGTAAATGTTATTAGAAAAATTAAAATTGTTTTACAGGTCTAATCACACTGAAATCGAAACAATACACTAATAAAGGAAACCGTTCTAAATTCAAATTATTATAGATGATAAATGTAATAATTACTAGACAGGGAAATTTGTTTTCGGGTGTATTCGGTAATCCGAAGATAGCAGAGAGATATTAAGAAAATAGTTGACCATATTTGTAGTTTTTAAATAATTAGAACTGAAATTTGTGTTCGGATTTCAAACCGCGTATAATAGTTTTTTTTTCTAATGAACTGACTTTCGAACTCTGGAGTTATGCAGTCACGGCTGACAGTTAATGTTATTGTGCGTTTCTCACAGGTGACGCTACGGCAAAAAACCGTTTAAACTCAATACAAAGATCTGCAACAAGCACATAGAGAAATACTGTCTGAATACTGTCGTAATTCAAAATTGTGCAATATACGAAACACGATTTGAAAATTTAAAAAAAAAAGATTCATACTAAATATTACCTATGTCAAAATAAAACTAATCACATTAATCGCTTTGTTGTTTATTTTCAAATCGTGTTTTCCCAATTATATAATTTAGACTTACTAGTATTGTTGGTGGTTGGTTTCATGTGCGATACGTATAATAGTAAAAACATCGTGATATTAAAACAAATGTTAAAAACTATTGAGTTTCTATGAGAATGTTCGCTTTTGAAGGCTTGAGTAAAACCGTACGTCTTACGGTTACGGCATTTATTAGAGGACCAGTATCGTACAGTTTTAAAGCATGGGCCCGTGTCCATGAAGGTATAAATGTAGCGAGCACGCGGACCATCGGAAATGTAAATTAATGCTAATGTATCGCGATAATGTCACTATAAAACTTACATTACGCCTACGAACACCCTTTGTAAATAAATATACGGCATGTGATGTAAAAGTTTTACGGAAAAAATATTTTGTAACATTTTTATTTGAAGTTAAAAGCAGTGTTAATAACATATAACGTTTCTAATGCATTCAATTTGTAGGTGTTACGTTTTTATGTTTTATGGAAATGTGCTTGCCGTAACTGTAAAAATAACCCATTTTAGAAACTTACATTAATAATAATAATAATAATAATAATAATAACTGCTTACTACCATAGTTATAACAAGACAAGTATGGTAACTTCATATAAATGCGGCGGCGGTGTGCGACGAAGCGCTATGCAACGATTGCAACGCCAGATTATGAGAATGTGTGCGTCTTTACATGTCACGCGGCGGGCGCGTACACATACAAACCACGTTGCTACATTTGTATTAAGTTACCATACTTGCGTTATAATATACTATGGACAATACAAATACACACTATGTACGGTTTTTGCACCGTACAACATTTTTGTTACCTTAACAACCTACATATTGCACGTGTAAAGAAACTACTCAGTAGCGATCGCCTACAGATTCATTCAAAACTATACTGTATACTTTTTACTTAATACATCAACTTATTACGGAAATTGTTGTTTACGTAAACTCAACATCCTACTCTATTTAACTACTACTTTAGCCATAGACGTTCAGAGTGTCCCCATGCACACTACAAACTATCCTAGAAAATACAACACTCGAATAGTTCCCATACTTGCCTTGTCATAGTAACTTTTGATTTTCGGGCAAGTTTCGAAAATTGTGAGGACGTTGAGTTTTTTTAAATTCAACTTTATTTGTTATTGTAAATCTTAAATAGTTTACGAACGCACCGAAAGTAGACAAACATGCAACTCAGAGACGACGCAAATAAAATTAAATCAATGAAATACTGGTAATATATAGGTTGATTTTTCTTGAGCCTACTTACTTTTTTGTTTTTAGGATCTAACCGTATAATTATAAAAACTTGTAAAACGTAACTATTGCAGCAAAAAGGCAACTCTTCAGGTAAAGAAATGAAGTTTTCGACTCAATGGCCCAGGCAACACTGGTTGAACCATTCCATTATTATGAAATTTAAAAGAACTAGTTATTTCTTCTACGGATTTTTACACTTAATGTCATAACTTCAGAGTCCAAAAGCAATAATAAAACACGATACAAAAACATAAATATGAATTAATCATCGCTTTTCTCCGTCCCAGTATCGGACACATCTTTCGCGTGTCTCAAGCGTTATTAGTATAATATGCCGGGCATATTATGCTGCGGTATCAGTTGCGGGATCATGGGGGTTATTTGTGGTGCATCGAACCTTAGTAACAACCGACGCCCGCATGGCTATTGTCCACTGAACAATATGGACTTGTGGTTTGACCACTTTGTTCGGTCTTTGTTTTGTTACTTGCGAAGTATAAGTACGAATTACTATTCGTATGCTTTTAGTGTTAAACATCCCCAAGAAACTTCTTAAATCTTTTGTTGTAAATTGGGTGAAATTCTCCGTACGGTGAAAACCGTGGCGTAGATATTCTGTTTCTGGTGCAGTGTTACCATTTAAACCAGTTTTCTATTAATCATCTGTCAAACTTTCGACGGATAAATTACCAAGTACAGTGGCTTAATAAGCAACAGCAATAATTCGGCAGTAGATTTAAAAAAAAAAGTAAAATAGACACACGTTTACGATGATGTTACGCGTTTGTCTAGTAACAGCTAGTACACATTGGGCTTTGGGCGTTTACCGTTAGTAGGGCGCATTGACTCAGTTTGAAAATGATTTAGAATTCATGATAAATAAATCAGTGTCAAAATGATCATACTCCATTTGCGTCCACTATACCCGAAACATTTTATGCGTGTATATTATGGAGGATACACGAAGGCGTGACAAGATGAAGTAAAGAAAAAAAAGAACAAAATATAGAACAGTCAAAACTTATCGCACATAAAAATACTTATAAAACTGGCTAGTGTGTTTAGTTAATCTAGTTTGTTATATTATATATATATTAAAAAATGAAAAAGGTTTAACAGAATGTACAAAAAATTGCATATATGTCACTGTTCTTCTTATGTATATTCTACAGTATTTATATTACTATATTTAGTATAGTATACAATTGGTACAGTCAACAGCACATCAAGTTACACATTGACGTAATCTTGTTCCATTGCACTGGAGGCGATTTTCTACAAAAACGTGTAGTCTGATGTGCTGTTGTCCGTACTTAAATCGCGGATTACCAAAACACGTAATATGTACTAGCTGCAAATACCTATTCATTTTAGCCATGAATAGCCGTAAAGTGAAGCTTGCGGGAACCAGAGATACCCATTATTTTGCCGTACGTATCAGAAAAGATCTTCTCTTCATCTTTGAAGCAAAGCGCTTCGTCCGAAAGGGTGGTAAGTAAATGTAGTAGGACCCTTGAAACTAGAAAATGGACTTGAATTCTAAAGATTATTTCTTGTTGTAAACCGTAACACCAGAAAGATACAGCATCGAATGTAAAACAGCCTCGGTAAAATTTATTTATACCCAAGTAGAAACACAAATTATTGTCATTTGAAAATGTAGATCTAAAGTTGGGTTCTAATTTTTTACCCGACTGCGTCATCTAAGTCGCTTATATCTTTTTTTTCTAGCAAACCAACGTTTCGAGCCCTTTCCAGGGATCAAGGTCACGGCTGATGAAACGGTTAAGTTACCAAAGTTATAAAAAAAAAGTTACCAACTAGTTATGTTTAATATTAATATGCAAACCATCCAATTTTTTCCACTGTTGTTACATATTAAGTTATTAATTTAAATATGTTATTTTTAATTTATTAAAGAATATTACAATTTACTCTACACAACGTTTAGCAAAGTATTTCATTTAAAAAGTATATTTTTTACTAAATTTAATTTTTTTGTATTAAATTAATTAAAACGAAATCATAAATAAATTAAAAACATGATAGTCTTATGTCTGCGTGGGATTTTTCACCTGGGAAAATACGGGAAGCCAACTGCATTGCGATTTTGTTCCGAAAAGAATAATTCAATCGCGAAAATCTAAGAACTCTATTCTGACCAATTGTTCCGATGTCGTAACTTTAAATTTTTCAGAGCAACGTACTTTCTTCATTCGCATGGCTGAACTGAACAGATCGATAGAACATGATTGACTAGAGCTTAACTTCGAGAAGTGAATTGTCATTTCTCGAACTTAAAGCTCGTGTCTATCGATGAGTTATATATTCATTCATATATTATAAAGGTAGGCCATTAGTGGAGAACGTTCTCTTTTGAAAGCTGATAAAGATCGTGTGTCTTATTTAGTTATGACAAAAATGCCAGACGGCATTTCGTGAGAAGAGGGACGATGATCTTCCTGTATGTCTTTTTTATACAGGAGATTTGTCCATTAGCGACCGTGCACACTAACGCGCATTTGCGGCACTTTGAAGGCTCTTTAAGAACGTATCCAAAAGTTTGCTTCCTGCGACCAAATCTCGTTTGAAAAGAAATACACTGTGTGCTGTAATGGGCTCTTAGTTTCTTTGTTAATACACATTATCAAGTTTTTTTTTATAATATTATGTGACGGGACGAACAAGTGGTGCGCCTGATGGTAAGCTACACGCCTTTCCATAACAGTTGCAATGCCACTCAGATCTTTAAATCCGCAAAGATCTGAGGGGCACTACCACTGCACCCGACACCCTGAGACATAAATTGACAAGTCCCATGTGGCTGTGATTTCTCCAGCACCCTTACCTTCAACACCGAAACGCAGTAATGCTAACATGACTGCCTGGTGGCGGAAATAGCACACCCCGGACACTCCATACAACGGTCGAAAGTTATTTACCTACTACTACTACAAACAGCAAGGCGCTGTGTGCACACGCACAAATGTGTGCGTGAAGTGGCAGCGTTACCCATCACTTTTTCGTACTATGCTGGAATTAGGTAAGGTGACAGTACATTCCTGGACTAACTCATACACAAGGAGCTCTACTACTACTAGTAGATTTCTTCTGTGTTCTGTGTGAAGCTATTGGCGATGGGTGGGTCATAAAAGCCGTAGAACCAACGACCGGTGGAGCAGAAGTGTTAGAGTGGAGACTGAGGACCGACACCAGAAGCGTCGGCCGCCAGAAGGCTAGATGGGCCGACGATATGGTCAAAGTAGCCAGAAAAACCTGGATGCAAATGTCCGAGATCGGAGAGAATGGCGTCCAAATGTGGCGGTCTGCAGCAGCAGTGGATGACTAAAAACTCTTCTTTGTAACATTCTAAGCATATTACACATAACTGCAGCAACCATTTTAAGTAATGAATTCAATCATGATTTGATTGATTCAAAGTGTCCTTCTGTGTCCATCTATGCACAGTTGCCAGACCAACACGGGTGGCCTGGCAACTGTGCATAGATGGACTACGTCTGTAGGTAGTCTCTGCGTTCCCTATTGATAAAGGCGTGATGTATGTTTGTATGTGTATACCTCAATGCTTGCAACCTAAAAATAAGCAATACTTTTAGCGTAATTCAGTTGGCAAAATTGCCGGACGCCTCGAGGAATACACATAAATTGTAGGAACAATGCGCGGGCGCGCATTGCGCAAGTCATTCCTATTGGTTCGTGAAGCGCGACGTTCACTTTCGCGTTCAGCCGCTATTCGGTTATATACTACATGGTATATACTCGTAAGTTTATGTATTTAACTATGTTATAATATTTTGACCACTTTAAGAAGTAAAATTGGTATTTTTTCTGTTTTGTTTAATTTACTTACATAACAACATTAAGCGTTGTCACACAGTCAACCTCAATCTCAAATTTTATTCAGTAACGTGTTGTAAAGGCTGACTTTGAAAGATTGACTTTTAAAAAAAGAACTGTAAAACGATGAAAATAAACCAACTCTATCTAACCCGTGACACGCGATGAAAAGAAAGCGTTGCCATCAACCAATGATATTATATTGTTTATCAAGTAATTATTATTAACACCGGATGCATCGGTAATGGAATCGTTTAAGCAGTGCACTTTCAAATTGAGGCTTAAAATATTTATATTTCATAGAGATATACATTACACTTGAAAACGTCAAATTGAATAAACACTACTACTCTTATTAATCTTAAGGCAGACTTCCTCCAGGGAATTCCTTAGAGTTTCTTAATCGTTTGTCAATACAAATGATTAAGCAACTCTTAGGATTTCTCGTTGTAAATATATATTTGTTCACATATACCATTTACAAAATTTTTAAATACATGTAATAGGTATAATATAAAAGAACTACACGCATCACTATCATCTTATTTTTGTCTTCCATTATATTGCATAATCCATGCGCAAACTGTATAAAAAATAACTTTAAACGACAAATTTTAAATATCAACAGGAACCTTCTTACAGACCTTATAAGTTAATTTATAACTTTGCGAAGACGACTATCAAGAACAACTACTTTATTTTTGCTCCTCGTATTAACGTTATGTCTTTCACAATTTTTCATGGTAAAATTATTATTCTTTACACTTGTGTAACAAAGAAGACGAGTGTTAGAATTTTAATTGTTTTGCCTCTCTGAGACAGTCTCGACCCCGGATTATGAATTATCCTATTGTACGCTTCTGCAATACAAAGATTCCATTAATGTCAGCGACATTTCCCCAAAGTAAAATGCCGTATATCATTAGGTTTTGGAAATAGCTGAAATAAAATAATGTAGAGGATTCTACGTCCAAAGTTTTCATATTTTTTATCATCTTAGAGCTGATCTTCTCGAGAGATCGTAGAACTTAGCATTTATGGACACCATTGCATTTGCCCTAATAGCAACCCCAGCCACCGGGTTGGAAATGTTTTTTGATCGTATGAGAGTGGTTCGAATTAAAATGAAGTACCTTTAGTTCAATCAGTGCGTTCTACTTGTAACTACATAGGGAGCCGAAACGTGGACACCCATGATACGGCTAGTACACCAAAAAAAGTAGCTTAGCGTGCTATGCTCGGAGTACCTCTGAAGATAAGATTCGAAATGAGGTTATCCGACAGAGAACCAAGGTCGTCGATATAACTGGTAGAATAATCAAGCTGAAGTGGCAGTGGCCTCGCCATATCTGTATAATAAGAACCGATAACTGATGGAGGAAGTGAGTTCTTGAGCGTAAACCACGGCTCGACAAACGTATTATTTGACGCCCTCTAGTCAAAATCAAAATAATTCTTATTTTATAGGTAAGCACTATTATACTTGAAATAGTCACATTGGTTAAACTTCACCGCTCATTCGTAAGGAAGATTCTCCTGAGAAGAGTGAGCAAGAAACCTAGGGGTTGCTCTTTGTAAATCAGGCCAGATGTTCTGCGAAATGCTACTGGCATCAGATGGATGCGATAAACTGAGGAACAGGCGAAATGGCGCACATTGGGAGATCAAAAGGCTGATGATAATGGCCTTTTATCAATTACAAGCAGTTTGTTTTTCATTTTTAAAAAATAGGTATCAAGTGGCGGGTTGAATAAGTTGTGCGCCTGATGGTAAGCTTCACGCGTGTCCATAACAGTTGCAGAGCCACTCAGTTCTTTAAATCGCAACGATCTGAGGCGCCTGCCACTGCGCTCGCCACTCTGAGACATAAGTTGACAAGTTCCATGTGCTTGTAATTTCACCAGTACCCTTCAAAACAGGAACACAGTAATGCTGACAATACTGCTTGGCGGCAGAAATAGATAAGGTGGCAGTACTTCCCTGGACGAACTAAGCACAAGGAGCTCTACTGCTACTAATAAGTTATAAATAAGTTACAAATTAATAGAATCAGAACACTCGTTTTTTCTGAAGAACTCGAATGGACTTGCTTACAACTTACGGAAGACTCTGTTATTTGAATATACACCGTAAATGTGACGTTTTTTGACGTTTTTATGGTTCTGCTTCCTACGATATGACATCTAAAACTTATTGCGATTGTATAACTGCTTAGAAAAACGTAAGTAGATATACATATATGATAGTGATTTATGAAGTCGGTGCCAAGCAATATCAACCTCATAGCAGCCGTACTAAAAACGTCCTCCCGTATTACGCAGAAATGAAATGAATATTCTTTGTTGCACGTTCAAAATTACAATTCCAACTCGGAACCTGTAATGTAAATACACTAATGGACATATTTAGAGAGATGCCAAAACAATGTTGAATTTATTATGATAACAATGTTCATAATCCTCATCGAGTACATAACCAGAAATAGAGACGAAATGTCATTTAATTTGTTTGAAAACTACTCTGCCAAATCATTACGGTGAAAACTGCGCTCTGATTGTCAGGCCCGACTGGTGTCGTCAATTGTTTAACTTCAAATCGACCAGTTTAACTTGAGCTTTTCTATTTATTTATTTATTTGGGATAACAACAGCAAAAAATTAAAATTAAATATTACAAAGCCAGTAACAGTTATCCTCGATTTATACATTAAAATAAAAACAGAGCACGGGGTGTCCTTAAGCATGATAAATAATTATACAGATTATACACCTACATATAATTGTGAAAGAAATTAAGTAAACTAAATACGCATCTTACATACAAACAATACTTACTATACACAATAAAACTTAGTATTAATAATTATTATACACTATACCTACACATGAATACAACTTAACACTAAATCATAAATACTTCTAACATTATAAAAATATCAAACTATAACTATAAAAGAAATTAATAAATAAATGAGCAAAATAAAATAAATTAAGTGAACCTACGCATCGCGTTCGAAAATTAATTATTTAATGTTTGACTGAAAAGAATGCTTTTTATCTACAAAGGGATCAACGTCATAGAAATATTTATTGTAACCAGTAACTAATCTTGTGAGCACAGAGTTTTTGCCGTAGTTTGTGCAGTGAAATGGTACATGAAAAAGAGACGTATGTCTGGTAGAACGGGCAGGCACTGGTAAACTTATTTGCTGTAATAAATCTGGGCAATCCAAAGTCCAATGAGTACATCAAACAAAAGACCCATATACAACAACTCACAACGCTCCTGGAGACTTAACAAATTGTATGTGCTACAGATATCAACGTAAGGTGAATGATGATCGGTTAATCTACATTTATAATTCAAATGCTTTAGGAACCTCTTTTGGATTCGTTCAATTTGATTAATGTAAACACTATAGAGTGGCGACCATATAGGACTAGCATAGTCCAATATGCTAAGGACATATGCCGAATACAATAATTTTAAAATGATTGCACAATTAAACGATTGACAAGTTCGTAGAACAAAGCCCAAGTTCCTATATGCCCACTCACATATGCACACTATATGTCTACTCGTATAATGGACGAAAATTGAAAAATTACCTATTTAATATTTAATTCCGTTTTGTTTTGTAATTAGATGTTTTGCTGTCTTTCCCACACCACCGAATGGAACAGCCCCCCCATTGTTAGAGATATTATCTTTATTACAATACATACAGAATATTTTTAGAATATACGGAGACGTATACACAGGTCAGTTGTTGCTGCACTATTTCAGCTTTCTAATTTGTAATTTCAGTGCAAACGAGAGTTGATATTTTAAAGTGTCATAAGTAAGACCCATTTGCCTGATGAGTTGCCAGGGATGGATGGCCCTTATTTCGTTTCTATTTCTGGTTACATACTACATATACCTAAACCAATGGCCACGTATACCAGAATGATTAATTTGAAAAAAAATAAATTATGTGGATTAAACATTCTGTGGCCAGTGGTTCATATGAACGTTGTTATCATAATTCGATCTTGTTGCAGCGTTCCTTTAAATTTGTCCATGAGTTATATTTTAAAGAATCTATACAACAAACGGTGTGGAACCAAACGTGGATAGTCTAATAATATTATTTGATATTTATATTTATCACTACAAAGTGTTGGTAGATATAAATGAACTATAATGTAACGAGCGTTATCATTTCAAGTGGTTCTCAAGGATTAATCATTATCAAAACATTATAGTTTGAAAAATACGTATTTTGAAATAAAAATATACTTTCACTACTGATAGGATCAAAAGCTAAGCTTTAATTTCTAGTGATCTGAATTAAAAGAGTTACTACCTTAAGTATATAAGTTTTCTTAGTATGGATACGTCCACTACATCATCAGTGCGTATAATTTTTTTTTTTACTGTTTATTTTCTAAACAGTCCAAAATATAGGTTATCTATTGTTTATTTTTTTAAATGGCTGAAGTTTTTAAATACGTAAGTACCTATAGAAACACGACTGTGATAACGATATTAGTTCTTAACAGACTAAAAAAAAGGAGGAGGTACTCAATTCAACTGTATGGTGTTTTTTGTTGTTGTTATTGTTACGCGATAACTCATTTGTGAACCAATCTTTATGATTCTTTTTTTTGTTGGAAACAGGGTGGATACCTCAGAAGTGCTCCCATTTCAATTTGAAGAAAATATTCCACCTCTAAGGGTGACAAGCTAGGGGATGAATGACCTTTTGAGGTCGGTTTTAGTTTAGTTTTAGTACTTTGTACTAAGATTATAGATCTACGAAACGGCCGTATACGTTTGAATGCATCCACACTTGTTCACACAAACTTTAAAGCCAAGACATTATGACCAACTTCGTTTGTAAGCTTGTAAAACTAGGTAGTTTTAGGCAGGTGCATACATGAAATTATTTTTGTAATGACGCTAAAAATTATAACAATTTTATTGAGACAATAATTAGTAGCAAATACTTAATAGAAAATAACAATTTGTCGCCAATGTATTTACTCAAATTTCAATCAATAATACGCATATCATTCCCGAAAAGTCTCGCGATTTGTAGAAGGGAATGTCCTCGTTATTCTTTAGTTTAGTTGAATTAACTCCCTCAATTCTGATTACTGTCAATTACAGAACAATAATGAAAATGTATTTGAATAAGTTAATATCAAAAAAAAATCACAAATCGACTCATCCGTAGAACAAACATCTATGTGCAAGACTACTCGTTCTCAGGACATAGTATACATTTCGTTCGTTCTTCGTCGCAGTGGATGTCAGTTTTTATATTTCCGAAACGAAATAAGATATAAAAATTCTCGAAAGGCATAATTTATATAAGGCCACAGGCCTTAGTTTGAATAACGAAATTATATATTTATCCTCTTTTCGCTGTAGAATCACATCGGACTTTGTTCTTCAGATGAGTCGAAATGTCGGAGCAATCGCGTAAGAATAAAAATACAGTCGAATTCAGTTCCTTCTTTTTGTAGTCGATTGAAAAAGGGAATAATCGAACATAAACTCGCGTAAACTGACGTCTTATTAAAATTACAGATCGTCCAAGTAGACAGATATGTTAACATCGACTCAGGACAAGTCAATAAACATTACAAATAACGCGTACAGTTGTCAGATCCTTTGTTTTTACCGAGGCCGCTGCTGTCGCAAGGCCAGTGCATTGCAATAATTACATGCAGCTTGTATCTCGTACCATGTATTGTCGATTCATTCGCGATCATAATTACGCTTTGCGCGTGGTTGCTCTTGGTATAGCAGCATTTGACGTCTTCCAGCAAATTTAGCATGTTGGTTGGGTAATATTGTAATCTACAGAGAATTACCTATATGACGTAAGCTTCATTACATCGTAATCTCGATAAGTCTGTGCACATGAATGCAATTAGACTGCAATGATTAATTCGCCAATGCACCTCAACCAGCTGCAATCACTGTAAAAACCAGTATGTAAATTCGCTGGCATAATATTTATAATTCATGAGGTGTGTTCTTTATTACAAATTTGATTTTGTATGCGCGTCCTTTGACCAGTGTCTTTTCTTTTAGTGATTTTCTGTAATGTTAACTAGATGTTACAAATTATAATACAGAGAACATTTATAGACTCTATCGGATACAGCAAATGAAAGGGACGAAATAAAAGATCTTGTTGATAAGCCCGCACCAAAGGTATAATTTGTGCTCAATAAAAAAAATTGCACCAATTTTCTTGTTTCTCAATTCTCGCAAGTTTATCGTTTACAATGTACTGCAAAATAATTCGAGTACTCTGAGTAGCGGCAACTGCAGTTGCAAACATAATAACGCTTTACTGCAGTGTTTCATATATGCACTTGACATAGTTCGAGACAAAGAGAGGAAGCGTCAGCTACGTTCATTGCATTATTACAATAGAGGTCAGTTTCATATAAGTAAGTACTAGTTGCACTAATCGTGATTATGGTAGCCTTTCGAGGTGGACGTCAGCGATGTTATGATCACTTCTACATTTCAATAGCGCATAATATTTACAGAGTTACAGAAAATTCTACGCTCATTTAATATTTAAACAAGTCCACCACCGCTATTTTAAAGTGGTTGTAATCTTGATTTGATATTCAAATCAGACAGACACGCAGTTTATATCGTGGACAACCATGGGGAAGTCGTAATTTTTTCATGAATTCTGAATAATTTGACTTTTGCGTTTGTTCCTCGAGGTTTAAAACCCCTGAATACTAATAGCCTTTGATTTGACGACTTCTGTTTACACTGTAGGCCTTGGGTGGAGGAGGTCTCGGGACCTATTTCCTGTAGAACCAATTCGAATATTGAACTTTTCTAAATTGGTTCTGGTCTGGATGGAGTTAATTCCGTGGCTTTGCACTCATAATACAGGGGATTATTATATTTCAATATTAACTTTATTATTCTCTACAAATCCCTATAAAGTTTAAAGATCATTGTAGCGAATCGCAGCAGTCGCTACGAATCTCTTGTATACGTATTTTGTAATAGTCTTTTTAAGTTTAGTTTTATATTTAAATTCTAAATTAAAATGTGGTTTTTTTGGCGCCTTTTCTTTACTATTGTTTTCTGTTTTGGATTGATGCGTGTTTTTGTAGTAAATTAATAAACTACAAGTAAATTTGCTTTGGTCTTCATCTCTCTTTGTTAGCACTCACCCAAACCCATTGATTCAGCCCGCTACAATCATTTTTATATTGCATTCTTCTTCTTCTTCGCGATCATCTCTGATGTTTATATTTATGAGAACCAGTACTCTGCGACTGAGACAGATCAGTGGCGTTGTACAGGTCTTCGAGTGCAGGTGTAGGGGCACGCAGGACAAGACAAAAGATTTTGACAAGAGTTCTGTTTTTAGGGCAACCTTTGAAAAGCCCTTAAATGTTTATACTATTTCAATAATCATCGCACCTGCTGTGGAATAATGAAGGAACGCATAATGTCTCTATTTTTAACCGACTTAAAAAGGAGGCGGTTCTCAATTCGACTGTATTTTTGTGCGTGTAGGTGTGTGGGTATGTGTATGTGTGTGGCTGTGTTACGCGATTACTACGGCATTTGTGAACCGATTTTGATGAGTCTTTTTTTGTTGGAAAGAGGCTATTTCAGTATTGGTCACATTTAAATTTGAAGAAAATATTCCCCCTCTAGGGGTGGCAAACTAGGGGATGAATGGCTTTACAGGGGTAACCCATCATATACTCGATTTTTTTCTGAAATAACGTTTGTTCCAATTTTCATCACCGAAAACCGAATTATAACGAAACCGTTGTTTTTTCAGGATTTGTTGGATGTTTATCGCAAAGACACGATTAGGTTCGGTTAGGTTAGGTTAAATTAGGTTTAAAAGAAAAAACATTTTCTTCTCAAAATTACTTTCGAGGTTAGGAAAATTCAAGCAAACGTTATTTCTGGAAAGTGTCATTTCAGACTACTGATAGGTAACCTTTAGACAAAAAACTTTAGAGGTTTTTTAGCACTCTGTAGTGAGATTATACTCAATAAATTTGCAGTTCAGTCTGTGTTTCACCGGAGGTGCGATATACTAAAGATAATTATTTTAACTGAACCATGAAACCTGTATGTCGTAGAAGGTATTACTTGCACTAAAAAAGTTATTGAAATAAACACTATGTTCTTTAACGTGATAATGTGACTTGTTTCAATCTGATCCTCTCAAGCTCTATGATTGCAGCAACAAGCACATTAATTGTAGCAACAAACACTATAATTGCCGCGACAAGTACAGTGACGGCAACAATTTTTATTTTATCATAAACGACAACAATCCAAGCTCTATTGGGATTGCTAGGTAGTCTATTGCCTTAACACTACCGTTACCGACTTGTGCCTATCTTTATTGAAGCGTATAGGAGATAATGGGATACAGATAATTTTGTAGTTAGCAAATGTAAAATAAAGTGCATTAACATGAATAACCTGGTAGGAAAAGTTGAAGAGGGGCTTAGGAAAACCAGCAATAGGGGAATTATTCACAGGTACTCCACTTTGTTCTTAAGAAGTCGAGGGGTTGCGTTTCATATTTCACTAAGGTTTTCTATTAAAGAGAAGTTTACGTTATTATGGTCTCCTTAGAGAATAGGGTAAACCCTTCTAAACTTGAACGCCATAGTCCGCCATAATGGCCATAAGCGTATTAAGAACATTGTCATGTTTTCAAAGAGCGTTTAAAAATTTTTCACGATTTTACCCCGAGGTTTTGCGTCATGTATAAAGTAATTGATACTTTTGAGCGGTTACACAGGGCGACTTTAAGCAACGATGCAAAAGCAATGCGGTTGCGATGCAGTCGCTAATCGTCTATCTTGACACACGCGCGCGATTTTAAGGAGCGATGCAATTGCGATGCAATCGCGATGCAGTCGCTGATCGTCTACCTTTACACACGCGCGCCATTTTAAGCAGCGATGCAATTGCGAAGCAAACGCGATCGCTGCAATCGCCTATAAATCCCAAGTATAGCGATGTAATCGCGAGTTTCTATCGATGCAGTAGAGCGCTTGCATCGTATATGCATCGCTGCTAAAAGTCGCCGTGTGTAACCACTCTTTAATCTTTAACTGTCTCCGTAAACGAACGGTTACCATGCCAGACTGCCACGCAGAGGTCCCAGGTTCGATTCCCGGGGCGGGAGAAATATTTGTATGGCCTACATTTATTATTCTCTTGTGAGTTTGGGTGTAATTTGTGGTTGTCTATATGTGTATCCATGGCAGCTGCGACACAGGGTTTCCCTAGTGCGGGGGCTATGTTGCGTGTGTGGGTTAAATAAAATGTAAACTCTAAAGAGCCTCTGGAGCGAGTAACCGTTCCTTAATATAGGGATATGAAACAGTCATACGATAGCTTATATAGATACTTGTAGCTAGTGATTATAATTTGGTTAAAAATCTTTTTTAACCATGATTTTTATCTAATATATATCTTATTATGATTATAGATATTAATCTATAGTCATAATAAGGTTCATAATTGAAATCTACAAAAGTTGTATTGCGTACGGCTTTTCATTCCTCCAGTCGTCTAGGCAGGAAATTAACTGCTTTGTCTACGAGTCGCTATTTCAACCAATATCCGTGGACATCAGACAAACGTAATATTGTTAAGCATTTGCTCGGCTAAAGTGCTATTCACAGAGCTTTGGTCGTTTTGTCTAAATATTAGCGTTCCATTGTTATAATTGGTACAATTTTATATTAAAATTGGGGTGTTTATTTAGGACAATAAATGTGACACTACCGGGGATCCATTGTTAAAATGTTTGTGTTGTTCTAAATTTACTATTTACACACTTCTCCGATATCGTTTATTAACTTAAATGTAATGTGTAGGTATGGTATGAAGCCGAGGTAGCCTAATGGTTTGACCTACTGCCTCTCGAGCAGAAGGTCGTAGGTTCGGATCCGGGCTCGCACCTCTGAGTTTCTCGGATTTTATGTGCCAAATTTAATTTAACATTTACTATGAGCTCTTCGGTGATGGAGAACATCGTGATGAAACCTGCACGACGAAGAAGGTTCACAACCCTCGGAAAACGTGTGAAGTCCCCAACCCGCATTGGACTAGCGTGGCGGACTATGGCCTAAACCCTCGTCTGAAAGGAGACCCGTGCCCAGCAGCGGGACATGTAAATGGGTTGATGATGATGAATACGTAGGTGGAAGCTGTGGAACTGGAAATAATAATTTTTTTTCGGATCAGAATTGCGTACCTACCTAAAAACAAATATTGTTTTTTTTTTTTCAAACAAACCAACGATTCGGGCTTCTTCAGGTCTCATGGTCACGGCTGATTGATATGGTAGTCAACCAGTTATGTCCAATATTAATAATATACTTCTGAAGAAATGAAACTATTCTTACTAACAAACTGATGTTTCGGGACCTTTGCAGGTCCAGTCAGTCAGTTTTAAAAAACAAAATTTTATGCAATTTAGATACGAAATAATCTCAGTACAGTGTACTAAAAAAAACGACCTCAAAAGTTAGTGGAATTAGATTCATTTGCCAAATTTTATTGAAATCGGTTACCGGAAAGTGCGCGGAACCGCATTCATTCCCTAGTGTGCCACCCTTAGAGGTGCAATATTTCAAAATACCTACATACAAAACAAATACAGTGAAATTGATAACCTCCTCCTTTTTTTGAAGTCGTTTAAAAGTAGTTTCATTTCCTAGGTATACAATTACCTTAGACGATATTAATGATTCTTGTTAAAATAAACTTCACATTTTTTATCATCTAATTCGTCACACACTTCTTTTGTCGTTGTCGGTATCGTTTACGATCTCCCAGCATACAAGAAGTGGCATAATATTCCTGCTGGTGTACTCAACTACATTACCTTTGACTACCATTATAGTTACCAAAACGTTGGCGTGTTTGAGACATCGAGTATATAACCAGAAATAGAGATGTCATTTAATTTGTTTGAAAACTATTTTGCCAAGTCATTACTGTGGCCAGCCCGAATTCGAAACAATTGACAGGTGTCGTCAACCGTTTCACTTCAAATCGACCAGTTAACTTGAGCTTTGCTATAATGGGCGAAAATTGCAAAATTACATATTTAATTACCGATGAAATGTGATTCCGTTTGTTTTATAATTAAATGTTTTGCTATCCCACACCACAGCACAGCAACAGCCCTCATCGTTTATTACAATAAATACAGAATATTTTTGTAGTATACGGAGACGTTCATACATGTTAGTTGTTGGCGTTGTACTATTTCAGTTTTCTAATTTGTGGTTTCAGCGCAAACAAGATTTGGTATTTGAAAGTGATAAAAGTACCATTTACCTGATGAGTTCCAAGGGATGGATGACCCTTATTTCGTCTGTGTTTCTTTTTATATACTCGATGGTTTGAGAAAAAAAAAAATATATATGCGATTTATACGTTATATATGTTGATATATTTGTTATTAGTCGGTATTAACAAATGAAACGCATAAGTCTGCAATCGCCAGTTTCCCGATTGGCATTTTAGACATTTCAGTCAACAAGACTCACGGCTATCGTGAAGTTCCTCGGTATAGTTTGAGCAGGCGAAACTGTTGATGGTGTTTGAAAGGAAGGAAATCAAGTCTCTTCATAGTAACTTTGATGCTCTTATCTTCTCTCTGACGTGCTGTGAAAGACTACACCTATAAATGTCTGGAAAATCGCGATGTATCGCAAAACACATTCTCATTTTACTACAGAATACAGTCTAAATTAACGTGATATTTGTCAGTATATCGAGTTCTTAGCTTTTTGCGATTGTTACACATAGGAAATGGACTATTTTTCTGCTGACTGGATTAGTCTCAGTCAACCGTGACCATGGGGCCTGCCCGAAATATTAGTGTGTTTGAAAAAAACAAATATACATCCGAAAAAATAGTTTCGTTATTTTTAATATTTTTTATGATATTATTTAGTATGCTATGTCGTGTAAGCAGGTGCGAAGAAGGCGATGTTGTATTTTTGCACAACATCGCCTTCGTGGATTCTCTATTTTAACACAAAATATTGTATCTGGACATACAGTATGGTATCACAAAAAAGCAGTCCGTTTAACTGGCATCCTTAAGTAAAGACTTTTTGACAAAATATATTATATCGAGTTCTTAGGTTTTCGCGATTGTTCAGGCCCTTTATAGGTCCCAGGTCAACCGTGACCATGGGACCTGTAAAGAGCCTAAAACGTTGGTTTGTTCGAAAAAACAAATATATGCGATTTAAATCCGGAAAAATTGTTTCATTTCCTATAATATTTCAATTTCGTTTCAATTTTCCTATATTATTTATCCTGTATTATTTCAATTTCGTAAGTTATTTTTTTAAATTTATTGTGGAAGTTTTCCAAAAATTCTTCACTTTACAGGGTGTTCGTTTTTTAAAATTGAAATTTTTTAAATTTTAGAAAATTGTATTACAGTACGTTTCATTCTTTTATTCATTGAGACCAAGTGACAGGACGAGCAAGTCGTGCGCCTGGTGATAAGCTACATGCTTCATAACCACTAAGAGCTTCAAATCACAACGATTTGGGAGGCATTGCCACTGCACCCGTCACCCTGAGTCATAAGTTGACAAGTTCCATGTACCTGTAATTTCACCAGCACCCTTACCCTTCCAAACCGGAACGCAGGATTGCTTGGCGGCATAATTTTTTTGTCGCACACACTCATAGAAATAGGTAAGATGGCAGGACTTCCCTGGACGAACTCTTAGCACAAGGAGCTCCATTGCTACTAAAAGTCCTGCTGGCGTTGAAAGTTCCTTTATTTAGTCAATCTCTTCAACCAATGAATTGTCATACAAGTTAATGTTAAAAGAGCACTTTACAAAAATCAATCTAATAACAGCACCGACGGGTGTGTCTCGCTCGATGCTCCTGGTAACCTATTTCCTATTTACTAAAAACCCTATCGTCAAGTGATAGAGTCTAAATTGAGACTACAATGTCGACTAAAATCCCTTGTCTTGTGTAATGAACTGTAAGGTTGTCACCGAAATAATCCTATGAATATAAAAGCTCGTAAACAAATAGCAGATGCGCGAAAAATTCACCCCGTCGTCGATAACAGGCAGACACTTTAGCATTACAACCAGGGTGGGAGGGGCAGGAGACGGGGAAGGAGGGGTTACAGGGGTGACCCCTCCCCTGTGTGACACGATTCTCACGACGAAGGCCTTTCAACTCGTAATGAATGGCGGGCCGTGCCGGTGACATAATGCTAGCTTGTAACACGCCATTGAAAACCTGTTGTGACAACACTCTGAAAGTGGACTAGTGATTCTAAATATAAGATCTCGAAGATTTGTCAGAGATATCGAGTCTTTAGGTTTACACGATTGCTATACGTACATTGGGAAATTATACAATTTTTTATTTCGATCTAAATCGCTTGTTTGGTTTTTCAAACAAAATTAGCAACGACCATGAAACTTTTGTTTGTTTCACAAAAAAATGGAAAAGCATGGTTTCATTTTCAATTTGTTTTTGTTTTTATTGTTACCTTTACTAAAGGTAAAGCTTTACCTTGTCAAAAAATAGAAGCAGTAGAGCTCCTTGCAAAAGAGTTCGTCCACCTTATTTTAGAATTGGATCCAGATTTGTGAACCGAATGTAAAAAATCCCATATGAATGTGTTCAATTAATTTCACATAAAAATAATCAATATAAATTCAATAAAAATTTAAATAATATCAAAATTCTGGTAGAAATTAAATAAAACCTTAACAAAACAGCTTTACTCGAGTCGAAACACTTAAAAAGCAATATGTATCATAATAATTGACAATTACATTCATTTTTAAGATTAACGTCTGAACACATTCAAGTACTGGTTCTAAATAGGTATAGTACTCAATGTCATTGAACCCTACGAGCATTAAAATTCATAGACAATGCATTTTATAATTGCGCGTGATCAGTGAGCGTTTGAAATTGATCATCATCATGTAGGGGCCACACAAATCTTTGGGGACTTTGTGAATCAGGGGTAGTCATTGTGGTACTATATCTCCCTACAACGTTATTACGTACCCTACAGCGCGCTTAATGTACCCACACCACTGTTTTCCGGAGCGTGCTTATTTTTTACGTATACGTATTATAAAAAATTGAATAAATATAATTCTAACCTATCAGAAATATGTATGAGAGGCGGCTGAAAAGCAATATCTTATAATTGTTCCCAATTCAAAAATAATACTGACCATATTTATTAAGTTTCGCTTTGCACGAACAAAATGGCGGGAGAAAAAAGCAAAATTTAAAAAATGAGCAACAACTTTTTTTAACAGACGTTTTCTTTGTAACTTTTAATTAATTCCTTTTCTGACGAATATAATAAATGCATTTCCTATGTAATTTCATATTGAAAAAAAAAAAACTAATCAGGGTCGTCTATATTTCATACATAATGCTAGTACATTACATAGATAATTATCGTTGTAGATTGGTTGTACATAACTAGATTACTTTGCAGCCGCCCGTCATAAGTGTTAGCGCAGTAGTCTTTCTTTCTTTCACAGTTCTGCAAACTTGACCTCAATTATCACAGGTCACAGGTAAAAATTCAAAATTAGGACTTTATATCGACCTGCAAAAATGTATTTCTTATGCTGCTTTCAAATTTCCTGTAGCTAGTAGCTGTAGAATATAACTTATTATATTCAAGTCATACAACGATATCTTGTACTAGCGTACGCAGTCATTGAATCCACAGAAGTCTTGTAAAATTTTAATTTCGACAACGGCAGAAATGGGTGAAAATATGCAAAATGTGCATTTCGAGCTAAAAATTTGAATATAAACTTAAAGTTTGAACGAAGTAACAATGCAGTTTTGAATAATAACCACTAATGTAAATTTATACTAACACTCGGTCCCGCGACTACTAAAGAATGCAGTGTAGATCCGGTTAATTGGGAGACTTCCCAGATTTATTATCGCGATTTCATTTACAAATAAAACAAAATAATTTGTTTCGGCAATAGGATTCGTTTTTAAGGCATTTTGAACCTTAAAACGCTAATGTATAAGTATTGACTGGAGATATTTTTGTCATCTGACTTGAGTAACGATTGCGAGAGTTGAACGACCTGGTATAAAGGTTACATGCATTTTCGAGATTGTTTGACCCACAGGGCTTTTTTGTTTGTATATAATGGGGAATGTTCAGGACTTTAGTATATTGATTTTTGAACCTCCCTCTGCTCAAATTTTCAAATGTGCTTTTATTGCAGACACACCCTGTATAAAATGACACGTCATTGGGATGCTTTCAATACACCCTGTACATTAACAGCCCAAATGAAATGAAGGGGTGCAAAAGAAAGGGAGGCGAAAACTAGTTTCCAGTTTAATGAGGAAATTAAGCGTTGCCAGAGGGTTTCAGATTTCATATAATGTTAAGTTGAAATGTGTTTCAGAGTAGTACAATTCGAAAACAACTTAATTAAGTTCATTTGTTTTGGTTGAAATTATATTCCTTTGTTCTAGAAAGGAATTATTTGAACTCGTTGGCAAAATAAGCAAGATAACGAGGAGACAACGAAAGGATCAGAGCAATGTATGTGATGTTGTCTAATATTTGTTTATTTATAAATTAATCTGTTATAAAGAATAGCGTCTACCATAAGAGACTGGCATTTACTGCACTGTCAAGAGCAATTGTCCGTTAAGTATTTCGTAGTTTGATGTCCATTGAAATTATATGGCAGATGTAACTTTAAAATTATAATATGATTAATTCATTGTTTTCCCTATGGTCGTAGCTTTCCAAAATCTACAGAATAACGCTTTAGTGTTTTAAAAATATCGGCTCAAGTTGGCAATTTTTAGTTTTACCACCACGACATTCCACCACGACATGTTAAATTTTAGACTGCATTTACTGAATTTCAGTAAGTTTGAGTTATTATGTCTATATTAGAAACTTCGTTTGTATGGGACATACACGCAGCACACGTTTCTTAGTTTGAGCATAAGCAGCTTCGCTGCCCCAATTTGAAGCGACCCTATGTGAAGTATTTTATTGCCTTATATATCCGCTGTTATGTCTTCAATATCTTGCTGCTTCAACTAGTAATGCAGGGAAAAATACAAGGAAAGCGTGGCAGAAGGAAACTTCGTGGTTGAAGAACCTGAGAGAGCCACCTTAGCACACGTTCCCCCTTTCGTGCGGGAGCTTCAAAAATGAGAATAGCCATGACGGTCGCCAATCTTGCAGAGAAGCGGCACACTAAGAAGCAGAAGAAATTCTTCTAATTGCCGGCAGCGAATGTCTATTAAGGTGGAAACTGAAAAGTTATATGCATTTCTGAGGATCGATCCTTTTCATTAGTTTCGTAAACGTGCCTATAAATTTATTTATTATCACCTATTACTTACTCATGAAAAGATTTGCACCCTGTTCAAGTAGTCACTACAATGTTATCGCCATACGTATTAATAGCTGTTACTTCTCTTCAATCGTCGTCGCTGCGTCAATTGCAGTAGTAGGAAAAGAGAAACTAGTATTACGTAAAGTTTGTAACTACAATCGCTTTATTCATAGATAGACTTGAGCTGTTTTACCAGGATCTTTGCCAGTTTTTTAGTCTACTACCTTTATCTTATCGTGTCGTTTTTAATTTAGTACTATAATAATTTGATAAGTATGTTGCAATCTTAATTAGTAATATGATATCACCTTAATTTCACTGTCTGTGGCCTTGAGCCATTTCCATGTGCAGGTTTTCACTGTCTGTGGCCTTGAGCCATTTCCATGTGCAGGTGTTTGGGGACGAGGGGCATACCAGCAAGTGCTAGATGGACTGTCTTGCAGCACCTCAATACATTGGGTTAGTTTAACTCATGAATATTGGTGATCCGTTCTTGAAAATTCTAATTTTGTGGTGAACTTATGTTCTGTTATTAAAGTCTAAATAATGTGACCTAATGCAACAAACGACGCGCCTTACTTACAAGAATTATAATTACTTGCCAATGTAACAACGATGTTTCGATTTGGTTACTTAGAGAAGGTTGGTGTGGGGTCGTTGAAAGAGCTTCAAAAGACAGTTCCCGCAGTAATACTTACGGGGTACAACCCAGATAATGCATAAAAGAAGGCCTACAGGCCTACTACTTGTAACGTTAAGATTGTCTTTGTAGCTGACAAAAGGAATTACAAATGACTTTAGTTATCGTTAGTCATGTCAAGGCTCGTCGATCATTGGTTATAGTAAACCACAATGTTGTTTATAGTATGACGTGCGACCACGTTTCTAGGAGTCACGCAATTGTTCTCTAATAAGCATTTGTACTAATTGATTTTCACCGTACGAGTTTATGTGATATTTTTAAATATTTGTGATTTTTATAGAAACGCATTCTCTGCTTTTCAAGAATAGTGGCCCAATCCAAAATTGATCCTTTTTTGTTTTATTACTGAGATTTATTGAGAATTATTTATTTTGATTGAGTTCCAAGCTTTTCATTGGTTAGAATAATCATATGACAAAATTGGAACGATCTACGGTTCGTCAACTTTGGTCGGCTGACGCTTCTTAGCTTTTTCAAGCACCTTCCTGGTGAATTAGATTATTTTAAAGTAGGCCACTATTCTAGAAAGCCATTGACAACCCCGGCACATCTACGACAGCAGTTACGATGAATATTTTTGAATTTTTAAAGAGCTTCTGAACCTTCTGCGACATTAGGTTTAAACGAGAGGTCAATACCTTAAATATTGTGCGTAACTTAGAAATCAAAGTCATAAGTACAGGCAAACAGCACATCAACAGCAAAAACAGTGTTATAGCGCACTTTTGTTCGAATATCGTCTCCAGCAATGGATTTGCTTTATAACGCTTTCGTCCGTAATCAAGGTAAAGAGCACGTCAAGCTTAACATTAAGATTTAAATCCAACTCTATGCCGCTTACGATAACAAGGGTCCAAAGTATAAAGTGTCAAGCTTGACGTGCTCTTGACTGTACACGCCGCCAGAGGAATTTGAATTGATTGTTCATTCTTAATTTTGCTACTATTAAAGAATAGTGCCATTTTCGGTATATTACAGCAATTAGCACTTTTGATTAACGTTTTATAACAATTTAAATTGTTGTTTTTGGAAGGTTTGCAAATTTGGATCATTTTGACAATACTATAGCATCGTCTTTTGTTTCAATACTTTATGTCAGTTTGAGTTTGCTATTTTCTAGGCTTGAGAGTTTATTTCTATTTATTGTTTGTAATGAAAACGTGGCGAGGGAAGACCCTTATTGTGATTTACTACTTTTTAAAGGAACGTTTATTTATTTTTAATACTAATATAGTTTTCACGTTCATGTAGGTGTTGAGTGGCGACAAGCCAGGGCCGGCGTAGGGCGACACGGTACGCTAGCGCCCCTATCTGTTAATTTGCCCGACGCTATCGCGATGACTCGTCACGCCCAATTGTTGCGTTACCTTTCTTTGAGCGTCCCGTTACATTACTTTGATAACGCTAGTAATTATTTGCGATGAATAGATTTTAAAAGGTTATTTTTAATTGCATCTTTATCTATTAAAAATATCGTCGAAGGAAATTACTTAGGCTAGTTTGCAGAAAATTTAAAACCTTTTTCCATAACTAACAAGAAGAATGTGGATACCAGAGCCGGATTTTCAGCCTGTTATTTACACAATAGCCAAAGTGTCCATTTTGAATCAAGTTCATCAACCGCTGGACAGAAATCAAATATCCATAAGTTGATGCGTTGAAAACCGATTAGGCAATCGTAATGTAAGCTGATGTGTGTGGCTATTTGAACGGAAATGTCAACGGCAGATAAATCAGCCTAATGAATCAGTACTTTGATTACACTGCAAACTTTCTTATCTTTGTACTCTAGGATGGTCCAAAGATATTAAAAATATTGGTACCTAACCATGCCTTACATTTGCATTGATTTTTCTCATAATGTAGAACCAACCAAAAGTGTCCACAGAAAGTAGTTATTTAAGCTGGGTTTATATTTTTTTATGATACAAAGTGACGGGACGAACAAGTCATGCGCCTGGTGTAAGCGACACGCCTGTCCATAACAGTTGCAGAGCCACTCAGAGCTTTAAAGTGCAAAGATCTGAGGGGCACTGCCCTGATTTGGACTCTCACTCAATCTCAAACTCACATTGCTAAGTTGAATGTGGGACTGCTTGGCAACAGAAATAGATAAGGTGGCACGTACTTCCCTGGTCGAACTCTTTCACTAGGAGCTACTGCTATTAAAAATGTTATTTTAAATAGTACTAAAAAAAACTCAAACTCAATGTTTATAGATCAATGAAAATGAAAATTAGCTTTCACAAAAGAAACTTATGCTTATATATTAGGTGGTATACCTATGGCCCATGAGGACCGAAACTATATTCAGTAACATATGAATGTTACTGAATATAGTTTCGTATAATAATATCTTAGCCGTAACATGAAACGATATACTATACAATACTACATTCATACATACCATCCCGCGGTAGAAATCGATTCGAGTACAATGTAGATCTGTTTGCGAGTAGGAGCGGCGGCGGCGGCGGCGGCGGAACCGCGGCAGGTCGTCGACCGAAATCGGCACAGGCGCGACCTTGCATCGACTCTGCCTCACCTACTTACATACGCGCCCACTTTTGCTTTCGAGAATTCGCAAAAAATGCCGATTGTCTTTTCAAGCTCGCCGATTCGTGTTCAGTCTTATAGGTTATTGTGTCTATGAGTACAGTCGCCTTTATTTTGTTGTTAGGTTCAAGGATACTTACTTGTTTTGAGCTATCATCGTTGATTATTAACTTTATTATTTCAAAGAACAGTTTCTTACAATCAAACTCGTTAAACCCAATAAAATTTTCTCCTTTTTGACTTTACGATGCTACAATCAGGAAAGGCTCGTTTCAAAAAAGATATAAGTATAATTTAAAATGTATATTCATTTCCTTTTTAACAAACATGGAAATATAAAACATTGCTCAGTCCACAAATCTTCAGACTTAACGATCTTATTGTCATATTTTAAATTAAGATCCCTTGCAGATACCTGGGATGAGCATTGTTAAAAAAAAGTTCTTAAAAAATTAGGTCAATTAGTAACAAAACTTCTAGCGAAGTGCGATAAAGGAGGGAGGAAGATCCCCTCGAGTAAGGCCCCAGTTACAAGCACGCTCGCGGCTTCACAAAGGGCGAGGGTGCACCCAGACGACCACCCCAACCACCCTCACGACCTCCGCACACCCTAGAAAAACATTCCAAATGTACAACCACAAAGTTCATAATCGGATGTGGGATGTGGGTAACCCGGCCTAGTTGCCAAAACCATGTTACCTTTATACCTAAGGATCTCATTCGACACAACATTCTAAATCCAATTTCGGGAATGCTCCCTGAATAATCACTTTCCGTTTGTATACAACTTAGTACTTCAACATAAAGTCTTCTTCGTTTCCGGCTCAAATGACGTCTTGTCCCATAAATGAGAGTAGAAGCAATGAATCTTTATTTTAAACGCAATAACACTAGAGAAGTAAATATATTCGAGCATTCGTCACACGCCGAAGCAGCGTCAAGACGGTACGTGCGGTGAATGTCATGCCTCCAAAAATAATAATCGTATAGCGTGTGTTAGACGTTCGGCGGACGCGGCCGCGTTGCAGTGGTGCGGCGCGTTGCGTCACTGCACTACTGGACGCAGGGCATTGCACCTTGTGTTGCGGCCCCGCGCCCCACCGCCGCGCCACAGTCGTGCGCCTAACCTCCCACGCAATCGATTCCACCCATTCAACAGCTGATTGTCATTAGACGTGATCGGTGACGCTATTACTAACTGGAATAGTAGTTGCAAATGGACTACCGCCATTGTAATGCTATACGTATATAAAATCTACATGTTGATGTTTTATAATTACTTACGCTAGTTTTATCTTGTTTCAGTGGAGTGGCGGTGCTGAGTCCATTAGAAAGCAGCGGGTGCAGCGGTAGCGATATCACCGAGCCGCGCTCGCCGCGTAGCCCGGAGTCGGGCTGCAGCACCGGCTCCGAGAGCACGAACAGCAGCAACAGCAGCGGCGGAGCGCGTATGCCGCCGTGGGTGAGCGAGCCGGCGCCGCCGCCGCGCCGCTTAGCGGCCCAGCCCGCGCCTGTGCGCCGCCCCAACCCACCGCACCATCGGCGCACTATCACATCCTACTTCAATCACAAAATGAAGCCCCAGAACGGCATCAAACGCGAATCATCCGCAGCCATAAACGATGACACCAAGAGAAAGTGCCTTCCTAAAAATGGCGTTACCCATGACTTGGAGGAGTACATCTCTCTATTGTCGCGAACTCTCAGTCATAAAGTTATGCTTGAGGTCGGGGCGCAGGCAGAAGCCATGAATCGTAAAAGCACAACCACTACCAGCTCGAAACTGTCCGATTTCAATAAAGATACATCCATCGTTAACGGAGTTGATTTGAGTAAAATTATGGACAGCAAAGAAAAGTTACCCAAGGCCGGGAATGGTTTAGTAGAAATTCGGCACACAACCGAAACTTTAGTAAAAGATAAACATAATGGTATTTTGAACGGGCTGGTGGACGGTAAGAAACAATGCCTTGATGCCAAGAAAAAGTTCGACCCATCCGCCAACGCTAGAGTAAAAGTTAATAACCAAGACTCCACTGGCCGGAAAGTACCCATACCTGCGTGTTTCAATGATTTCAACTCAATCCGAATCGCTCCTGCTACATCTGCCCACCAAACATCTAGAAAGGTAATTGCTACTAAACCCGACTCTACTCGAATGAATGGTATAGTAAGCTCTACGACTAAATTAGACAGCAGAATGAACGGAGTGACGTGTGGCTCGAACAATTTAAGTTTAATTGTTACTAAACCACCGAAAAAGGAAGCTCCGAAAAAGATAGTGCCTACGCAAACTATCAAAAAGACAAATCGTAAATCCTCTGCTTGCATAGCCAACAGCAAAAACTTAACGTGGTCTAAGGCGAACAATCTTAAACAGCAAGTGCAACAACAGCAACAAACTTGTGCCAACGCTACCAAAGGATCGCCTTTGAAAAATATTCTCGCGGAGACCAGTTCAGCGCCAAAGATGAATATTCCAAACGGAGTTCGACAAATTCCGATGACTACAGTAAACGGCAGCCTCAACCATTTGAATGTACCTGTTCCTAATTTACAAAACTGTCATCATATTAACTTAGCGCAGCCTTGTAATGGCACCGTTACGCCTACAAACCTTCAGTCGTTCGTGGCTGTTCCCCCAAATGTAATGCTCACTACTTTAAGAATACCGCAAAACGGTATACAACCTCAACCTATTACTCAACAAAACAATATAAACGCTTTCAACAGGTCAAATGTCAATGTGACAAGTCCGACAAAATTAAATGGTCAATTTGTGTTTCCTTTAATGCAGAATTTAAATGGAGCAGTTGTCCAAATCCCTAATTTAATGGCAAAAATGTCGAACTTCGTTCTTCCTCAGTCACCGCAACGACAGGATCATTTGCAAAATCAGCAAGCGGCGCAGATCCTTATAAACGGCACGCTACTGAAACTGGCTAATACGATGACTTCCACTTACACAAATATGAACAAACCAGCAACGCCGACGAGTCAGCCCATTCCTTTAGTAAATAAAAGTGTGGGAGGCTTACCAACGATGGGTATGACGATGTCAAAACCTAGTTATACCGTGAACTACAGTCATCCTGTATTAGTACCACAACCTGGTTTTATCGTAACATCGGTGCCAAATATCAACGTGAAAGAAACTTGGAGCTACACAAGTACCAATACCGTATCGTCTTCGCAGACTTCGTGCTCGAATCCTATAGTTCATCATCCTCCGCCTATAATGACGCATTTCAGCAATCAAACGCTACATTCAAGTAGTATTCCCATAGCGCCAGTCAAGCCACCAGACAACCCGATTCAAGGAACGGATCCACCGAGCAGTACCGTTAAGGAACCAGAACCGATCGAATCTTCGATTCAAAAGTGTGACTTTCCATGGCTGTCGAAAACGGTTAATAATAATATCGTCCCGCTAGATTCTAAATTGCCACCGAGGCCTTTTGCGCAAGTTAGTAGTTTATCGGAAAAAATCGAAGAACTGAAAGTAAAAGCGGAGAGCAAAGCGAACGAGGAAAAAGTTGAGGAAACCCGGAAGGACATTAAGAAGGAACTGAGAAAGGTAGAGGAAGTCGCGCGGAGGGAAGACACAATCTTCACTCAAATTACCGTTCTAAAGGACGTGACGTCGAACGTCCAGAGTACTGTGATAGAAGCGACTTTCTGCAATGCTACTACTGAGTCTTCCGAGTCAGGGATTGGTACGGACAAGTCGATCGATTCGCCGAGCGATTCTCAGACGAGTAAAGAATGTGATGAGGATTCGACGTTGTCCTTGAGTGTGAGTGTGAGTTCTGAAGAAGTAGTGTGCAGTCAGAAGAGTCCCATTTTGAAGCAGCCGAAGACTTTGCGCTTCCCTCCGCGGATCTTGACTAAGCCTGGCAGCAAACGAACTTCGAGCACAGACACCACCACTGTGACTGTGTGCATGTGGGAAAACTGCAAGCGAGAGTTCGATAGTGATGCGGATCTTTTAGAACATTTACAGGTCAGTATGTGATGAATTTTTATTGTATATTGTACCAATTCCTAAGCAAGCTATTGATAAACATTCTTGATTGTTTTGTAATAGTCAACATTCTTAAACATCTTACTTTCTTATTTATGTATGTACAGAAAGAACTATATTAATAGTAAGGCGAAATGTACGCTGTAGTAGGACGGGTTGACATAAACAAATTTTATAATTTTATTTGTGCCGCTATTAGTAGCAATAGTACCGCCACCTTACCTATTTCTGCCGCCAAGCAATAATGTGAGCATTACTGCGCTCTGTTTTGGAGTGTAAGGGTGTTGGTGAAATTACAGGCATATGGAACTTGTCACTTATGTCTTAGGGTGACTGGCGCAGAGGCTTTGTCCCTCAAACCTTTGCGATTTAAAGGTCTTGAGTGGCAATGCAATTGCTATGGACTGGCGTGTCGCTTAACACCAGGCACACGCTTGTTAGTCTCCTCACTTGGTATCATAAAAAAAACTAGAATCAACAAAATAATATCCACATAAGTCGTAACGATATATTTACAGTTTTTTTTTTTTCAAATTTCAGGCGACACACGTAGAAACGCAAGCCGGCAAGGAAAACTACGTGTGCCTCTGGGAAGCATGCAAAGTTCGTGGCAAGCCTTCCTGCTCACGACTGTGGCTGGAGCGTCATGCGCTATCCCATGGCGGCAACAAACCTTTCAAGTGCATTGTCGACGGCTGCGAACGCCGGTTCTCCACCCAGGTATAATTACGTTCCTTCATATAACATCGTGGTATACATGACGATAATTTTTAGTTACTTATAGGAAACGAAACTAATTTTTTTTCGGATCTAAATCGTGTAATTTGTTTTTTTTTTTTTCAAACAAACTCACGTTTCGGGCCCTTTGCAATCTAATATTAATGCAAACCATCTCATTTTACTCTATAGTTTTTATTTTTAAATTTTCAAAGTAAAAGAACATTCTTGAAAAATGTAGCGGGGAAAATTTCAAAATAAGGTATTTAATTAAGAACTTTTGTAACTATAGAGAAAATGGGGTGGTTTGCATTAATATTTGACATACCTGGTTGATGTCTTTATAATCTCAGTAGCCGAGACCACGGGACCAAAGGGTCCGAAACGTTGGTTTGTTTGAAAAAATAACGAGGACGCATAAATATATTTGAATTTGACAAATACACGCGATTTAAATCCGAAAAAAACGTTTCATTATGTGTAACAATCGCGAAAAACTGAAAATTCGAAACTTATGTTTGTAATAATTATTCTTTCTGTATTTGGTCTTGTATATTTTCACTCATAATGTAATTGTGTATAGCGGAATGCCTTTCGTCAAAACGAATTCACGATTTTGTTCTCGATCGTTACAAGGCGATTGTCATTGAGTTTTTCATTGCCAGTCCTTGTATCATTGGGTCCTCGATTGTCTATATCGTTCTGTCGGTTTGTCATGTTGGTCTGTTAAGCTCTTCGACATTTTATTATTTTGATTGAAACTGGATAGGCAGTTTTCTAGAGGTCTCACTCAGAATATTTGACTATTTTCCTACTGTCTTCTTAAATATCTCCAAGCTGTATAAATTTGTATGTGTATCTTCTAAGGAGAGGGCCTAGGCCATAGTAAAGTTAAACATATGCTCACAAATATAGAGACGATGCTCAGTATTCTAACATTAATATTCTAATGTGTCTATTCCACTATTTTAACTTCGGACTGGAGTCAAAAGAAGGTAAAATGCGATTGAATTCTTTATTTATGCATCCGAAGTATTCGGCTTTCTAATATTTTTGTCATGATTCTCAAATCAAAGTTGTCAATTTTTTTTAACATGTCATATTTTTTTCATTCGCATCACGGCCATCACAAATGATCATAAGTATCATAAAAATCGTAATAAAAATATTGTTTTTTAACCGACTTCGAAAAAAGGAGGAGGTTCTCAATTTTTTTGTACGTATGTTACGCGATAACTCCGGTATTTGTGAACCGATTTTCACGATTCTTTTTTGTTCGAAAGAGGGTACCTCCATAGTGGTCCCATTTAATTTTGAAGAAAATCATCCACCTCTAAGGGTGGCTGTTCACGCATGAAGATTAATTTTTATAAATAGCGCCTAAATTTTATAACAAGGTGCAATTATTTTAATGGTTGATTTTGCTATTCTTCAATTCAAGGCGTTTTTCTCTCTCAATATTGTTTGAGTAGTGAGAACAGATTTTCATTATCTCCTATGTCAAATCCCGTATAGTGGCGAACTAGGGGATAAACCCGAGTTTGCTCACTTTCCGATAACCGATTTCAATAATACTTGGTAATTATATGTAATTCCACGTACTTTTCAGGTCGGTTTTTTTACTCTGTACTGAGATTATTATTATTTCGAATAATGACCTAACATATTAAATCACTAAACACTAATAATTTCTCTAGCGACACGTCATTCATGTTTCCGTTGAATTTTTTAAAGTTTTTTTCGTAACCAATATTGGATTCTATTGGATATTGTCTTCAAAATGATATCGTATCTTTTCAATCGTCATCTGTCCACTAATGGCGTGTATCTTATTGTCATTATTATGTGTAATGTAACACGGGCGTCTTTTTTTCCTAAGGCACTCCTGAGGAAGTCTCCCCAAGCACAGCAAGCTGTCAACGCAACTGTTTTCTTTATGTTGTATTCACGAATTATGTACCATTTTTATTTTCCACACCGAGGAGGAAATGTGTTGTGTGAAAAGCAAGTACTTAGTGGTTAAATGCGACGCAGTGTCGCGACACTTCGCGAAATAAATAATACATAAAAACACAAGAAAATAAAACGTAAAATTCGTAAACTATAAAAAAAAAACACACTCCAAAGTTTTTAATTCAATATGTAATAGAACAATGTGAATCATTCCAGACTCTTCTAGAACGTCACGTGAATAATCACTTCAACGAGGCGTCGCCCAATACAAGCAATGGCAAGAAGACTTCAGAGGGCAGTGCGAAGCTCATCAGACGAAATGGAAAGAAACTACGGTATCGCCGGCAGCCTTGGTCTGGTAAGAACGTTTACTAACATTTTCATTATCCCCTTAATTAGACGCATAATAAACCTTCAAATTACACGCATGTAGAAATGCTGCAGTGGCGCGATTGCGCTAGGGTAATTTTTTAACCGACTTAAAAAAGGAGGAAGTTCTCAAATCGACTGTATTTTTTTCTTTTTTTTTGTATGTATGTTACACGGTAACTCTTTTTCACGGCATTTACTTTTGTGAACCGATTTTGATGATTTTTTTTGTTGGAAAGAGGGTACCTCAGTAGTGGTCCCGTTTAAATTTGAAGAAAATATTCCACCTCTGAGGGCGGCAAACTAGGGGATGAATCCGGTTTCGTGCACTTTCCGGTAACCGATTTCGATAAAACTTGGCAAATAGATGTAATACCACGCACTTTTAAGGTCGAGTTTTTTAGTACTCTGTACTGAGATTATAGTTCACGACAGCGGCGCTGCAACTGCGCTTCTAAATATTATATGAAAATTAGTAGCGTCGCGGCTGAAACGCCATGGTGGTCTGCAGCGTTTCTATAAGCGCTTAATTTGAAGGCACCCTAACACACCTTGTATATGAAATATCTGAAGTGATTCAGACCGAGGTAATGTTATTCCTATGATCACGTAAACGATCAGTGAAGGTACACTATATTGAAAATATCGCATTCAAAGAACAATGGCGAAGTCCGACTATTATTATTATAAATATTGTTAAAAGAATTCTTTAGCGTCTTCAAACATCATAATTACAAATTTGAATAAAGCAAATTCATTAGATTGTCCAAATTATAGTAAAGGCCAGTGGAAGTCTGGAAATAAAATCACATTTAAATGAAATTGAAATGACTTATTAGTATGTAACCGAACTGATATATCTACAACTGTTAGTTTCTTATCGTTAAGCGACATCTAACCGCCGAAAAGAGATGTTCAATACCTACGTATAGATTGGTCCACATTAAGTTAGTTCTCGTAATGTACTGATTCGGCCGATTTGCAATAAGAGATTAACTACTCTATCACAAAAAATAAAGTAGACAATTCCTGCTCCAAATATGCCACGCGACAAAGTGGTAAACCTGACAAAAAAGTTCCCGATATCAGGGATAGATGGCATGTTTCACATAAAATAATTTGTGCTTGAGTTACCAGGGCATAGTATGTATTAACTCAGTTTTCTGTGTATATTCTAAAATATTTAAATAATAACTGATTGCCATCGAAAGGTAGAGAAAAAACAAACCTGAAAATTACCCATAACGATGTTTTACTGTCCACGCTGATCTATATAAGCTTATGACGACGGTACCATTTTTAGAATTTCGAAAACCACAGCACCTAGCTTAGATTTGATTGTATCCGGAAAAAGTTGGTTCTATTTACATAATTTTAGAATAAGTCACTCCTTTGTTTAGAAGATACAACAGATTTATTATCTCAAGCTTATAGCTGTGTTAGTCTCGGAGCCCACATACAGAAATAGCATTTATCACTAGGATTGGAACTGTCAATCATTGAATTACGAAGCAATCGTTCTCCCATTAGGCTACCATAGCGTTATTGTTTTTATTACCTAACTGTTTTTGAATACTTTGGATTCATTAATTTATGATTTAATTTATGATTTTCTGCTTATAAGTCACTACAACAAGTCGTTTACGATTTTCAGCGCGCATGTTCGACTTCTTCGACGCGGGTACTATGGAGGGGCTGGCATGGCGTCTGTCACGCAGCACGCGCTGGCGACTCGGCGGCTCCTGCCCACTGCGAGAGCCCCCTGGCCGACACACTCTTACCCTCCACGCGGCCCTTGCTGCGACTAGATACAATGCGCAGGAGCGCCGACGGGAGGCACTGCTGACGTACTATCCGCCTAATGTGTAAGTAATCTCCAATTTAAGTTAAATGAAGAGTTTAGATGTCCTTTGTGAGCTAAAATTTAAGAACTTAATTTGTGAAACTTATCGAACCATTTTAAATCGAAAAAGTACAGTTCTATGCAAAATGTTATGAAACAAACGGACAGATTGGAAACAGTCATTGAAAAACCAAATCAGACCCGGGACTTTCGGCTTTAAAACTGATCTATTTAAAGTTAATTAAATTTTGATGAAACTTTAGTGATTCAAAATCTACATGGTTCAATTAATCTTCAGAATATGGAGTCGTATGTTATTCAAATATCAGCTTTTCTAAATAGACTTTGAATTTCCCACAAAGAAGGATTGAAGATATTAAATATGAAAGGTGTTTGCTTAGAAGGCGCTACGAAAATTTAAGACGTTTCCCGAAGTCTGTTGCACCCGTGTCGTTCTTAGCGAATGTTTCAAAATAAAGAAATATTTGGTCACATTTTCAAATAGCAAATATAAAGTAAAGCTTAATATATATAATAGCTAAGCATTAAGATCCAATATGATCTCCACTCAACATTTGCCGGGCTGTGCATGCCAAACAACCCGACGCTGATATTCAGTGGCGTCTGAGGAACAGAGCGCCACATACGATTAATAACAAAGTATAACTTAAATTTAAAATGTCAAAATAAAACCTTAACGACTTTATATTTGGGCTTAGAATCAGCTAAAAAGTGACACGGTTGAAATCGACATTGGATGACGGCGTATCAAATCTACGATGACGATTTTCTCTTGTACGAAGAGCTGCCTATCCCTACTCTAATCTGCTGTGTGGAGTATCATTTAATTCACGTACAAAAAATAAAAAAAATCGTCTGAGTGGAGAATCGAGTATATAACCAAAAATAGAGACGAAATAAGGCCATCTCTCTCATCATCACTTCTAAATATCAACTCTCGTTTGCGCTGAAATCACCAATTAGAAAACTGATATAGTACACATCATTTCGTCGCTAATTAATTATGTAATTTTTCAATTTTTGTCCATTATAGCAAAGCTCAAGTTAAACTGGTCGATTTGAAGTGAAAAAATTGACGACACCCGTCAATTGTTTCGAATTCGGGCTGGCCAATCGGAGCGCAGTTGTCACCGTAATGATTTTTCAGAATAGTTTTCAAACAAATTATATGATATTTCGTTTCTATTTCTGGTTATGTACTCGATGGCGCGGGGCCTAGACGAGCTCAGTGATCGTCTTATGTTTAATTGTATGTATTTGGCATTACAGAAGACATAATATACAAAGACTTCTGTCCATTTGCACTAAACTTAAGTATGTCTTAGACCAAAGCTTGCAATGCAAAAGACATTCTTAATACATTGTATTAAGATGTCTTATCAATTTAAGTAGGTTTAAGACGTACTCAAGTTTAGTGTAGAAATTTGTGTTGTTATGAGTCTATACTAGCCCAAATGGCTTTGGTTGATTCCATGTATCAATGAAAGTGTTGTATCACTTTGAAAAAAAAAAAAATATATATAGAAGAATTGAGAATATACGCTGATTACTATACGGTGTAAAAACACGATTCCTAAAAATTTTCACGATAGAAAAAAACACAAACGTGCCTCGAAATTTTACAAGAAAACCGCTGTATTCAATAGGTACTTTGCATATACTATACGTACGTTCTATAGACCTAAATAGAACACGTATAGTATACGATGTCCGTTTTTCAAATGGCTTCAATGGTTGTAAAAAAATGAATTCCGAAATAAAGCCAGTGTCCCTGCTGCTCCAACTAAGCAAAATGAACACTATTAGTACGGGAAAAATTTGGATTCGTGCTAAGATAGTATCGACTCTTAAAAAAAGATGGGATATTTTATAAGATATGCAATCGTTCAAAAGACATTACAAAAAATATAATAAGAACATGAAGTGTTCGTCAATTGCAAATGTATCAGACCAATACTCCACCGATCCTCAAACTGGGGTATTATCTATAGAGTACCAAAAATTCTTATTCCAAATGGAACTATCAGGAATCGAATCTGGTACCTCTACACCGCTGGGTCGTAATTTGTTACATAGAAAATAAAATATCAAGGTCCGTATTAATAAAAAAAAACATTACTCAAGTCTCAAGATTCTCAAGCTCATCTATATTAATAGACAATAATCATAGACATTTTAAAGGATATAGTCTCTAGTGACACTGAGTGAGCAATTAAGTTCATTCGAGTGATATTTTATTAATGGAGATATTTTATTTATGTGAGATCTTAATATCGACACTGCCCTTGAGATGGATTTATTAATACGAGGCTTTAACATAATATAAGTAATTATAGGTCCACCAGAATCTCATGATTCGGTATTTTTACAAGGCAACCCTGATTGGCGATTTGACAACGAGGATTAAACATTTAGAATTTTTTTTTTCAAGTTACGTAGAAGTGAGCGCAACGTACGAAACGTTGAATGAACATTCATAGTCAAATGGTATATTTACTCAATTCAATTGATATGAACGTACTCAAAATATATCTGAAGTTCATTTTGTGATATCTGAATTAACACTACAGATATTAATTGTGAGATACAGTGGCGGGAGAATTTGTCGTTTTTTAGTAAAACGGTTAATTGTAAGGCGGCTTAAAATACTTAATATAAGTAGCTTCTAAGGCGACATTAAAATGACGTCACAAAATAGAAATGCTGTCTCTTTCAGACTTGTGATTGCTAAAACAATTTTGTTTTGTCATTTGAACTATTATCCATGAACTATGGTCAAGCGGCTTAAGCGAGGCCATGGCATTCTTTTTGCGAATTTACTTTTTATACTCATCTATTAATAATGAGGTACATTAACACTTCAATAATTATAGTAAAATGTTTTAAGTCACAAGTATCAAGAACGTTTATTCTAAATATACAAGTGTTGCCAACACGAATTTCCCAATTTGTCATGAAATTCTGGTACACCTATACCATAAATCGATTTTATTAACACATTGTTTGTGATTTACTCAACAGAGTTTGTCAAGTTAATAAATTATGATTTATGTCAGGTAATTATTCAGGTGAGTTGTGTAGAAATTTAGATGTAACACCTTACAATATATGTGCTTCATATTAATATGAAATTGTAACATCTTTATGTCTATCTCTCTCAATTATAAGACATACTTTCTTAATTTCACGTTTATAGTTTAAATTGTAAATGGTGTTTAAAAGTCGTGCAATAAAAGGTAAAATCAAAATTCGACTTTTCAAACAAGAAGCGAAATAGGTTACGACATAGTCTTTTCAGCGCGCGCAAAATTGAACATACACTGCATGTAAATATGATAGAATTTAACAATTTAATTTAATTTAATTTTAGTTCGGGACTAGGAAAACACTTTATCCCGTGTGCCATGGACACACACATTGATAACCACAAATGAAACCCAAATTCACTAGTGTAGGCCATACAAATACCTCTCCGTGCCCGGAAATTGAATCTAGTACCTCTGCGCGGCAGCCCAGCATGATAACCGTTCGGTCACGGGGTTTGTCTTTAAATGTACTATTGTATATGTATTCTATTTTATTTTTATGCATTTTGTATAATGCACGCGTTGAAACGCCTATAACGGTTATTTGTTTTAACGATTGTCAATAAAGTCTTGAGAATCTTTTGAAAATTTATTAAAGTAATATTGTTTCGAACAACTCGTTAAAAGAAAAAGCACCTAAAGTTTTTTCATTTTTTGCATCCTTCTGACTTCTTATTTAATTACACTCTATATACATACTGCATGATATGGTCCCCCTCCCAACTAACTGTCGTTACTAGCATTATATAAAGGTAACGTACTTTCAGTTTAGCGCCTGACATCTTGACTGTAGTTCGTCTCAATATCAATGACGTATATAGCAGAAGTTCGCATATGAAAGCTGAGTAAAATTCCATGTTTTACCAACAACAACAACAACAACAACAAAATCAGATACGACGACAGTTAATGAGCAGAGGGACATAATAGCTTTTGATATTGACTTGTGGACAGCACCAGCAGTCTTAGCATGAACGTTAGTAAACAAATTTAATAGTGAAACAAAAGGTAGACAATTTTTTTATTATTAGAGAATTATGTAAAGTTGTTTGAATTTATTTTGGAGAGAAAATTGACAATTTAAACATCGCTTCACTATTACGCTCAAGCTAAATCTGCTGGAATACACAAAAGCTGCTATAGATTTTTACCACTATTCTCTCTAATCATTGTAGACATGAGCGATTTGAACTTTGTATAAAATTCATGGCTCTCTAGTTCCATAAAGAGCTTGATGCTCTACACTATGTTTCATATTATTGCGACGAGTTTTAGTATACAAAGTTCAAAATGTCTTTGATCCTGTCATTGTCATTCGTGTTGAGTGTGACATCACAACCTTAAACCGGAGCCAAGAATATGGCGAACATTCTGCACAACACAGCTGCGTCCGACTATCGGAGTGAGTGTTATACATGGATACAAAAATACCTTTGAAAATATAAATATTCCCTGAAACCTCTTGACACAGTATTCCTATCGTTAAAAAAACGGTTTTTTTTTTAATTCAGTCCATATTTTTCCGATTTTTCTTAAAAAACTTTATTTGTTTATTTCACATTTATGCATTATAACTCGGGCAGAGTTGTTACGATGTATGAATATAATATAATAAACAACGCCTTTGCAATTTGGTAACTTGCGATATTGACTTCAAAGTTTTTTTTTCTTTGAAAAATGTCAATTACGCTGATTTATATTAACTATTAATTACATTAATAACACTGAATCTAAATAAGATATTTAAAAAAATTCCGATTAACGTGTTATGAATTTTTATATTTTAATTACATAAGGATTTGGCTCACTGTACATCTTAAAGGTCTGATGGCAACAGAATCTTAACTATGTGTTAAAGAATAGCCAATGTAGTTTTAAATAATGAAATTTTTGTGAGATCACAAATAGTACCGATGCAAAAGATTTGCAGAGCTAGAAGATAATCCGTTTTATCTTTCAGTCGCATTACCGGGTACAGGTATTAACAAAATATTTTTTTGTAATTTTATGAAAAAATAATGTATAGTGTAGTTTTTCACTGAAATCATCCTTTTAGTTAAATTTGACACTACTAGTAGTGTTCTCACAAAATTTCATTATTTCAAACTGCATTGGCTATTCTTTAACAATGTGAAGATAACATGTTTGAGATCGACAGCTATTGCTTCTCTCGGAAATAATACCTCCCTTTCATCTCTTTGAAATATGAAAAGTGGGAGGAAGGAATTCCTTGTTTTTTTTAACGATAGGAAAACCGTGTTAGGAAGTTGATATCTAAGCTACTATTATGACACTAACATCATTATGTCTATTTCTTCCAACTGGCATAACATATGTAGCCAGCCAATTTTGCAATATTTACAAAACATGCTTCGCATGTGTGCATGGTCGACGTTGCCAGATTACAATGCCATACAGAATACAAAAGAATGTTGCTAGCATAATATATACATAATTGATTCATTAAAATTGTACATTTGTAAACAAATTTATTATATATCAATTGGATAGAAAAAATGGTATATAGAAAAGTATTTGCTAGTAACACTGGGTTGCTAATCCAAATGGCTGGTAATACATTCACTAATCTCTTATTAATAATAATGTGTCAATTGACGCAAGTGCGGACTAAACTTAAGTTTAGTGCATCTCAGTTTGTTGGTTTATCACTAGAGATCACTTAGGCAGAGTATATACCTTCAATTTTTTTCAATAAGAACCGACTTTAATGCTCAGGTCACATAAAGGCGGCCGCGGAAGCGTTCCGGGTGCGGGAATTTTTATAATGTACGAGTTTCTAAATATACATATTTTGCATACCCTGCCACACTGAAACGCGCTGCCGACGCGCGGCCATCGCGCGTTTCAATGTGACTAGTTCATAAGAATTCGTACGTACAAAACTTCCCGCGCCCGGAACGCTTCCGCGGCCCGCCGCTGTTACATAAAATTTTGGTTATTCGCTTTCGCTGTGCTCGTTGCCGCGGTCTTCGCAACGACAATTGAAACGCAGATGGAAATCTCGTTAAAATCTCTCGTAGCTGATGTGCGTTGTTGAAAACTTTCTCCATCTGTCTGTTATTTCCAACACCAGATTACCTCTAGGTCACCGTAACATTTTATTTTCATTGGAATTTCATCTTTGTGTAACGTGACCATTATTGTTTTCACTCAGAGCGGGACGCCTAGAAATTTGTTATTGTTTTAAAACATGTTTATGGTACGAAATGTTTATTGATAAAAAAAAAGAACTAAAATCGTATAATGAATGAAAAATTTTAAAAAAGGAGCTAATCTTGCGTAGTCTGCTGCTCCATGTCTGGTTGGCTGGCTTTATGTACTTTTCGCTTTCGCGCCATTTAAAAAAAATTTTGTCTGTTTTGTGAAAGCGGGGCACTTTTAAGTATTTTAAGGACAGCGTCACGTTATCTATGTGCGAAATTTTATTGAAATCCGTTAACGGAAAGTGGGCTTCACTTGCTTTGCATATCCTAACTTGATATCATACGGAAAAAAATTCTACTCAACAACAAAGTCGCCTGTTGTAATGTACTGAAAGTGCCGATTCTATCTAATTATTATCTTTTGTGTTTTTACAATATTTAACGTGCAATAAAAGAGTCATTCATTCAAAAGAAACTCGCGCTAAACTTTAGTTTCGTTTGCAATTTAAACAGTGTATGTTTTAGTTTTATTGGCTTAGTGATGGATTAATAACTCAAGACGACTGCTAATCTCCATACTATAGAGATCGTAACTCTGAAAAAGGTCAAAATTCCGTCCTATGCCGCTGATAAAAAGCCTGGAAGTAGTTTATATTATGTAAATGGCCGGATATATCAATTAATTCCTCTTTAATATGAAACATTAGAGGAATTTTTTTTTTACCTTCTAATATTATTGAAATGTACGAGTTATCTAGTTTATAAACTAACGCTTCCTAATATGGATAGTTGGCTCTAATCCTAAACAAAATAAAAGAATAGCCCCTTATCCTTAAAAATCTATTCAATAACCGCCATCTAGTTACTTACATTTGAAAGGGTTGTAACCCTAACTAGCCGTGAACACGTTCACGGCAATGAAATGGGAAACTTACGGTCCACAACATTTATTAAAAAAGTAAAGTTTAAAGAAAGGGCCCTAAATGGGCCGAGTAACTGAATTACAGATTTAGGTATACGAAGGCTGTAGGCTTATAAATTATTACACATGATTTAGCTTATTAAATGATTACAAACGTAGTAAAGAACCAGAATTAGCGATTATTCGCGATGGAATTTGGAACAGCTCCGACTGTTGTGGCGGTCGAGCTAGGAGTGACCGTGGTACGAAAACAAAACGAGAAAGTGAATGAAGATAGAACAATTCAAATTTAAAATTTAAATACAAAAATTTTTAATATATTTTATATTTAAATATAAAAAGTTTAGAATAAAAAATGATAGGACACAAGCGGAGAGAGGCGATACAAAGAGGTGAGATGACGATGTAACGAGATCCGACACACCGTCTCACGTTTGTTATCACTGGAAATTAGACTAGCTTTCTAGACTAAATACCCGACTACGCTGTCCTGTATGGCGATTAGCAGTCCTTTTCAGTTATCGGTCCATGGCTTAGTTTAGTATCTCATTTTAGAGTATAACTTCCATTACCATTTTCATACTTGCATTTTCATGGGCTATGTTTTAAGGGGCAATCACGTCACGCTCGCATCATTATTTGTTATTTATAGTAGACGCTGTGTACCTTCACAAAATTAGCTAGCACGATCCAAAGTCATCTGGCAATTTAATAAAAGTTAATTTAAAGCTTTTTCTTTTCGGATTGCAACCCGACTATGCTGCAAACATAGGTTGAAATTACCTACTCAACAACTTGTAAAAAATATAGCATTTTCTATCTAATACTATATTATTTGCAGATGCCGAAACGTCTAACATATGTTTGCAGCTGCCACTGTATGGCACAACTAACTGAGTATTAACGAAAATTTTATGCTTACAGAATCGAGGATGAATGGGTGCCTGAGAAGGACGTGAAGCGGATCAAGCGGGTGGAGATCGCCGAGCTGCCAGCAGCGACGAAGGTGGTGCTATACGAACAGTTTTGCGCTTCATACCGCAACACGCCATCGCCGCCACCAGTGAAAAAACCAGCTCCAACCCCTCAAGTACCAGCTCGCCTATTGCCAGCCAGACACTGCACGTCTTCCCGCTTGCTCAATAACCTGCTCGCCAAGAAAAAGGCAGAACGTTCCAGCTGCAGCGCTACTGACCTTCCAATCATCTATAAAGAAGACGAGAACAAAGTAGAAGTCTCCGGTGCCAGGAAACGCAAGATGGGACGTAGACACGGAGGGAACTCATTCTGGCCTTGCGGACGATAAGTAAGAGGCCGGTTAGAACTATTGCTCAAACTGTCGAATGCGTTCTAACAAATCTCGAATCGACCTTCGCTAGAGAAAATAATGTGAACGGTGAGGCAGATGTTGATTCTTCGAACGGCTGCTACGGATCGCCAAAGACGGCTCAAGACTGCTAGTTTCGACGTTTCGCCAAGACAACTGTCTTTCGTAGTTTCGGCGTAATGTTCAATTTAATTAAAGACCCTGCGAATGTAATATAGAAGCTTACGTCCTTGATTTTAAAGTTTTGTTTTCTGATTTCGAGTAGTCAGTTTAATACGTGTAAGTTCGATGTGAGGCTTATTTACACCTTGTGAATTAAGTAGCCGATTTAAGCTACTGTATTATGGTCGTATGGTATAAAAGTGTACGTATGTTTACGTAGCAGACGTAAATTTTATTCACAAGACTGATGCTTACTTTTTATAACGATATTCGTCGTTTCGAATTGATAGATCGACGTGTTCGGAGCCGAACAAACATGTAAATAGTTAGTGATGTTGTAAATTGGAGTATTCGTGTATTATAGGTGATTTATGAATAAGTTTAAGACGAAGTAGTCTGAATATTTTAAGTTTGTTAGGTTGTAAGGGTGAACGACCAGCGATTCGCAACACTGCCAAGTGTACATAACTTGTAGAGTAGGAGATGAGATGGTTAAGTTTAGGGTTTGCGTTCGTCGCTTCGATTGTGGATTTGTTGACTCCGGTACGGATTTGACTTGACGGTTTTAGTTATCCTCGTATTATTTACGGAAATAGGTATAGTGATGTAAATTAATAACATCAATTTAAATAACATTTTCTTGAGAGAAACAATACCTATCGCAGGAGCGGATTCGGCCTGCGGTGTCGATTTTTTATTCTAGATTCATAGTAAACGATTTCTTTTTAAGAATTGATAACAAAAACACTTATCGCGGCCATTTTAAAAAATGGCGGAGAATAATTATGGCTCGAAATTATTTAGTGCAGCAGTAATTACTCCCTATTTAACTAATATACACTTTTAACATCAACTTGTATTTTTACTGTTGGTATCAAAAATAAATGTAATAAACGACTTAAAATGATTATTCAAAACTGACGGTGTTGTGTTTCAGTCGAATGGACGCAACGTTTGATCACAGCAATTCAATTACAAAGCCAAGATTCCACAGCCTGTAAATAGCAAGCGAGCATAATTCCAAAGGGCCTTTACCGTACCGCGCATCGCCGCGGCCTGCGGCGTCATTATGTGTGATCGTGATTGCACGGGGCTTCACAGCGCGTTTAAAGTTGTTCATCCAAAAAGTGCCTACAGCTACGTTACAGTACAGATATAAGCAATTACACTAATGACGTTTGAGATGCTGCCATACAATTTTTGAATATTTAATGATAAATTATCATTTTATCATTGATAATTAATCTATTTGAATGAATGTATGTATAATACTGTTGTGTTGCAATTTGTTCGTCTCTTTTATTTTTAAATCGTCTTATGCAACGTCCAATACTAGTGTGTTATAAGCGGCAAGCATGACGGTGTAGCCCGGCAGCGGCTGTTTCAGCGTGAATTTGCTCTTTAAATAAGTACTTTATTCTATATTACTCCTTTGACAACCTTTTAACGCTTATTAAATACAATCAAAGAGATGTCGCGAAGCAGAGAAGATTGTGCTGTTGTCTTCCATTATACATATATTTCGTCTATATACATTACAATGTATATGTTAAATTCTTAAATTTAATGAAAATGTTTCTACACGTCCGTCTCTACCTTCCAACTTGTCAGAGGATTTATTTTTATATAAAGTTTATCAGCTGTTTATATCTGTACTGTGGCTTATCTACCACCGACTGTAGTGTTCACTTATATCAATCAGATTGTAACGTTACGCGTAGTCATATCAGAACTAATAATTTGTAATTGTAGGAAGTATTCGTGAAGCAATTTGACGACGCTTTATGGAATCAACAACTGTCTGCTTTACCTCGAACAATGTAGTCACTGCCTTACAGTGTTGTGTTCAGGAATCTGTTGACGTTAACGGAAACTGATCGAATGCGTTTCATATTTCAGATTCGAAGGAAAAATGTTCGAGAATTATTATTTATGTTTCAATGGAAATTTTTTAATTTTTGTTGTTTTTTTATTATTTTCAATCAGATTGTGACGACGGCATTCAAAAAAGGTGCCTCAATTAATCGACGATGTTAATGTTAGCAATAATGGTTTGTGATATGATAATGCGGTTCATTTCCACGCACAACGTCTTTAAATATTTTTGTTTTAATATTGATGGTAATCATAATAAATGTTAAATGTTTCGATTCAATTTTAAATGTGGTTTAAGTAGCCAATTTTGATTATTTTTTACCAATCGAACTTGATTTATGTGCTTTTATTTTATATATAACGAAGGTTCCAATCCGGATTCTATAATTTTAATTACTGACATTAATAATACAGTAATGCAACAATATGCCAATGATTTTGATGTCCATTAGTTATTGAATTTTTTGATGTACATGGTCAAGAGAACGTTACACTTGACACTTAAACTTCATACCGCTTGATATAAGAACGGTCAAACGTACAAAGCGTTAAAGTTTGACGTGCTCTTGACTCTACCTATCTAGACATGTTCAGATAAATGCCTTTTTAGCCATAAGGGTATTTTACATGATAAAGAAAATTGTGTTCTGTGCTCACACGATCTCGCTAGTGTTTTTAGTTAGTGCCTATAGTGTTAAGTTAGAATGAATTGTGTGTAACGTGGTGTAACTTAATTTTTTGTAAAACACCATGGATTCAGAGTTTTGCTAATCGACGTAAGGTATATAGACAGGAATGGAGATTTTTAGTATCATTTGTAGATTATCGGGTCCTAGTCTAATATTGAGAATTGAAATGTAAATTGTACGTATAGAGGGAGCCTTAGGCAAGACTTTAAGGTACGCGCAAATTAGGACACACGCGAACTATTAGGAGAACGCCATGTAGAGAAGTACGAGGTGACCTTAACTTGCAATGTGACGTCAGTAAGTTGTCCTCAACGTTACACAACGTAGGGCGTCCTCAGTGCAATTAGGTGCGGACCCAAAGAAATTTAATAGGAAAATTTCTTGTAGTCAAGTTGGTGCCTGAATGACGGTATGTTAAAGGATCGTAAGCTTTTTTACACCTAGACTTCTTTTGGATACTTTCCAATGTACTGATTATTATTTTTAATAAATTAAAAAACAAATTAGATTAATTATTTTCAGCACTGATTATAGTGCCATATTTTATTGGCTCGCTTGTTTTTATAAATTAATTTTCGATAGTGAAATTCGACACCAAAATCAGAAAGACAAATTTTTGTTTTTATTCGATGAACAAAATGGACTTGTTTGAAATGATCTCAAATTAATCGGCAGTAGATTTGATGGATTTTATTAACAGTATGTTTGGAGAGTCATTGCGTTACTTCTTAGATGGCTTATTTAATGTAAAGTCTCTAAAATAATTCTAATATGGTATTTTAATTCGGTTGTTATTTCGTACAGCAATACAGGCCTACGTAAGTTGGGAGTACAAATTTATTTTTGCTAAGTAATGGCGCGATGAATTGTAATTGTTGGCAAAGTAAGAAATCTACGAAACTATCTCCGTACTAGAATTAGGTGTTCGATAGTTAGGCAGAGACATATTTTGTGAAAGCCTTATTCAAACGAGGCACTAAATTGAAAACATTGATATACATTAATTCGTAAGCGTAAAAAGAACAATATATTTTTATCACTGCCACAATAGTCATAATGTTGTGTCGAATGTTTAGTAGATTTTGCATGTTAGTGGGACGTGTGTAATTTGCTCATAGATTCAGTTTCACTAACTCGTATGCAAAATCGTTTCGGGAAATGAGAAGTATGTTAAGTGGGGAACAATTTTTGTCGCCAATGATTTTCCTAAAGCCATTAAGACTGGAAGTGTATCAGCGAAATAATGGGGTAATTTTCAGGTTAATTTTCTCTTTCTAATTGTGGTGGTAATTTTTGTTATTTATATATTTGAGTGTATTATCATGAAATATTAAATGATATTACAAGTTATTACACTCGAATATTAAATAATGCTTCATGATAATATTTTACATTCTTCAAATAATAAACATTGCCACCAAAATTAGGTGGAGAAATTTAACCCCAAAATTACCCTATGACTCAATGAGAGTTTTCAAGCCGTTGATTGATTCCAGGCTATGGTGGACGTTTCATCCGCATTTGTTATTCTGCGGTGCAACCACTGTTGATGATTGTAAAGGCGTGAAACATATTACAGCCGAGGCAAACGCGCTAGGTTTACTCCACGCTGGAAAGGCGCTTTTCCATCATGCAAGTACGTGCGAAACACACTGACATGTTAGTGCAATTTAAATTGCTCGCTGGCTACTTGCATAATGAAAACTCGCAAGGATGTTAGGTCATCAGAAAGACAACGTTGTTGTTGTGGCGTTTATAGTCGAAATTGAGACTTTAAATGTTAGAAAATTAGCACTTTTACAATTCGCAACACAGCTTTGTTTATCTGACTTAGAACGAATGTAAATAGTTAAGTATTTATAATTAAGTAATCCTCTGCACTTATAAGGCGATCTGTACCTTATGAAAATGGAGTCTATTGTATTTCATTCGTAATGTAAATTAAAGTGTTTCATAAGGTTTGAGGTTGACTTGTATCTGTAATTTGCTTCGCGCCTGATCGGGCAAAGATGAGGCGGCGGTTACAAGGCCTTACGGCCTTGACCGCGGGGTAGATTTAGTGGTAGTGTTCGCAAGTTGTCTTTCAACTGGTTTCCTATATTATGCGTTTATTATATGATGTTCTCCTTTATTGTAAATGTTTGATCCATAGTTTGGAGCGTACGCTTCGATAATAGTGTGCACTACTTTATATTCAATTTGTAGATATTTTAATTATTATATAGTATAATGTTTAATGCGTTGTCTCATTTTGCTTTGTCCCACGGCGGAATCCGGAAAACTATTATAATTTGACCCGAAAGGGGTGATCTACCTCAGTTTTTTTTATTTATCACACATTTTTGGGCATAATAGTAGTGATTGTTAATTTTAATATCTCGATTGGAATTCGTTCAATGTAGTGATTATTAAGATTTTTTGAATAGAATGGTTTGTCCACCTGTCGCAAGTACTGTATCTTATATTAAATACATATTGTATGATTGACTAATAGTGTGTTTTATTTTGTAACAATTATAAGCGAATGGAAGATGCTGCATGATACTGCAAGAATTTCTCTGCCTAACAACTAGGCCTCATGTCATTACAATATAACATCATTATTGAAAGTAAATTGACACTTAGAAGAAGACACTAAAAGACGTAACTTAAAATTTTAACGAATAATAATAAAAACGCACACGCTCAACATAGCCCCGCACTAGGTAAACCCTGTGTCGCGGGTGCCATGGACACACTCGACAACCACAAATTACACCCAAATTCACGAGAGAAATAAATGTAGCCCATACAAATATTTCTCCTGGAACCTGGGACCTCTGCGTGTCAGTCCGGCATGGTAACCGTTCGGCCACGGAGGCAGTTAATAATGAAATAAGAGCGGTGATATCCCAGTGGAAGAACGATTGCTTTTCAATTGTGAAGTCTACGGTTCGAATATCTGTGGCGACACGTACCTATGACTTTAAATTCTAAGTTATGATGTGGTACTTATGGTGTATTTCGCCCTCCCGCTTTTGCCATCGGACATCCAGATCTCTGGCGAGATATCACCTCTACTTGGTCAATATATTATAGGCGTAAACGCCTGAAGGGAATATATCGATCGAAAAGTTAATCTTCGGATGCGTTCTGAATTTACACCTCATAAATTTTTATTCTTGCTTGTACTTTTATTTTGTGTTATTAAGCGATTATTGAAATTATTTTAGTTCTTCAACGAATTAAAATAAACTCAAAACGTGGTATTTTTCGCACTACAAAGCGTGCGGAAAGTTGGATTTCTCGCACTAGTGCTTTTTACTTTTCCATTTTCTTTTAATTTACTGTTGTTTCAAATCTTAAGCACAGAACTAAAGAAGTTGTATATTTATTTAATATTTATGTGCTTTGTGACGTAAGTCATTCGTCATTAAAACTTATATTTATTTACAAATACTATATAATGAACGTATCAAGTGGAGGTCCACAGTCTCTGCCTACCCCAGAATGGGTGACAGGCGAGATTTTTATGTATATATTTGTTCTATGTTTTACAGATAAATTGTATCTCACTACCGTGCACGGGTTCCTAATGAAGTTTAAACAAAAGTACCAGGACTTCAATATAAGAAAACTGGTTACAGACCGATATTACAGAAAATAAACAAAAACAGCACGTTAGAACTAGATTTCCATAGACTTTTAACTTTGCAGTGGTTGTATTTCATTATTTTAATTTACTAGCAGAAAATGAGTTTTGTTTAAATACTGTTTTATTTTACTTTCAATGTAGTTTTTTCGCAAATGTATTAAAAAACGTCGTTTGATACACGTGCGGATTTGTCATTTTCACTTGTCTCGCGTCTTGAAGAAGCCTCGAGACTCGTGAATAATGACTAACTTTCCGCACTTATATCAAAAATATCTATTACGCGCAGATTTCTAAGGAGAAAGAAAGCCTTTTCGAGCTAGTGAGGGAAAAGGTGTTTTTCTTATTAAATTCTAAGTTAGGTACATTTGTAAATGTTTAGTCGCAACAGCTTTTGCTAACGGTGATGAAACTGTGTATCGAAGAAGGTTTACAATCAGTGGCAGGCTTTATACGAGTAGTTGGCGAAATATTATTTGCACAGATTCGTCTCATCACTTTATATTTAGAGTTCAACAGGATAAAAGTCGTCTCGGTAACGCAAGTGTCATCTGTATAGTGCAAATAACTAGTTTAAACACTTTTACGCACCCAATTGGCACTTTTTGACACAATTATGCGGAACTAACTTTGTTGAATTAGTAAGAAAAGAGTTGGTATTTTATGCAGTAGGTACAAAACAACGACCTGATAAGTAAAGAAGTAATTCAAAATTAGAATTCAGAAAAAGCATTCAGCGCACCAAGATCATTTAAATACATGTACAGGCAGGTACAGGCTTTGAGTAAAAGAAATATTAATGGTTTTATTACCCTATTGTAATAGGAAAGATATGTCGTTCCAAGAGACAACATTAAACGGTGCAAATAATATTTTCACCTCAGCAGCTCGAACAAGGCTATTTTGCTGTGTGAAATCAGTGAGCAAAATCTTATTTTGCTCACTCCGTGAGAAAAAGTAGCTTTTTGCTTTTTAAGTGGAGACTTGTCATTTAATGCGAAGGGGTCTAATACAAATTCGACATATTTCAAAATCAGTCGCTCCGTCCCTTTCACTTCATTACAAGAAAAAGGAAAAAGAAAATTATGGTTTATTCGTACTTCGATATTTAAGCTACATAGTAGACCCCCACAAAATGGCTGAACGAGTGCACGTTCGGAAACTCGTCAATTCATCTAAAAGATAAATTATGTGAGAAATACAAATACGATTTTATACTATGATAATTTAGTTTTTACAATTTTCATTAAAAATAAAGCAAGTGTTGCAATAAAAATATGCTAAATTTATAACGTCAATTAAAGATAACAATATTTACAATGTGTGATTTCAATGAATACAAGCGAGAACGTTCCGGAACGCAATAAATAAAAGCGCGCTTTCTTTTTTTTTTAATTCGAAATTTCTTATTTGCTTGCGATAGGTACTTCTTTGATAGTTAATTGGATACCTACCTACGTAATAAAATAGAAAATATGAGCGATTCCAGTGAAGACGACAATTTTTTAACTCCTCCAGAGTTAGTTGAAACTGTTAAAAATGCTGAACTAAGTTTCTTGCCTAGTAAATCTCGTGAAAAGTACCTGAAAGTCTACGAACATTTTGACAAATGGAGGCACGAAAAGGGCACAGGAAACACTATGTCGGAAACTGTGCTTCTGTCTTATTTCATTGAAATGTCGCATACAAAACAGCCGTCAACGATGTGGAGTATATATTCGATGTTGAAAGCTACATTACAAACTAAAAATAACGTCCATATAAACACTTACGCAAAGCTGATTGCGTTTTTGAAAAGATCGGCCGTCGGCCACAAATCAAAAAAATCGAAAGTTTTCACGGCTGCTAATATTGAAAAATTTCTTAATGAAGCTCCAGATTGCACTTTCCTAGCCGCAAAAGTAAGTATTGAATATTATTACTGTTGTCGTAGCGTTATATTTTAATTGTTAATACAATTTGGACTTTGGTAGTTATGTTATCAATTTCTATCAACATAATTATACTTACCTACTTAAATGTGTTGTTTTGGCGACTTGTATTGGAACTTTATGGTTAAAAATAACGCTACATATTATGAGAAATCCACGTTTAAGACTGCTCTAAAAGACACAATACTTATTGACGTTTTATTTATGTTTCAGGTCATCCTTATCATTGGAATAAACGGAGCATGCCGCTCCAACGAGTTATTGAATCTAACTCCTAATGCCATTGAACAACATTCCAGCGACCTTCTTTTGATTAACCTGCCAAATACGAAAACAAATATAGACAGGTCGTTCGTCGTCCGTGAGGAATACGCACACGTTGTCCAGAAATATAAAGCATTGCGCCCTCCCAATACGATCACAGACCGCTTTTTCATACAATATCGTAATGGAAAATGTACGCGGCAACCGATGGGTATTAATAAAATAGGAGCGACTGCACGAGAAATCGCAACATTTTTAGATTTGAAAGAGCCGCAGCTATACACTGGCCACTGCTTCAGGCGAACATCAGCCACTCTTTTGGCAGATGGAGGAGCTGACCTCACAACGTTGAAGCGCCATGGCGGTTGGAGATCAAATACAGTGGCTGAAGGATATATCGAAGATTCAATAGAAAATAAATCAAAAATCTGTAAGCGTATTATAGATTCGATAAACCTAAAACAGACTTCGCATTCTTGGGCACAACCTAGCACCTCCAGTGATGCGAATCATACCCAAACCCGCCCAGAATCACCAACTTTTACGGTGCGGGAAGGGTCACAATCCAGCTCAACTCATAATGAAACCTCGACCACTACTCAAGTAGCAAACACTACGACGATTACTGTTCCAAATAAAACAGTAACTTTTAATCTACAGAATTGTACAAACTTCACGTTCCACTTTTAATTTTTTTGTAAATTCTGTATTTTTGTAAATATACAATGATGCATTTGCTTTCATGACGTGTTTTTATTACTTGTCCCTTTAGTATATATATATGTTCTCGCTGCTGAGGTGAAAAGTTGTATGTATCACGCGAGAGCAAAGTTATTTTGCAGCTCGTATTTTTGAGTCCCTCGCTTCGCTCAAGATTCTAATTCTGAATCACTCGCTACGCTCGTGATTCAACTATAGAATCTTTCGCTTGCTCAGGACTCAAAAACAGCACTCGCACCAAAAAACGACTTTGCTCTCTTGTTGAACAAATAACTATTCTTCAACTATGCTTATGTTGCAGGGTTACGGCGCACACGGGTGCAGCGTCTTAGGGGCCGAGCGCCCCTCGCGACGCATCCAAAGCAATTATAGCGCAATGATTAAAATATATTTTTATTTATTTATCTAAAAAGACGATCAACAGCCTAAAACTAACTTAAATAATAATAGTGACAACTGAGAGCCTATTACAAACCCTCGCAAATAGAAATATAATAAGGAACCTGGATGCACTATCGAACTAACCTATTATAAAAATAAAACGAAACTTATTATCTACGTAAAACATAAAAAGACAATCGCAGTTGCAAGTCACATTTTATGGCAAAGAAATACCAATTATACCTACTCAGTGCTCTTGCAGAAACCACACTCGTAGGTATTAAAAAGATTTTTTTTTATAATATCAAGGGACGGGACAGTCGTGCGCCTGATGGTACGATTAACAGTTGTAGTGCCACTCAGAGCTTTAAATCGTAAAGATCTGAGGGGCACTGCCACTGCGCCCGTCACACTGCGACATAAGTTGACAAATCCCATGTGCCTGTAATTTCACCAACACCCTTACCCTTCAAAACCGGAACAAAGTAATGCTGACATTATTGCTTGGCGGCAGGAATTGGTAAGGTGGCAGTACCTACTTCCATGGATGAACCCTTTCACAAGGAGCTCTACTACTATTAAAGGATCCAGATCAAAGAGTTATATAGAATAGTAAAATTATTGCTTGCACGACACATAAACACATTTTGCCTGTAATTAGTACGGGCCGGGGGTAGAACTAAAAGTGATATGTTTCTCAAAGAGTTATAAGGAACTCTCAGTTATATCTGTGATAATAAATCTGGACAGTCAATTGAGCGTGATGCTAGTTTAATTAAAAATATTAGGTAACTAATATCACGAGGCATTTCGAGATGATGCTTCTTACCGAGATTGTAATAATTGGCAGTATTGAAAATATTATCATTACAATTTTAAAGTAACTGAACGTACTCTTTTTCAACTAGAATCAACTTCTTCTTATCCTATCGATCATACACTATGCCGTTGTGGAACTCAGCCACGCCGACCGCGTTACTAGTAGCCCCCATTAAATCATCATAAAATCATCTAAAAATCCCCATTTAAACAATTTGTCCTTACACTGGCCATCCTGAGTTCGAAGTCGATTTAAAGACAGTAATTGCCCAGGAAGACTATCAGAAGATGAAGCTCAGTAGATGGTACAGTTTCATCGACACATTTGACGTAACTTTTTTAGCTCCTCAGTTGCACAGTGACGTGATCATGCATAGGGTGCCGAGTGTCGACAGTCATTTTGGCTTTTTCGCTCAATTAGGTACTAGTAAAAGTTTAAACATCTATCCGGGAAGAAGTAACGCGAGCAATCTTCTTCGTTCTTCTTTCGTATGTAAGGAGCATTTGCATAGGGTGCCGAGTGTCGTCAGCCATTTTGGCTTTTTCGCTCAATTAAGTTCTAGTAAAAGTTTAAACATCTATCCGGGAAGAAGTAACGCGAGCAATCTTCTTCGTTCTTCTTTCGTATGTAAGGGGCATTTATTATTTTTAAAGTTTATCCTGTCACCCTGACGTTGCGTGGAAGAGATTATTATCTAGCAGTAAAGATTAGTAAATCGTAGGAAGATGATGTGCTCGAGCCAAAGAAAGAAGCTGAGCATGGGTGTCCATTATATCTCTTTTCTGAGGCTGAGTTGCATAACAAACTTTACACAAATTAATTGGAACTTATTCTTTTCTTCTGTAGATTTATTTCATTGCGAATTCGATCTAATGCCTACACCAGAAACTAAATCTCTTTATACGTAAATAATAAAGCCATCTATTGTATCCCAATATATTCGTGTATTTTGTTTGTTTTTGTATTTGTTCTTTTATGCAATAAATGCTATTTAAATTATCTTTTTCATGGCATTTTGCTTGACGACAGATTAGTTGTTTACGTACTCTTTGGACAACAGTGTTTTTACGTTCAATTACAGTTTCTACATCAAAATAATGAAACACAACCAATATTTAAAGATTGATTTATTAATAAATTTTTTTTCTCCAAATATTGACGCCTTTATACCTGTTATGAAACATTTTGTGGTAGGTATTATTTTTAATAAAGTAATTAAAATTTTTGTAATTTCGCACTGCTATTACAATAGGTTATAACTCAAAATATGTGAAATTCAAGATTACACCATTGTTGATCGTAAAATTTGATTCTCTACACGTCAATAAAACCGTTATTAGAATATATATATTAGACTCTTATAATTAGTAAAAATAGGACGTTCTTTTTCTGAAACTCATTATACTTCTGTATACTCGAATTCAGTTCAGTAGGTAGCGAGTAACATAGACAATAGATTTATGTTGCAGAACTAAAAAGGGCGGCTTTGTGATATGGTTTATGATATTTCAACAGGAGTAGAAAAAGCTACAAAGCAATTATCGTCGCCTTAGAGTGAAAACCTCGTATACGCGTTTTCATATAATTAGTTTTTACAGATTTTTGTTGAAGAAAAATTTATAAACTTCTTACTCAAGTATTAAAGTAACATAGTATCAGAAAGAGGTATAATTTAAGTAATTAAAATGCTAACTACAAACATTGTTTACTACACTTTACACCACATTTTTATGTTCGTCCTGAAAAATTACATAGAAATCAAATACGAGGTATAGACTCTAAGGGGACGTTATGCACATTTTAATTAGGAGACCGTCATAGTTGGAAATGAAAGTATTTTTTTGAAAACTTTTCGGAATCTTAATTGGGTAGGTATATTTGTTTATTCTAACCATCGTCTCGGGCATTTTTCAGGTTCCATAATGTAGCAATAGCTAAAACCTAAAAATTCGAGGATCACCTCGTAGTTGTTAATACTAGAATATTATGAAAACAATACGAATATCTTATTGCAAAGCATTGCCGGAACATACTGTGAGCCACGGAACACGACCTTGAATGAAATACGAAGCGACATGTGCAGGGAATGGTGGGACGTGCCTGAACATATACAATGTGTCAAAATATTTTGCCCGAAAACTGTGCCTTAACCAATTTACGTAACAGTCAAATTTGCACTTTCAAAACCCTTGCTATAATAAAGCTACATGAAGTCATCAAAATAATATGAACTACATGACATGACACAATAGTGTTGTGTCACAAAATATGTGAAATTCAAGATTACATCAATGTTGAAAGTAAATTTTGATTCTTTGACGGTTTTATTGATGTGTGAGTATTGTGAGAAACAATTAAAAGATATCTGCTTATCTATCTAACTCATTATGAGATAAACTATATGTAAGCTAGGGAAAAACAGTGCTTACTCAGAACGATGAAATGTTTTTCCCTTTCATTTGGAAATATATTTTGCAAATAGGAAATTCTTCAGATATCTGTAATATACATACATAAATTTTAAAGATCTTTCACGGGAAGCGAGTAATTCGTTTTTCATAGATTCTGAAAAATTAATAGACTTTTTGAGTCAATACGCTATTGTCTTATTAGTGCGGTATGTTCGTTCGCATAATCTTTAAATCTCTCTCCAGAAAAGTTGTTTTTGTGCAGATATGGCCTTATTACACTAAGGGTGCGAACTTTTGAGTTTGATTTTGTATTGGATTTCGCTATTGACCACAATCAAAACTGTTACGTTACACATATTTAAAAAAATGTTTTTTTTAAATACCAAGTAACGGGAAGAACATGTAATGCGCCTGATCGTAAGCTACACGCATGTCCATAACAGTTGCAGTGCCACTCGGAGCTTTAAATTGCAAAGATCTGAGGGGTACTGCCACTGCACCCGTCACCCCAATGACGCAAATTGACAAGTCCTATATGCCTGTAATTTCACCAGCACCCTTCAAAACCGGAACATAGTAATTCTGACATTACTGCTTGGCAGCAGAAATAGGTAAGGTGGCAGTACTTCCTTGGACGCACTCTTCCACAAGGAGCTCTACTGCTACTTACTGTTACTTATGTAAAGTAGATGAAGGTTTGAGGCTACAATTTCTCATGATACCCACTTATATTTTCGGGAAAAACAATGCCGGCAGAGTATTATATTCCTTTGCAGTTCGCATGGATGGTAAGTCGATGACATATGAATGGAGCTTTCTAGAATTCCTAGTCAATCGAAGGACGATGATGTGTGCGAGCATACCCACGCAAAGCTCTTTTTTGAGGCTGAGTTACGTAACAAAATTTTACACAAATTAAATATTACTTTTTCTTTTCTTCGGTACATTTATTAAATCTCTTTAGTGACTTTTGATGCTGACTGTATTTCTCTTACATATTCGTAGCAAGTAATAAAATTAAAGCACCCTTTATCAATGTTATTACAAAGAGCAGGACACGTTGATTTTGAAAGGTTTCAACTTCGATGGGTACGGGCACAATAATCATTTCACAAGGCTACTTGATACTTGCGCAGAAGTTGACAACATGGATTTATTGGGTGCACGTACAAATACCAAAGTAAGTATCTATCTATAGTATAAATATGCACTAAGTTTACTAAGGCCCCAATGTCTATATGGTTTCGTAAAGTGGATATGTGTCCAGCTGTGGCGTGTATGTGGATTGGTACACAGTTTCAGA
>NW_020654422.1:1708374-1730743 GCF_003589595.1 Hyposmocoma kahamanoa
GGTGCAACTAACAGTATCAATCAAGAGTTACTTAATTATTAATTACTCAAGGAAGTAATTACAGCTAAAGTTTAGAATCTGGTCTTGTATACATTTCAAACTGCGGGGAGTCGTAGGCACTTCCTTACATAAGACATTTTGTAATTATACTGAATCTAGATTTAAGCATGCACGGTGTAACAAAAAAGCTGTTATAGCTGGGTGAACGCTTGCCTTGCCTCGTCCTGGATTCGTTGCTCACTGGGGGGCTTACAACACTGTCGTATCAAATCGTAAGTTAGTTAATTTCGTTTAGTAGCAATCAATTAAAGTTTACTAGCAGTAGAGCCCTTGTGAAAGAGTTCGCCCAGGGAAGTACTGCCACATTACCCATTTATGCCGCCAAGCAGTAATGTGAGAATTAATGCGTTCCAGTTTTGAAGGGTAAGTTAAGTAAGGGTTCTGGTGAAATTACAGGCACATGGGACATGTCGACTTATGTCCCAGAGTCGCAGGCGCGGCGGAAGTGCCCCTCACATCTTTGCGATTTAAAGTTCTGAGTAGCACTGCAACTGTCATTGACAGGCGTGTCGCTTACCATCAGGAGCACAACTTGTTCGTCCCGTCATTTCATATTATAAAAAGAAAATTATACTTACCCTGTGAAATTTTACATATCGGATGAGTTTCCCACAAATTTTCGAAGATGTCAGAAGCAAACATGGCGCCACCATATTGAATTACACCGTATAGGTATCTAAAAAAAGTTGTAATAAAGCTCTACTTGAAGTCTAATTTCATTAATGTTAAAGTTTAATGTAATTAATAGCGGAATAGCATTTTTTAAATTTAATTTAAATGATAGGGTCGTTGTGGCGACACTTGGGGGAGGTCTATGTGCAGCTGTGGACGTCTTTCGACTGAAATTATGATGATGTTGAAAGGATAGGGGCACAACAAATAAATCTAATTATTACCTTAGAAACAGCATTATTCCAAATTAGATGATTCCATTTGAATTATAAATATTTTTAAAGTTTATTCGCTAACAAAATAAATTTGTTTTCCTTTTCTATTGTATTTTACTTATTACCTTCTTTTCACAATGTCTATTCTGTTCAACAAAATCATAATTATCATCTATGGCATGTCAGTTATTATTATTATTATTATTACTTATTGTTATTATTATTTATTTATTGCGCATTAGTTATAAAGCTATCAGCTCAAACAAGTAGCAAATAATTAAGAAACATGAAACGTAATAAATAATACTCCTACTAAAAATTTAATTTATGTAAAAACTGTAACCTCAAAAAACCGCTAATTTCCAACCCCTCTACATCATCCGGCAGAAAGTGACGATGTGATCGACCATAGAGCATGCACACCTATTATAATGCCTATTCACTTTTATCTTGAAAAGGACAATAATGGTCAAGAGTATAAATGTTGAAGCATAGGGGTGGAACCCTAGTCTACGTCTAGTCTCCTGATGATAGAAAGGATGAAATAATTACCATATCAGCTTATACGCTTCCACGACTGGACTTAAGCCTCCCCCTGAATCTTCTTAAACCTTCCTCAGATCGTCCACCCATCTTGCCGCTGGGCGCTCTACATTTCCAAGTTTAAGTTGTTAGCGAGGGAGAAAAAAACTTATAGATAATTTACTTTAATTACTGTAACACGTGAAATAAATTACTACATAAGTGAATAACTGCGTAACACGAGATCTTACATAAGTGGCGGGTTAGATAACTGGCAGAAACGACAACCAATCGGGAAGGGATCTCGAGTGGCGACCGCAAACCAGGACAATGTTTTCTAAAGGCAGTGAAGCGAACGGATCGCGCGTAACGGAGTCTTAGCCACAAAATTTTCGAATAATGTTTGTCTTTTAGTTTTTTTTTTAAGTTTTATCCTTCGTCCAACCATTTATTTTTTTCTCAGCTACAATTGTAATCAATTAGTGAATAGAATAGAATAATTTATTTCGTATTATCACTGTCGCAATATTACAATTAAAAATACATTGTTAAGAGATAATATGATCTATTTATATGAATAATTCTTATAAAATAAAGCAGTATAACGTCTGCTTGTCTAAATACAATGAAGTCAAGTTAAATAAAATTACAGTTGTTTCAAAAGAAACTCTTCAACACTGTAGAATTCATTGTCCAATAAAAAGAGTTTTAGTCGGGTATTAAACGTTTCGTCGTTTGTAACACTTCAGGTTTGTGGGTTCGGGATGTCTTAATGTTTTTTCAATCCGATTTTTTTATAACAATCGATTTTATTTATAAAGAAGTTTAAATCGTGAATGTGAGCGGGTTCAAAAAAGAAGATATTATCTCATTGGGATCGTGATGTTGCGTTTGACAATTTGTATACTCAAGAATTAATAATTAATGTTAATGAGGATTCACGTTATGATTCCCGTTCATACGGAGAAGAATCCGACGATTCATTATAATAAACAATAAAAATTTATTGTAATTATTTATAATTTATTTCATTTCATTGTAATTTATTAGACAGGTACCAAAATTTATCAACTTGAATAATTATTGTTACTTTCTGTTGACTCGATAAATATCGGAGCTAAAGAGCACGTCGCTTCACTAAAATTAAAAAATAACAGAGTCCAGGAAGTATTGCATGTGTTTGTCTGTGGTTGAATTTCAATAATTGCGGAACTTCGGAGGCATATGTCAAAAGTTAAATTCTCTGCTCGCGAGTCGCGATATGCCGACCACTACCTTAGTCCAATGGCCGTTCTGCGCTGGAATCCAAGGGCGCTGTATTGAAGTACCAAAGCCTAGAATAAATAATGTACTAAAAGTCTAAAACAGGCAAAGGAGTCCTTTTACTTGAATTTAAAAGGTTGTTTCGCTTTATCGCCGTCGTTAGAATGTCAATTTGGTTCGTTTCTGCCCGGCTAGCTCTTGCTCAGTGAAGTGATTTGACATTTATTGTAGGCAATAAACTTTGTGGATTTTAAAGAAAGGGCTCTAAGAAAACAGAGTTTAATAGAGCTGGCAAACCCGGAAAATTGCGGAAACTTGTACGGTTAACCAATAGTAATAAACGTCTAGTTAAGTTACTGCAAACCATATACGAGTAGAAATTAAATTTTAGATTCACTAGGTTTCGTGAAGCTCGGTGGTCCTATCAGTGGCGGATATGCAGCCTCAGCCGCCCTAGGCCCCAGGCCATTTAATCAGTACCAGACGCCCCTTTTTGAGCACTCACCATATACTGGTAGACTACAATGAGTTTACTTTATTGCCAACTTTTATCGAAATCGATACAAAAATTTACTTAATTATTAATAGCTGCACTATGTCTATTGCATGAAAATCCGTTCAGTAGTTTTTGGTTTTATCGCGATCTGACAGACAGATGCGGTAGTGATAATATGTAGTGATGTAGTGATTATACATTACATTGTAACATATCTATATTTTATACATAAAATGTACGAAAGTGATTTAGGAAGATTATTGTTATACGATGCGGTGCAGTGCTGCACGCGTGCGCGAGTCTTTTTAATATTTAGGTAGATACTTTGTTAGTTGTTATCATCAGTGATTTTTTTGTCACGATTGGCCGCCCTAGGTCCGGGACTTAGAGCAAATCCGCCACTGGGTCCTATGGTTTGCACTGTGGACGCTGGATTAAGAGGTCCCGGGTTTGATTCGTGTAGGGAATAGGAATTTGGATAATGAACGTTTCTAGATTGGGTCTGGTTTGGGAACTTTGGGTAAGTGCCCCCGTAGTGATTTCCGTTGCTACATTACTCATTATACGACTAAAAAACTAGGATTAGTTATAAACACGCATTCTAATGAACTAGCCGAGATACTGCAGCGCATCGAGTATGTTCGCCGAGGCCAGAGTTCCTGATTTTTTCGCAATAATAAGGTCTCGCGTCGCCAGCTTTTGGATCCGTCTCCGTGCTTCTGACAACAGGATTCTTCGTACTCTCTGTGAGCACGTGCACAATTCCTTTTTTAAGTACTGGATTTCTGTGCATCGTGATGGAAATAAAAAATGACAGGCTTGTCTTATAAGCGCATTGTATTGTATTTTATTTTTATAGCATGACAATTATTTTATTTATTGCTTTTGCTTTTGTTTTTATATATGATTGTAATTTGCATTTAATATGGGTATATACCTGTCAATAAAGAATTATTATTATTATATAAATTATGAGCCATTATAATGAATAAGTCGCAAATAGATTTGTTACCCCTGACTTCATGAAGATGCACAGTCAGCATTTCGGCACTAGCTGCAACTTTGTCGCCGGGCGCCACTCCTGCGCAGCCGATCACGCGTCAAGGTGCTCTGTAAGTTTAACGTTGCTTATTTTTTACCTATAGATCTTTATTAGTGTCTGTGTTCTTTTTCTGTACTAAAATCACGCATGTCACCTGGACTTTTCTGCCTTGTAAATCGTGGTATATCAATATCTATTGTAAAACAACATTTACCATTATCTCGTTTATCATGAAGTAGTTTTATTTAATTCGTTAATTACTTTGTACCTATAACAATGTTGCAGTCTACATTGGTGGTCCGTGTTAATAAACACCTCATAAGTCGATTATGAAGTGCCTACTTGATGCCACTCATATCTCGAAATACATTTCAAGCTGTCCTCTATTATTAGACAATAATTATTCGGTATCTTCAAAGATACCATCTCAAGTGACGTAGACTCAACACGTAATTGATTAGGACTTACGGATCTTCAGATTCAAATTCGTAGGTATGGTTACAAAGGCGTTAAAAGAACGCATTTTGAATCCACCTTGCCGCATACAGGGCTTTTATAATTGTTATGTAAACACTCGTGCAATAATTATATAATATACTCATCCTGTCCAATTAGTTAAAAAAAGTATGAAATAATAAAATATAACAATAAAAATTTTAACAAGTTTAAAAAAACAATATCAATTTCGTAAGAAATAAGATGTGGAGTCAAAAACGTTTATTAATAAATGGAAATTTTCTCAGTTCTCAAATGATTTGTATAATCGATGAATGCTCAAGTGATATTTATTCATAAGAACAGTTGATTTAAAGATCTTAATACCGCACCTGCACTTGACAAGGATTTATCAATATCTTATAAATAGAATAAGGTTGGAATCCTTATTCTATTTACTTAAGGTTTAAAATTAATACATGTACTGCTGGTATGCATGCTACATCGTCGACCTCACCGTCGCTTTCCATAATAAAAAAAAGTTAATTCTAACATCTGCAGACAAGCAGATCGCACATTAATACAATAATGTATTAACTCAAAAAGTGTATTTTCACAGAATCGATGAAAAACGAATTACTCACTTCCCGTGAAAGATCATTAATGTTTACGCATAGATTATATATTTATTACAGACATCTAAACAATGAAAGGAAATAAATGTTTTCATATTTTTAATAATGACTGTTTTGGCCAGAAGTAACTCATATAAAGTGTGTCCCAGTTTGAGTTAAGTATATAAATCTTTAAATTGTTTCTTGCAATATTCGAATGGCGGTTTCGTTAACGTGTAGACAATCAAATGTTACGTTCAATAATCATAGAATCTTGAATTTCACATATTTTGACTTACAAAACTGTTGTAATAGTAGTGCAATATAGTAAAAAATCCTTCATTAGTTTAATTTGCCAATAAACAAAGTGCTGTGTGCCGTGCAACTATAATGCCGGAAGATGTGAAGAGAATGATAAGGTTGAAAGGACGCAGACGCCACTAGAATTGAAGACGAAACAAATGACTTCGACCATTGACTTACAAATAAATGGACGACGGGTCTAATACAAAAACCACGAAAAAAATGTCCCAAGTCAACCTATTCGAAATTTAAATTGTAATGTCATCGCAGTATCGCGTTGTCAGTAGAACAAATGAAGACTAAAGCGCAGTTTGGCGCTCTGTATACGATTTTAGCGCCTTACGAGTGCGGACACTTTTTAGCGCGGACCCGACGTCCATATAATTGTAAGTCAATGACTTCGACTTATGGGCTTTAGTCGTTCGATGCATAAATTTAAATTATTGACATTGGTTTAGTGCTTAAGTCGACCGATCGTAGAATTTCTTGCATTTAATTGATGTTGGTATATTAAGTAGCTACTATAACAACGTATGTAGCTCAAAAAAGACCTTAGTCCTTAATTCGCAGGCTGACGTATCAGATTGAAATGAAATTTTGCAGAGCAAGTATTTAACGCCCGCTGAAGTTCTTCTATAGGGGCCAATAGCGCGAGAAGTTATCCCAATTAGAACATCATCATCTGCTGCATCAGAAAGGTGCTCTTCTAATAACATAAACAACCGACTTTTTTTATGATACCAAGTGACTGGACGAACAAGCCGTGCGCATGGTGGTAGACGACACGCCTGTCCATAGCAGTTGTAGTTTCACTCAGAGCTTTAAGTCGCGAAATAAAAGATCTGAGGGGCACTGCCACTGCGCCCGTAACCCTAAGACATAAGTTAACAACTCCCATGTGCCTGTAATTTCACCAGCACCCTTACCCTTGAAAACCGGAACCCAGTAATGTTCATATTACTGCTTGGGGCAGAAATATGCAATAATAGAAATAGATAAGGTGGACTTCCCTGGACAAACTCTTTTACAAGGTGCTCACATCACAAAAAATCAGCAGATGATATACCCATAAACACTCATACAAACTACCAAGCCTCCCATAGACCGAGTCTACGAACATTCACTCGTAGTTGCTTAGCAGTTCATACGTAATCTAATAATCAAATATCTGAATACCATAGTTAAATATAATAACTAAATATGTACTTATTAAGTTATTTTTTCAATGCCAATTTCAGTTCCGTGTCTATTGGTAGGCTGAGACCCAGGCAATAAGTGAAAAGGCGGCAATGGGGCGGTGCTGGTGTGGTGAGGTAAGTGCATCTTACATTTTATGGTATAGACTACAAAAACGGCTGTGAATTGTTCTTTATTTCTTAAACAGATTTTTTGTGACTCAAGATTTTATTTTTTGAAATGAAAATTATATCAAATTTCGCTTCTGTTTAAGATATTTAAGTATACGCATTTTTTCGTAATCGGGTTCTAATTTTTTAACTATTACTTTAATAGTTTAAACCCAATCATTTCTCATAAGTTGATTATATTGGAGACGACTAAAGATAGAAAACATAGCACGCACCTGAAATTACTGGAATTTCATGGCCTTTGTTCAATTAAATAAAGATTTTGACTAGTATTGCAGCGAATATTCGGTATGCGGTTCATTCAGCCTGCTTTTTCATATTCGGCTGAACATCCAATATTGAATCACTATTCGATCAAATACCGAATATCTAAAAACAGGAATTAGAAAAACATAGTAAATTATCATGTAACTAATATTAACGCTGAACATATATTGTAAGAGAAAGCACAATTTCATCTAAAATATCAAAGGAAATATTATAACATATCTAAGAGATGAAAAAAGATAATATATCATTTGAAAACTATCTACTTATTCGTAAGTAGTTTAGTCATGTCTAAATAAACACTAACAAAATGAACCAGGTGCTTATTATTTGTAAACTAAAACAAAATAAAATTTTTTGAAATTCAGTCAAACTCATTGAAATAAACAATTACTTTTTTCATTAAGATGTCATAAAAACTTGAAAATTAAATTACCTTTTTTTGTTTTACTGCACAAAATTATTTATCATAACTGAAGTTAAGTGCCATTTTTCGTGCCAATTTTCGTACGTGCATTAATCAGGCGAATCGTCTGGCCGAATATTCGGTATTAGACTTGAGGCCGAACATACTATTCGTTGCAACACTAATTGTAACTTTAGACATGTTCCGGAATTTTAACCATCAGTACGCATTCCCGGGTCGATTTCTCGTAAAATCAATTTGTTAATTGAACTATTCCAAATAGAAGTTGACCTGGAGATAATTTAAATTATCTCCAGGTATTCACAACACCGGAAATTACCTGATTTTCCACCGAACACCTGGTGTAGTATCTGTAACTATATTATTACGAAAGATTTATTAAAAGATTTATTTCTACGACTAGTAAAATTAAAATTGGTGATAAAAGTCTTAACTGTGTCATAATTTCCATCTAAACCACCTTGTTAACATTTTTAATAACATTGATACCTCCACGTGGTTGCCGCTTTAGATATATTATACCAATACCAATAAAATGTTTTTAATATCGCGAATGCATTGTGTGCTTGTGATTAAAATGGCGCTGCTTATTCATCCATCTGGAACACAGCAAAAATATGGAAAAGAATCAAGATTCAGAAGAATGAAGAAGTTCAGGTTTGAAATGGCCATTACCTCACAGTCACGTGGTCTTGATGGTACAACGTGTGATGTGACGTAGTGGAAGTCTCGGCCTGGACGGTTCCACAGACATTCACCCGGAGAAGAAATTGACACTCCATTGAACTTACGTGAAGAAGATTATTCATCTACAGTTATATTATACATTTCGTACCCTTGGTGTAACAAAGCCATATGTGATCATACGTCAAAAAAGCATAAACCTAACATATAAAAATTATAAAAATAAAGGTCTATTCACATTAGACCGTGCCGCGTCTGTAATGTTAACACTTTGACTCTGTCTAATTTAAGACCGTGCGGCACGTACGAGGCTTGGATGTCTCGGACGCGACTCGCGCCCGGCATGGTCTAATGTGAATCATACTTAATACGAACTATCTATAAGAAACACATTATGTACAATATAGTGTTTTTTAAACGGGACGGTATGGGGAAATCCGAAACCACAGAAGATACAAGGAAACTGTCTTAGGAACCATTAAATCTTTTTTGTGAATACAATTTTGAAGTAGTAAATTTTTTGGTCAAGCGTGAGTTGTCTATAAAAATAAGAAAATTGATAAAAATTTTTTTAGTGCTGGTCGACTCAGTTTCATGAAGGGTTCATTTAATTTTATGGGACAAAAAAATCAGGACAGCAGAAGTTGACCAAATTTCATACAATGTTTTACAAAATCTATATTTATGTGAAATTCTAAAAATAAAAGTTGTCGACTAATTTCATTCGTAGAATCTTTAAACATATTTGCTGAAAAGTTGTAATTTTGCAGATGTGACCTTATTGAATATCAATGATGTGATATTTTTAACCGACTTCAAAAAAGGAGGGGGTTCTCAATTCGACTGTATGTTTTTTTTTGTATGTATGTTACGCGATGACTCCGGTATTTGTGAACCGATTTTCATGATTCCTTTTTTGTTGGAAAGGGGGTACTTCCATAGTGGTCCCATTTCATTTTGAAGAAAATCATCCACCTCTAAGGGTGGCTGTTCACGCATGAAGATTCATTTTTATAAATGGCGCCTAAATTTTACTTAGGAGCAATTATTTTAATGGTTGATTTTGCTATTTCTCCAATTCAAGGCGTTTTTCTCTCAATATACTTTGAGTAGTGAGAACCGATTTTATTATCTCCAGTGTCAAGTCCTGTATAGTGGCGAATTTAAGGATATTTCAATAAAACTTAGCAAATAGACGTAATTCCACGTACTTTTGAGGTCGGTTTTTTTAGTAATCTGTACTGAGATTATGATATTTTTAAGTATATGTATAATTTTTAATGAACCGTACAAACGTTACATTGATCTATGTAAATGATGTAGTGTTTTGTTTTATTTTTATTTATGATTCAATATCATGGTTTTTTTCAAATAAACTAACATTTCGGGCCCTTTACACATCTCATGGCCATGATTGGTGGGTTTTTTTAATATACGATACTTAGATAAAAAATATAGTTTCATTTTTGATTCCTTGTTATAGTCGCTAGATTGATAAATTTTACGATGTTTTCTAAATATTTTTTTATGATATCACGTGACGAGTCCAACAATTTATTTGCCTGGTGGTAAGCGACACGCTTACCTATAATAATTGCAGTAAACCACTCACAGCTTCGCAAAAACCTGAGGGGCACTGCCACTGCGCGCATCACCCTGCTGTATAAAGTTCACAAGTCCCGTAAGTCTGTACATTGAAACAGGTCTCCATAAATGAACTCAAACTTTGATTGGTCATACTCGTACTAGTATTCACTACCTAATTTCCGTGGCAAGTTTTATTATTTAACTATTCGATTTTTTTATCGTGCAATATTATTTAATACTCGAATATTGTGTGATATACTTAATAATTACACGATAATAAACTTGAATATTTAAATAATAAAAATTTCCACGGATATTAGGTAGTGGACACTGGTCGGAGATCCTTCTCTAATAGCGAGCATAATGTTATATAAAGTTACGGATAACTCCTGTAGGTTCCTATTTAAGTCGAATTTTGTCACGATATGTTTCAAACCAGTCCCCACAGATCCCTTAAACATGAGATTCAGCGACAGTCTGCGTCCGATACTACCGTCTGTCCCGCATTCCATCTAATAGAGAGGGGGTGATAAAACTAGCGCTGCGGCTAACATAACCTGTTAACATAAAAATAATAATTTATTGTCTCTCACTAAACTGTTTGACCAATCTTTGTTTTGTTTTAACGTTAAGGTCCCCTACACTTAAGCCTGTTTTGTGAAGAAAAAATAAAGCAACATTTCATTCCATTGTTCCAAAAAATATTTACTTATAGTATCGTAAGTCTAGTTGTATTTTTATGGTTTTTATAACTTTGTTTTGTTTACATTGGAGACAATAAAGAGAGATTTAGTTTTATTTTTATTAGGGACCACGGACCGGTTTGTTAATTCGTTAGATTTAGTTAATACCTATGTCTGAGTCTCACGGTAGTTTTCTATTAAGAGTAAAATGTTATTTAAATTTAACAAGTCTTCTTAATACGGTCCTTCATTTTATCCAAGCAAAAGTCGAGACAACATGTTACTTAATGTTATTACTTAATTTATATTATACAAAGTTTAAGGACGGCCCGTCCCTGAGCAACTGTTGAAACTGTTTTTAGGGAAATTTTCCAGAGGACAATATTCTTTTATTCTTGGTGCTATAGCTGGCAACATCTATGAGTTTTATTCATGTTAAAAAACTAGACATATGACGATTTGGGGAGATTTGCCTTTTGAAAGTTGAGTAGATAAAGTCACACGTCTAACTCAATTAACTGTCTCCTAGTACCGACGCCACTATACCACACGGACTTAAAGATTGGTAGTGTTTAGATAAGTCACCACTGGTATCTATTATCTAAGACTTTGTAAGAGAAACGATAAAGATTAGTTATAATTATTGTTTAACATAATAATTATAACTTTTTATTAAAAAAACCGGTCTCTAAAGTTTGTGGAAGTAAATCTATCTATTTAGTAGCAGTAGAGTTATTTAGTAGTAGAGAGTAAGGGTACTGGTGAAATTATAGGTACAGGGACTTGTCGACTTATGTCTCAGCGTGTCGGGCGCAGTGGCAGTGCCCCTGAGATCTTTGTGATTTAAAGCTCTTAGTGGCACTGCAACTGTTAGGGATAGGCATGTCGCTTACCACCAGCCACACAACTTGTTCGTCTCGTCATTTAGTATTATAACAAAAATCTATTTGCCAAGTTTTATTGAAATCGGTCTACGGAAAGTGGGTGAATTCCAATAATTCGGATTCATCCCCTAATTTACCACCCTTAGTGGTGTAATATTTTTTCAAATTTAAATGGGAACAATATTGAGGTACGTTTTTTCCAATAAAAAAGAATCATTAAAATGGGTCACAAATCTAGTAACGTGGCAAACTAGGGGATGAATCCCGTTTCGCGCAATTTCCGGTAACCGTTTGTAAATTTTTTGGTTTTAGTTTGTATGTTCGTACATATTATGAGCAAAGTTTGGAATCGGTTCCTTTTGTTAGTACAAAATATATTTATTATACAACTTTCGTAATTCCTTTCGTTGGTGTAATAATGTCACATGGACAAAATCATAATTTTTCAGGAGGTTTAAAGATTCTGCAAATGAAATTAGTCGGTAACTTTTTTATGATTGAATAGCGTTATAAAATTTCACATATATATGTATATAACTTGTTCCAAGTAGTTCCTATTATTTTAATGCTTTCAAAGTTATACAAAGACGAGTCCGCATGCCTAGTTATGTGATGAGTTATAAAAGCTAACGACGCTACGTGCCTTCAATGCTGGATAATATTTCGCTTATGCGAATGATGCCATTGCAAAGTTCGAAGTACAACGCGCTTGTTATTTGATATTTGGTTTCTAGTGTTGTAACGTATAGTATACTTGGCTAAGAGCGTGACTGAATAGCCGGATATTCGGCCAAATTTTTTGGCCTGATTGGCCTGAGCACAAAAATTGCCACTTATTAACTTAGTCATGATAAATTTAAACTGCATCCGTTACCGAACTGTTACCGTAGGTCCCACGTTTGATTTCCGGACACGGAGAAATATTTGTAAGTTTACATTTATTTCTCTCGTGAGTTTGGGTGTATTTGTGTGTGTGCCCAGGGTACCCGGGGTTTCGCTAGTGCAGGTCTATGGGTGTGTAAGTTATTGTTATTTCACTTTAGTTTGATTAACTTTCAAATACTTAATTTTATGTTGTTTTGCTAATTAGAATGCTATCGGCTAACACAGGTTAAATCCTTTTGTGCGGTCTGAATAATGCCTGGCTGGCCAGCAATCATTCAATAACTAATTACGTAAGTATTGTAACTAGAGAAATAACTAGTATTTGTTAATGGCTATCAATACAGTTATTATTAATATTAAAATGGCCATTCTGTTTTCTATCAAACCATATACTGGTATATGGTTTATTTCAATACGAAAGAAATAAGTTTTTGCAGCAGTAGAGCTCTATCTATAGTTGCAGTGCCACTTTTATAACATATAATGTTATGATAGTTTAGCCTAGCTTGAAAGACCGGGAAAAAAATAGCCTTAAAATAATACCTACTATGATGCTATATATTGTATTGTAAATTTTTAGTCAAAGTAATATCGAGTTGTCAAAATTGAGATAGTACCGGTTTTTTATTTTAATTTTTTTTTATGTTGTAATGTAATAACGACATACAATAAGAGACTAACACAAAATAACATGCAATAACTGTAATATGTTGTTATTTTTTTTATGATATCAAGTGACGGCACGAACAAGTCGCACGACTATGCATGATGGTATGCCTGAGCTACACGTCTGTCCATAACAGCTGCAGTGCCACTCAGTGCTATAAATCTGAGGGGCAATGCCACTGCACCCGTTACCCTGGGTCATATAAGTCCCATGCGCCTGTAATTTCACTAGAACTGTTATCCTTCAAAACCGGACGCAGCAATGCTCACACTACTGCTTGGCGGCAGAAATAAGTAAGGTGGCAGTACTTCCCTGGACGAAGACTGTCACAAGTAGCTCTACTGCTGCTAAAAATATCACGTCTATGATTAAGTAATGCAAAAAAGGGTGTAGCTTTTAACTTTTGTATTAAAGGATTTGGAGTAAACTTCAGGATTATATGTTTTTCTACAACATTTTATCATTTAATAAAAACAGTACAGAGTACTAAAAACATCGACCTCAAAAGTCATTCATCCCCTAGTTTGCCACCCTTAGAGGTGGAATATTTTCTACAAATTTGAATGGGATCACATTTGAGGTAGGTACCCTCTTTCCAACAAAAAAAGAATCAACAAAATCGGTTTACAAATATCCGGAGTTATTACGTAACATACATACAAAAGAAGACATAACGAGTCGAATTGATGACCTCCTTTTTTTTGAAGTAGGTTTAAAAAATGTTCTAATTGTTACTTACTACTAGGTAATATTACACATATCTATGCATTTATGTTCTTTGGCGTCATTTTATACAACAAGTTCTCTAAAATAGCCCCTAGCTCCCGGGCTATCGCGTCAAGTCAGGCAAAGTGCGTATCACAAGATATAATGGGGCGTGAAGAATTGAATTAACCATGCTATGATGCTATCAAGCCTTCACATTGAGAGAGAGGGTTGAATGTATAACTTGCCCCGGTAATCTTACCCCCTTTGTTTTAACTGGGCAAGTTGATTAACCTTACTATTTATAGCTGATTTTCGCTTCAAGTTCAGTTCAAGCGTTCAACACAAGCCAATAAAAGTTTAGGTGTTTAATTTCAGTTTTAACTTTCAATTATTGCTGCACAACTTCTGGGAAGCGAATGTGAAAAATATACATTTTGAATTTGCCTCAAACACATCCTATCGTTTAGTATACATATATTTTTCGCTCGGTAAGGCTTTCTTTCTCATTAGAAATCTTTACGCAAAAGCGTTTTTTGCACGCTAGCGTGGAAAAGGTTTTTGAAATTCGAACTTGACTGTGGTGTGGTGCACCAAGATTTTCCTTTCGATGAAAAAAAAAAGATAATGATACGTTCAACTGTACGATTTGTCGTACATTACTTATTTATGTAATACTATATAAATCAGTTGGTATATTTTATTTTTTTCATGGTTGACATTAAATTGACAACTGTTTGTGTTTATTAAATTATTTTCAATTCGTGAAAGAACTAAAATAATTTCAATAATCACTTAATCACACAAAATGGAAGTACAAGCGAGAATAAAAATTGATGAGTTGTAAATTCCGAACGTATCCGAAGATAAACTTTTTCTTTTAATTAAAAAACACAGATGTTTTAAAGTTCAACTGGTTTTCTTTCATCTACCATTATAGTGAAAAGTTGTGTGTTTCGCTCGGCAACAAAATTTGTTTTGCGTCTCGTGTCTCGAAACCCTCTCTACGTTCTTTTTACGATTCTACTTCTGAACCACTCGCTTCGTTCATGGTTCAATCTTAGCTTCCTTGCTCAGGTTTCGATACAAGCATCAACTTTGCAGCCTTGCATAACAAATAACTATTATTTATTTATTTGGGTGGGTCAACAAACAGTACACACAATTAAAGCTTATAACTAATTTTTTTACAGTAAATATGTAAATAAAGTACCACTAAACGCGTAGTTAACGAACCACTAATTACTACAAAAAACTGATAAGTGATGATGTATTTCAATAACAAACAACTGAAGATAAAAATTGTAATTATGAAATAGTTATGTACAATAAATTAAAAAATTAGACGTTGATGGAAATCTAATATGGAAAATATAATATGTAAATAAATAATATGGAAATAATTTCATGTTGGTATCGATTCGTCTATACTCAAAATTTCGTTAATTTGCTAAACCATGCCATTTTTTACGTAACATGCCTGTTTCCCACTGGGATAAGCAGAGACTGTAATAAGATAATCTCAGTACAGAGTACTAAAAAACCGACCTCAAAAGTACGTGGAATTACGTCTATTTGCTAAGTTTTATTGAAATATCCCCTAGTTCGCCACTGTACAGGACTTGACACTGAAGATAATAAAAATAGGTTCTCACTACGACACTACTCAAAGTACATCGAGAGAAAAACGCCTTGAATTGGAGAAATAGCAAAATCAACCATTAAAATAATTGCTCCTAAATTAAAGTGCTATTTATAAAAATGAATCTTCATGCGTGAACAGCCACCCTTTGAGGTGGATGATTTTCTTCAAAATGAAATGGGACCACTATGGAAATACCCCCTTTCCAACAAAAAAGAATCATGAAAATCGGTTCACAAATACCGGAGTTATCGCGTAACATACATACAAAAAAAAAGAACATACAGTTGAATTGAGAACCTCATCCTTTTTTGAGGTCGGTTAAAAATAATAAGCGCCAGTACTATAGTCGATTTGTTTAGGTACTTACTAACTTTTTGTTTTATTTTAGGTACTAAATGTAAGCAGTCTTGATACAACTTTTTATTGAAACATAATGCTTTACAAATCAATAGGTATAAAAGTAGTTTTATAAATTAGTAGCAGTAGAGCTCCTTGTGAAAGAGTTCGCCCAAGGAAGTACTGCCACTTTACCTATTTCTGCCGCCAAGCAGTAATTGCTGTAACAGCATTGCTGTGTTCTGGTTTTGATGGGTAAGGGTGCTGGTGAAATTACAGGCACATGGGACTTGTCAACTTACGTCTCAGGGTGTCGGGCGCAGTGGCAGTGCCACTCAGATCTTTGCAATTTAAAGCTCTGAGTGGCACTGTAACTGTTATGGACAGGCGTGTAGCTTGCCATCAGGCTCACGACTTGTTCGTCCCGTCACTTGATATTATAAAAAAAGGCATGCAATTTCATATGAAGCTAAATATTTGTATTTTGTATTTGAAGGTAAATAAAAATCATCTCAAGATTGTTTACATTTAGTTAAGTACCTCAGCAAATGGATTATAATTTTCGTACAATATTTAATTAGAAGTGCAGCTACAACGCCACACGCGCGCCACTTTTTAACCGACTTCAAACATTTTTATTATATAAGCATTCGATTTTTTTATCGTGTTATTCGATTCGATTTTGTTATTATGTCATAACACGTCACTCTAGTATCTAGGGATTTAAAAATATTATATTTTATATTTATATATATATATAAATATAAAAATCGATTTTGATGATTCTTTTTTTGTTGAAAAGAGGGTACTTCAGTATTCTCTAAGGGTGGCAAACTAGGGGATGAATCCGGTTTCGCGCACTTTCCGGTAACCGATTTCAGTAAAACTTGGCAAATAGATGAAATTCCACGAATTTTTGAAGTCGGTTTTTTTAGTACTCTGCCTGTACTGAAATTATGCAGACAAGATATGTATGAAATTTAGTAGTGGCGCGCTTGACCTATCGACCACAAAAAAGATCGACCACAGCTAACATCAGTATGCTGTAGTCGATCTTTCCCGACGTTCATTGAAAATTTACCATAAGACAAGAATTCTCCTTCTTGGGGTGCCATTTTCTATCGGAGGTCGGCTATCATTGAGCAAATTGTGTCCGTGAAGTTGCGGCTCAGAATAATTCTGTAGTACTTATGTTGAACCACTCTGCAAGATTTTGAAGCCATGTGGTATTTCTACGACCACGTCTTCTGCGGCCCGGGATTTTTCCCTGCAGAATGAGCCGCAGTAGAGAGTATTTATTACTCCGCATGATGTGCCCGAAGTACAGCAGCTTCCTCCTTTTTACTGTTTTTAGGAGCTCCAAGTCTTTGTGCATCCTCCACAATACGTTGTCATTGGTGACTCTATCCGTCTATGATATTTTCAAAATTTTCCGATAAACCCACATTTCGAAGGCTTCTAACCGTTTACATAATGTCTGAGTTAGTGTCCATGCTTCTACTCTGTACAAAAGAATTGAAAATATGTAGCACCGCACTAAACGGCATCTTGTCGATAGTTTGAGACTACGATTGCAAAGGAGGTGGTTCATTTTAATAAAAGCACTCCTGGCTTGCTCTATGCGACATCTAACCTTTATGCTGTGGTCTTCCTGGTCGTTTACCATACAGCCAAGGTATTTAAAAGAACGGATCCTGCAAGTGGTTTGTTCCTAGTGTGGAGGACAGCAAACGTCTGCGACGCACGGCAAGACAAGAGTGCCAAATTAAAAAAAAAAGTCTGATTTTTTGATAATATATTGTATAATTATGTATGTAGGTCATAATATCATTACCCCCGTGTCCCTGTGGCGTAAGTACGGATTAGCCAGAGAAAGTGAAGACTGGCTGGATCCATCACTTCAGGTGGCAGCTTGTTGTACACGCCCTGGTCCTTGTCATTAATAGTCTTCGAGTCCTTCTGAGAGCTACTTGAAAAATGAGTAAGCAAGGCATCTACTATTAGATACCCAAGTTGCTAAATTATTAAGTACAAAGTTGAAGGACGTCTAAAATTTTATTTACAGTTTTCGGTTATTCTCGGACTAGTGTTCACTATCTAATTTCGGTGGCAATTTTTATTATTGAAGTATTCAATTTTTTTATCGTGCAATACTATTTAATATTCGAGTATTGTATCGTAAAATATTAATTAATAATTACATGATAAGAAATGAAACTATTTTCCGGAATTAAATCGCGTATATTTGTTTTTTCAAACAAACCGACGTTTCGGGCCCTTTACAGGTCCCATGGTCACGTTGACTGAGGTGGTACAATCATCAACCAGTTATGTCTAATATTAATGCAAACCACTCTATTTTTTCATTACAGTTACAAAACTTTTACAGGAACACTATCACGTCCGAGGACGATGACCGTTTTATATGACTTTTAAATTAACTTTTATCATATACAAAAAGTGAAAAAATTAAAAACTCTTGGAAAAAGTTAAAACAAAATTGCAGTTTTAATATTCTTTAACCGAAACCATCATTTGACACTTCTAGCAGTTAAAGGTATTGTTAACCTGTTGTCATATTCCTAGTCATCATCCGACCTAAAGATTTATAGTGAACCAAAATTATAGGTATATTTAAAACGTACATGACATGTCACGCCATTCTAGCATCTCGGGATTTAAACGAAGAAAAAATATTTTTTTAATTTGTGTTTTAAACCGACTTCCAAAAAGGAAGCTGGTTCTCGATTCGACTCTATTTTTTATGTGAGTATTTTGATGATTCTTTTTTGTTGAAAAGATGGTACTTCAGTATTCTCTAAGGTATTTTCCCGGTAATCCATTTCAATAAAACTTAGTAATTCTACGGACTTTTGAGGTCGTTTTTTTTTAATAAAAAGAATATAATTGTATGAAAGTAAAATCTGATAAATTATGCAAAGTCATGGAACAAAAGTTATTGTTTATGATGAAATTAATAATAATATAGTCCTGTGAGGTGGTTAATATTTAAAAAAATAGCCCTGTATAAGGATAATACTAGGGGCAAGTCCAAGTTAAGGGTCGAGTTGTGAGAAGCTGAATGATGCCTTTGGCGCTTGTATACCGCGCGTGTCGACTCACAAGTCTTAGGTATACAATAGGCCAGGTAAGCACAGTACCTAGTTTTGTTTAGACATCCCCATCGGTTACTCTTTTCGATAATTAAGATTTGTAACGGATAGTGACAAGTATAATTTTGCTCCATATTAGAAAGGAAGAAAGAAGAACTGTTTATTGCAAAAGCACAGACACACATATAAACAAAACAATAATGAAAGTATTAAAACAACTGACATAATTAAGCAGGACCTAATTCACCGCCATGCGTGTCGCGGCTGGTACAATCGAGTCTTGCTCAGCAATAGCCACAATCGGTTCTTTTTAAATCGTTTCGTGGCGCTAATTTTCAGCAAGATTATTATTGGTATAAATTTTAGTGATACAAAAATTGCTGACTCGATATGTAGCTCAGTTAGCAGATCGATTGCCACGTTGAGGCGACAGTCGCTGGTTCGAGTCCAGTCCGATCGAAATGATTGTCCTTTCATTTCTTGAATACCAGAATAACGATAATTCTGAGGGCAATACCCAGAATACCACATTCCAACCATAGATCAGAACCAACTTAGAATTGTTCGTTTCCTAAATTGGACCAAATCGGGAATCGAAATTGGAATCTCCTCATCAGACACCTATAATACTAATCGTTGTGACACCGAAGAGCAAAAGCACACCCCGTAATCTAAACCCGACCACGCGCCGCACGCTGAGCCCGACCCCACCCCAGATGAGGCACAGGGCTCGTTATATTATAAACTCAATGTTGGACGTGCAAGGTGCCTTCACTAGGCAAGTCCTGGTTCCTCGAAGTATTATAAAGATTCTAAGGTCCTGTCCATAACAGTTGCAGTGCCACTTAGAGTTTTAAATCGCAAAGATATGAGGGATACTGACACTGCGCCCGTCACCCAGAGACATAAGTTGACAAGTCCCATGTGCCCTGCAATTTCACCAGCACCCTTACCCTTCAAATCTGGAACACAGTATTGCTGACATTACTACTGTTCAGTGGCAGAAAAGTAAGTGTGAATATAAAGAGAAAACTAACTCGGCAATACCGTTAATTTGACCACTAACATATTTATTTATGATATCAAATGACGGAACGCACAAGTCGTGGGCCTGATGGTAAACGACACGCCTATCTATAACAATTGCAGTGCCACTCAAAGCTTTCAACCGCCCTGAGACATAAGTTGACAAGTCTCAAGTGCCCGTAATCACACCAGCACCATTACCTTTCAAAACCGGGACACGGCAATGCTTATATTACTGCTTGTCGGCAGGAATAGGCAAGGTGGCAGTACTTCCCTGGATGAACTCTTTCACAAGGAGCTCTACTGCTACTAAATTAAAATAAATTATGAGCAATGAAAAATGTATAAGTTTAAACAAATTAACATTCGTACACTGGTGTCTCAGTGCATTTATAAAGAAGTCATTTACGTTGAGAATAATCGTATTCTTTTAAAAGAATAAAAAAAAAATGTTAATACAAGAAGCCAAAACAAACTGGCTGTTTTAGACCATCGCTTTCGCAAGTCACAAGTTCATTTAAATGCTTTTATAATAAGACTACTCGTGAAACGAAAACTTTATACAAAAGGTAATTTATACAGCTTCTGCGTACTTGGATTTTACTTATTTAAGCTCTTTGAGATTGTTTCTGCCTAGGATGTTTGTAAAATAAAATATTATAAATGACAAACGTGAACACTATTTAATACAACAATCAACCTTTAGAGTTTCTTATTTGATATTCTAGGCGAAACTGCCTTATGAATGATTACGTAATGTTCATCGAGTATATAACCAGATATAGAGGCGAAATAAGGGCCATCCACCCTTGGCAACTCATCAGGCAAATGGGCCTTACGTCGCTTTTAAATATCAACTCTCGTTTGTGCTAAAATCACAAATTAGAAAGCTGAAATGGTACAGCGCCAACAACTGACCTGTGTGTACGTCTCCGTATACTCCAAAAATAATCTCTATTTATTGTAATAAAGATAATATCTCTAACAATGGGGGCCTGTTCCATTCGCTGGTGTGGGAAAAACAGCAAAACATCTAATTAAACACAAACGGAATTACATTTCATCGGTAATAAAATGTACCTATATTAAACTTTCGATTTAAACTGTTAAGCTGGTCGATTTGAAGTGAAACAATTGACGACTCTGTCAATTGTTTCTAATTCGGGCTGGCCAATAGGAGTGCAGTTGTCACCGTAATGATTTGGCACAACAGTTTTCAAACAAACATGACATTTCTCTCTATTTCTGGTTATATACTCGATGGTAATATTTGATCAGTTTGATATTTCAAGTGTAATTTGTTTACCTATGATATTAATATACCATGAATTTGATTTCTAATGAATTCGCGTTCCTTATAAACATGGCTGGAGACTCGATTGGACGAGCTCGTCGTGCGCATGGTGGAAAGCGCTTGTCCATAACAGTTGCAGTGTGATCAGCTCTGCTTTAAATCGCAAAGCTCTGAGGGGCGCTTCCGATGCGCCCGTCACCCTGAGACATAATTTAAAAGTCCCATGTGCCGGTAATTTCACCAGCACACTTACCCTTCAAAACCAGAACTCAGTAATGCTCACGTTACTGCTTGACGGCAGAAAGAGGTAAGATGGCAGTACTTCTATGGACAAACTCTTTCACAAGTAGTTCTACTGCTACTAAAGTTTCAGTACCATCTTACCTTTTGTGAAAGAGTTACCATTGCTGTGTTTCGATTTTGAAAGGTATAAAAAGGTATAAAGGTAGGGTGCTGGTGAAGTTAGAGGCACATGGGACTTTACAACTTGTTTCTCAGGGATCACCCATCAGGGCGCAGGGTCAGTGCACCTTCAGATCTTTGCGATTTAAAACGCTGAGTGGCACTGCAACTGTTATAGACAGGCATGTCTTTTACCATCAGGCGCACGACTTATTCGTCCCACCACTTGGTATCATAAAAAACAACATACTACAGTTATGTAAGTTATAATTGTGTTATATTGTTATTGCATGTCGTTATTTCATTACAACATATTACTCTTATTAAAAATTTACAATACAATATATAGTTTCAGGTAGGTATTGTTTAAGGCTATTTTTCCCGTCTTTCGAGCTATGAAAGTTATGAAAGTCGGTGGTTCGGTTATTTATCCACTTTATAAGCAATATCATGGTAATGTGCAGATAACTTTTTGCCTAAAGTGACTTCAGTGTGTGAGGGTGCCCACGTTAGTAAGTGCGAATGACGTCAATCAATATGATTCATGAAGAAACTTCGCCCCAGAAGGGGCAAGTTCAACACCTGATGCCACTAACTTTTATTGTTCTATGAATAATAAAAAGTGATACTTTATTGAGTCGCTTTTCGATAGCATACCAGAAAGTTTACGATGGCAGTAATTATATTAGCGAAGCAGTCAATCTAGTTGGAATGACCTTGGTATTGTTAGTGTCGCGAATGGCGAATGAACTCTAATCGATCAACACAATCGAGA
>NW_020654422.1:1730753-1798037 GCF_003589595.1 Hyposmocoma kahamanoa
TTACCAGTTTAATCGCCATCCTTTAAGTTATTATAGAAATGGCGACAGTTAGTAAGTCTATTAGAATTGTGCAGTATTTACTTTGTTTATCATTTTATATACGGCGTATATTATGGGCACGGATCTTAACAACACTAGTCCAATCGAGTTGGGGACTTTTCACGTCTCGGTAGGCTTTATGTGAATGCCTTCCTCGGGCATGTTTCATAATAATATTTACCTTGCATTTTAAATTTTTATTGAAATGATGTTCAATTATTTTTGTGAAATTACTCCACTAGTTTGTTATAATTATTAATAAAAAGATCGAACACTCAGAAAAAATTCCTTCGATCCGGCTGGATTCGAACCGACGTCTTCTAGCATACCGTGCTAGACCCGAAAGGAACCAGTGGACCTCACGAATTTTTCTTTGTGCTTGGTGTCGTGTCTTTGTATTTGGTTTTGCAACGACTTTTTAGTCGTAGCGCCATCTATGAGAAATCTATGAAAGCTTTATCACCCAGTTAGTTACCTTTACAGCTACCAACTTGCCCTGGCGAGAGATGTCGCTAATCACAGTACTTTAAATTTTTATTGAATTGATATTCAATTATTTTTTGTGAAATTATTCCACTAGTTATAATTATTAAGTCTCTACTGCGAACACTCAGAAAAAATTGCTTCGATCCGACCGGATTCGCTACACCAACTAAGCTGCTTAGTTGGTATAGCGTCTGGCACGGTACACTAGAAGACGTCGGTTCGAGTCCGGCCGGAACTATGCGCATGCTTGTTATCCAGACTAGTCTGAGGGCTTACTCAACAAGCTGGAGCGGTTGCAGAATCTTTGCATTAGGTTAATTTTTGGGTTGCGTATGATGAAATATCATGACTTTTGATTGCTTATAGCAAAACACAAGGGGTGCGATGATTTGGCTAGGTAAAGTTCTATATCTTCGACCTGTGTGTTATAGTGACCCTTTCTATCAACCTCTTGGTTATGCGGGACGGGTACTATAACCTGTGCAAGCACAGGGACCTTGTAAGCTCAGGTCTTGACCCCGGATCAATTCGTTGACAGCGTTGTTACAGACGTTTGTCATCCGTCACCGGGCTTCATTCGGTTCTCAAGTTTAGAGTGAGCCGCTCCAGGAGCACGTACTCACGCACGTTACTTCCTTATTTTCGCGCTCGTTTCCCGCTGTGCATTGCACAACTAACGGTTGTCTGGCTCGGTACGGGGATAAATTGCTTTTGACATGAGTTTAGAATTTGTGTTATGGATCACCAGGCTTCCACCCCGCGGACATGACGCCAAAATTGTATGTAAAAACACTGATAGTTTATCAAGCTACTACAAGTATATAACAAAAGTATAAGAAATTAAATCAAATGTGCTCACGCGTGCTTGTGCTTGAGTGCATATGCATGAGTGTGTGAATAAAACAAATATTCCACAAATAAATGAATTGAACTATTTTGAACCAATTTTTAATCCAAAAATAAACAATGTTTATTTCAGAGGACTGTCTGAGATGATGAGTGGCGTCTCTTTTAACACGGTTCTGGCAGAATACCAGCGTCGCAGGAAGCTGCGGCATTTATGATGAACCAGCGCCCATTCACTGCCATGACTTGCAAAAGTATTCAGTTTAATTTAGTTAGTGGGTCCTATGTAAATAAGCCTCTTTTTTTATAATTTCAAGTGACGGGACGAACGAGTCGTGCGCCTGATGGTAAGTTACACGCCTGTCTATAACAGTTGCAGTGCCATTCAGAGCTTTAAATCGCAAAGATGAGAAGGGCACTGCCACTGCGCTCGTCACCCTGACACATAAACACATAAGTTGACAAGTCCCATGTGCCTGTAATTTCACTGTGCCTTACCCCCCGTTCACACGGCATTGTACTGCACGTTTTTTTGCAGTATAAATCCGAACTGAATAAACAGTGGCGCATACATTAGATTATAGAACCGTTCACACGGTGTTCGTCCTGTAAAAAAACGCACACACATACAAGCGCACATCGAATATTGCAAAAACACGTGCAGTGCAATGCCGTGTGAACGGGAGGTTACCGTAATATAATGAATAATAAAGTGAATAAAATTTGTATTTTTAAGTTTATATTTAATCTATCGATCTATCTACAACTGTTTACTTAGATAAGCATATTATAAATAAATACTATTAAAATTAAACCTTTTAATAAACTTGCTTTCTACAGCTATTGTGGCTAATCCGAGATCTAGCCCTAATTAGGAAACTAGTAGCACCGGCATGGCAGTCGCCGCCCGCGGTTAATTACGTGTCAAAATAAGGAATGCGGTAATAAGCCGGTAGATGGTAGAACCTTACGTAGATTGCAAACTTATTAAAATATTTTAACCAGTAAGTTAACTGTAGTTAAACTTCCTGCGTTTGTGTTCAGACTTCCATAGTATAATATCCTACGGGATTCTCATGTAGGGTAAAGCGGCAGATGTACAAACCATATTTGTGTTACAAAAACGAGCGATTCGTACTGTGTACCGTTACGTACAGGTTCTCGGGTTTCTCTCAGAGAAAAATTTAAGGAGATTGGAGCATGACTATGAACTTCACAGTACATTTACTCAAATATTTTGTATGCGCCTAAAAATATACATAATTTCATTACGAAAGAAGATATTCGTAATATTAACTTTTGAAGTAAATCCAAACTCATGGTAACACGATTACGTTTTATGGGGAACTGTATACGTTTTTACAATAAGATTCCGGAGAATATATTAAGATTATCATTTCCTAAGTTTAAAACTTTCATTAAAAGTATTTTAATTGAAAAGTCGTATTACAAAATTGAATAGTTTTTTAGAGATGTATGATAAGATAACATGAGTCTTGATTCCACGCAATTATGATTCAAATTGTATTCCTTAGCGTTTAAGTTTATTTGAAAAGAGCAATCCCTAGAGTTTATTGCTCGTTCTTCTCAGGAAGGTTAGCGTAGTGAACGAGCAGTAGCTTAAAAGATAACGTTTTCAAGTGTAAAAATTTTACCTATGGATAATAAATGACTTTTATATTTAATAAATGACTTTACTTTTGGATAATAATTGACTTATACTCAAAATGTGGAGATGACTCTGTTTTGAATTGTTTTCTATGCACTAATTAGTTATAGTATGTAGTTCGGTAAGTTAGTTATAGTACCGACTTTGACATTAATTATAGTATTAGTGCGTGCGCGATAATAAACCTAGCTCCTGGTAGAGTCTGTCCTATTTAAACATATAAACTGTAACCTCTCTCTTGAAAGGTTGGTAATTTGTCACATGTGGCCTTATTACGATAGACAGTTGCCTTTAGTAAGACTTAACTTGTGATATAGCTTGCAATTGATCGGATTTATTAATTACACTTTAAACAGTTCTTTGGTAGCTATGTTTTGTTATGTGTATGTTTGATTCATCATTACCGTATGAATAGGCACGTGTCTGAAGGATGGCGAAAGCTGACCCAAAATTAACGAAGTGCCGTTCATGAACTCTGTTACTTAATTTTACGTTTTAGTTTATACCTAGTTATTAATATATTTTTGTATATTTTTAGAAGTCGGGAATAAAGAAATTGCAAAACAATATTTTAGAATAGAAGTAAGAACATAACGCATTTGATTCAGTTCGACCATAGATTAGGTAACGTTCTTGTACGTACGTTTCATTTTAAGCATGATTGAATGTTTACCTACCTAAACAATTGGTTATTTTATAGTACACACATAAAACATTAAAGCTATAAAATACCTAATGAAATAATCAATCATACAGTAATGACATAAAGTAAAAAATAAAACCCGTCTTTTTTTAATTTTTATTAAATTGCTATTCAATTATTTTTTATGTGAAATTACTCCACTTAGTTCGTTATAATTATTAATACAAAGATCGAACACTAAGAAAAAAATCCTTCGATCCTAAAACACAATGTGATACAAATGTTAAGACAATATTTAAATGAGAGACAAGAAAGTTAGCAAAGGAACGTTTTGACATGAGACCTCTTGCCAATGTCAATGTCACATTGAGATTGAGAACAGTGGGACCATTTATGGCAGATTTCTGCCATTTAGGCAGACTTAATATTTATTCATTTCCATTGCGGCAGAACATGTGAACGTCTTATTAAATGTGCCTGCAATTTGGCAGATTTGGGAATATTTAACAAGTTTTTTATTATTTTTGGGAACAAACTGAAAACTTGTTGTTTTCTGCTGCTACAAACAAACATATGAAGTGAAATATAGGACAATGTTATAAACATAAACAACCTTTATCAACTTTATAACCCCGGCTTCAGACTATACTCAATTAGCTTTTTGATGCTTTGATAATGAATCACAAGTATCGATAAGTTTTTCTAATGCATGTCGTCAAAAACACTGGGTCACAAAATACACGGGATGTCGCCATCCTTCTTTGGCCAGATGACATTTTATTTTGGGAATTCAATGGCTTGTAGTGGCAAGGGACCAAAGATAGTGCACTAGGTGACACAGATGCCGGCAGCGTATTCCATTCCTTGCGACGATGATGACCTCCGTCATCGTTATCCCACCTTTTTATCACCCTCTTTACTGGTTCCTGGCTACTCACTTTAAAAAATTTGGATCGTTCTCGAATTCCTTTTCCTTCTACGATTCTTACGTTGATTCGTTAAACATTCCTTACAAAACTATCGAAGCGCACGGACGTGGACGTTCTTCTGGTAATTTTTTTCTGCTTGAATGTCAAAATGTTATGTGCGGTTTATAACGAAGATTAGTTATAGATACATTAACATACACCTATGAAGCTATCGTAAACAGGTCCTAATACGTCAAGAAATTATAAATCTCTACAAGGACATCATCAGGTTCATCCTTTTTCGTATGTATCAGGAAGGATGGAGCGAAGGGCTTCGTGCGAATGAGTGATAAGAGCGATGGCACAAGATGCGTTTTGCTGGCGTTGCAACGCCAGAACGGTGACGCTGCGATGTACTACATATAAATTAAAATTACATATTACATGGAGCGTTGTAATGGGTGAAGAGAGAAGTGCAGTCAAGGTCATCAGCGGAAGGAACAAGTCGTGCGCCTAGTGGAAAGCGACACGCCTGTAGACAACAGTTGCAGCGCCAATCAGAGCTTTAAATCGCTAAGATCTCAGATGTAGTCCCACTGCGCCCGTCACCATGAGAGAAGTTGATAAGTCCCATCTGCCTGTAATTTCACCGGTACGCTTACCCTTCAAAACCGGACGTAGTACATTACTGTTTGGCGGCAGAAATAGGTAAGGTGGCAGTTTTTCCCTGAACGACTGTTACGAAATATGAATATATCTAAATCTTAGTGTGTATATATTATTTCAATTTCTTATCGTAACTACAACAGAGTCGAATTTAAATCTTAAGTGTAAAGTTCGACGTGCGGTTGTCCGTACAATAGACGGCTTCACATTGTTCCGCTTCTCCCGTAATCTGGCATTATTGCGTGTCGATCGATGTAAGTCGATACTGCACCACTGCTGTTCAAGCCGGCCACAGGCGCGAGCGCAGAGTGATTAAGATCGTCGGTTCTTGATACGGATATTTTAGAACGCGTACTTTTTATTACTTGATATACTTATAAATCAGAGATTAAATAAAATACTATGTAGCGTAGAACGAGGTGCACGAAAGAAGTACACCCGTACGACATACCATTCCTTTCTTGTACGTCTAGCGCACCTTGGGTATCTTACGCCGATTAGAAAAACTTTTCACCAGTAGACAACATCAACGTACGTTGCTCTGATCCCAAAATAAGTAGCAGTAGAGCTCCTTGTGAAAGAGTTCCTCCAGGGAAGTACTGCCACCTTACCTATTTCTGCCGCCAAGCAGTACTTAATGTCAGAATTAAGCGGTTTTAAAGGGTAAGGGTGCTAGTGAAATTACAGGCACATGGGACTTGTCAGGGTGACGGGTGCAGCGGCAGTACCCCTCAGATCTTTGCTATTTAAAGCTCTGAGTGGCACTGCAACTGTTATGGACAGGCGTGTAGCTTTCCATCAGGCGCACGACTTGGTCGTCCAGTCACTTAATATTATAATAAAAAATGAAGCTAAAGCACTTGTGTTATGGAAACAGCGAAGGTAACACAAACATCCAGACCCTAGACAATATACAAAAGTTAGTTTTCTACACTAACCCTTCCGGGTATCCCGGGAAACCCGGGACCTCAGAGATGGCGACACCATGAAAAACGGTGTGTAAGCCACTCGCACACGGAGACCGTAACCACGATAATAAATAATGAAATAAAAATGTTTTACTTGTTAATTCCACGTCATAAGCTTAACTCAGGATGTTTTCTTTTAAATTTGACAGGGCCTGTGTTAGGAGACACCGCTCTTCTATAATTACATTTTGCTCTTAATTTTAATATTACTTCTAATACAACTAGTGTTAAAACTATCATAATTTTTACCAGGGAAGCACTGCCACCTTACCGATTTCTGCAGCCAAGCAGTAATGTGACTATTGCTGCGTTCCAGTTTTGAAGGGTAAAAGATACTGGTGAAATTACAGGCACATGGGAATTGTCAACTTATGTCTCAGGGTGACAGGCGCGGTGGCAGTGCCCCTAAATATTTTTGCTATTTAAAGCTGTGAGTGGCACTGCAACTGCTATAGACAGACGTGTTGCTTACCATCAGGCGCATGACGTCTTCGTTCCGTCACTTGGTATCATAAAAAAATGTATTTTTTTAATAAAATAAAATAAAAAATCGACATTTACAATAATGTCGCATTTAATAAATATCGTAGTATATGTTCTATTTCTTCAACTATCAAAACCTGAACGAGGTAATGCTTGGCGGCAGGAAACTCTATTTTTATTTTCTTTCTTTACAAAATGATTTGTTTAACCAATAAACCACCCAATTTTACAAACGACCCAATTTTAATAGCATCTTTTATAGTGCTAATTGAATATATTGCACTTTTACAATCTGTACTAACAGTAAATTAAACTTGAGTTTTTAAAACAGCCCATGGTTTGACGAATGTGGAACACTCACCCTTAGCTATAACTATTAATTAGTAGCCGCCGTCAATTATTAACGCAAATGGTTAATACTGTAATTAAGTGCCCGCAATGTGGGGTTAGTACAGTCGATCTCATCATTTTCGTATACATTTTGAACCATGAAATAGAGCGTTAGTTCTTACTAACGCTCTATTTCTGCTGCAAAATTTTGAAAACTAAGTTCTTACTTAGTTTTCAAAATTTTGCAGCATGACGACGTTTCATTGATTCACTCATTCGATTTTATGGTGTTTTTTTTACACGAAAATCGAACACAGAAAAACTCTTTCGATTCCCAAATCGAAAGAGTTTTTCTCTGTGTTCGATACCGACTATCGATACCTACTATGAGCTTAAAAGCATCCAGCCAAGTTCCAAGCAATTCACTTGACTTGGCAGAACTGAATTGCTTGAATTCCCGTCATGACCTACACAAAGTTGAACGAGAATGGCATGGCAGGATGATGAGTTTTATTATTTATTTATAAAGCATTGGGTTCAGAGCCATCAGCCTAATGGCAACAAATAATCAAGAAACGCACAACGTAATATATATACAACTAAAAATCAATTCGTGTATAAATGTAACCATTAAAATCCGCCATTTTTTAAACATTAATTACTGTCTCTGCCTGGCTAGCTGACATCTCACAAGAGCGAGATGGAACTACATAATAAATCATGTGAAAGAAATAGACACATTCACTATCATGAATATATCACTATATTCATGCCAATAATTTATCAACAATACTTTAAAGATTGGAAACTCGAACAAAAATATTCAAAAAACGCTCAATAGTTAATAGTTTAAAAAAAGTAGTGTTTCTTTATTGACAAAGCAAATAATTGTGGAACTGAAAATATAATAAAACTTAAACGAAATTTCTTAAAAATGAAACAAAATCCATAAAAGTCAGTCACGGGGTAATTTTCTTTGAATTGCTTATTTTGATAGATGAGACCGCCATTTGCCATGCAAACATCATGATACGATTTTGCTATGAAAGAAAAGGTGAACAGATTTCGAATGGAGAACGTAAACAGCGTGGAAAGTGAATTGTTTTTGTGTGGTCATAGTACGAATTTGACAGGCTATCTAACTTACGGGCTTAAAAACAGGATTGCTCTAAGCTCATTGTAGGCCCCCTGGAATCGAATCTGCTTCTGTGCACTACCAGGAGGACACGACGTTAATAATAACAAACTAGTGGAGTAATTTTACAAAAAGGAATATCATGGTACAAAAACATCATAATATTTATATTAATTGATAGAAATTGATATTAATATCAATTAGTATTTATAAAGCGACATCTCTTATCAACTTCCGGTAGCTGTAAAGTTGGTTGTGTGAAGAAAAACTTTCATGGATTTCTCACAGGTGGCGCTACGCCAAAAAAGCCGTTAAGAAAAAGAGGTTTTCTTAATTAATAAACAGTTATGGGGTCTATAACTGTTAATTCGTGTATAAATATTGTACTGTATATGATTATTCATAGGTGCCTTTCACGTTTCTAAAAGGTAATGGAAGAAATGGTAGAAGAAAACTAATTTGTAATATTTTTATATCATAACCAAGAAATTTGTTGCAGTAGAGCTCCTTGTGAAAGATTTCTTCCGGGGAAATACTGCCACCTTGCCTACTTCTGCCGCCAAGCGGTAATGTGAGCATTACTGCGTTCCGGTTTTGAAAGGTAAGGGTGCTGGTGAAATTACAGGTACTTGTCAACTTATATTTCAGATACAAGATGTAAAAAAAATTGTAAAAATGACTACTTATGCAAATTTATACGAAGAAACAGTGGCACATGCGTTCCATAATTTATTCATAGAGGGCGCAATAATTTTTGTAATAGTGTAACATTTAAGAGCTCTTAAAATAAAAATTAGGATAACCGACCAGAGTTTTGGAAACACACTGCATAATTTTAGGGATTTAACTTGTGTTACCGCTAAATGCCAGTGTGTGTATATTAATTATAATAAACCTCTACGCGTAACCCGGCTTGTTACTTCGTATAGTTGTTAAAATTTTTGATGGCCATAGTACTTTAACTAACCCTTCTGCTCGCTAGGGTCATAATTTTAACGATATTGCGTATGCTACGTACATGTACACGTAGACTGTCTATCTAAACATGACTACCAAAGTTTTGAAACTCGACACGATTTCACAATAAAATGATAAAGTAGTGAGAAGTTTTTAATGGGCTTCAGGGAAAGCTATGGTTGTAACTACACTTCAACACTGGTCTAAACGTCGTAATGTGTAGAAAGCCATTAAAATTATTCCTACAGTTCTGGGATACAATACAAAGTATAACATAAGACGACGGCTGGGGTTCCATTTCTGTGTTGTGGATATTCCAAGGATTCGTAAGAAGCATTTTGCTTCCACATTTACATTTCGCGAACGGCCATGTAGTGGAATTCTCTGTCTGCAGACTTCTTCCCTTGAAAGGTATAAATTGAGCCCTTTTTAAGGCGAGAGTGAATAGGCATTATTTAGGTGTGCGCACTTATTTATTAAAAAAAAATTAATACAGACGTAGGTATCTTATTGTCTAATACTGATAATACTAAAGAGTTCAGTGTAACAAGGCCACATCAGCATCCGACCATGTTGAAAACATTTTCCAATGCAAAGCACGTTACGTTTTCATCGTTCTGTTTTGCAGTAGGTATATATATGTATATAAATTCGCACGTGTGGTGTAAAAAGGCTACATTTGCAAAATGATAACACTTCAGAAGAAAGGTTTAACGATTCTACAAACTAAAGTCGGTAACTTTTTATGTTTAAATATAAGAGTTATAAATTTCACATAACCTTACATAATTCGTTTCATATAGTTCGTACTACTTTTTACGACTTTCGTGTGATAAAATTACTTTGGGCCTATTATAATAAAGCGACGTGGCTTTATTATAATAAAGCGAAGTGTGGACATAGGCCCATTTATTTATTATTGTTCTATTAAAATGAAATTAATTAATTATTCTTATTATCGTACACTATGGTTCAATTGATATGTCAAGTGTACGATAATAGAACAACATTAATTGCGTTAAATCAATGTATGGTTTGCATGATGTTTCGTTCGTAGTCTTATTTATTGAAATTTTTTAACATTTTTGTATAGAAGATACCCCGACTTTTCAGTAAGACAAGATGTGTGAAACATTTTATAAAAACATTTTTTTTCTAAATTGATTTTTTTTTATAATGTCAAGTGACGGAACGAACGAGTGGTGTGCATAAGCTACACGCCTGTTCATAACAGTTGCGGTGCCACTCAGAGCTTTAAATCGCAAACATCTGAGGGGCACTGCCACTGCGCCCGTCACTATGAGACATAAGTTGACAAGTCCCATGTGCCTGTAATTTCACCACCCACCACATTTGTACATACACTCCCGGACAGATAAACCGAGCCATCTTGCATTTTTATTTTTCAAGTGCTAGATTAAAATTTGTTTTATTATCATTGAAGAAAGAGTTTTCCCGATTTCGCAAATTCAAATTTTCAACAAAACCTTTTGAAAATGACATTTACAACACCATTTTCAAACTTGAATTAGTTATTAATCAATCAAACATTATTTAAGCTAAGGACATTTTATACTGATAATGCAAAATGGCTCGAAGCATGTGTCCAGGACTATATTTCTAAGTTAAAAAAATATTGTTTAAAACAAATAGTAGAGCACGTTTTGATGGGGTGCACTCCCCTTTATTGTCCGTGATTCCTCGCCGACGCAGGAAATGAACTGTATAGACTCAATTTTGTGTACAAATTTGTTTTATTTTACAAGTCTTTTTTATTACAATTTCCATTTCCTTGACTTTATAACATACAGGTCCTTAAGTCGTGTTTATACTATAAAATATAAAATAGAATCATTATTTTATTTTCATCATCAATCATTTATTTTTAACCGACTTCAAAAAAGGAGGAGGTTCTCAATTCGACTGTATGTTCTTTTTTTTTTTTTGTATGTATGTTACGCGATAACTCCGGTATTTGTGAACCGGTTTTCATGGATTCTTTTTTTGTTGGAAAGGGGGTACTTCCATAGTGGTCCCATTTCATTTTGAAAGAAATCATCCACCTCTAAGGGTGGCTGTTCACACATGAAGATTCATTTTTATAAATAGCGCCTAACTTTAATTTAGGAGCAATTACTTTTAGCAATTATTAAGTTGATTTTGCTATTTCTCCAATTCAAGGCGTATTTCCCTCGATGTACTTTGAGTAGTGTCGTAGTGAGAACCTATTTTTATTATCTCCAGTATCAAGTCCTATAAAGTGGCTAACTAGGGGATATTTCAATGAAACTTAGCAAATAGACGTAATTCCACGTACTTTTGAGGTCGGTTTTATTAGTACTCTGTACTGAGATTTTTACTGTTACAGGACTGCATGATCGTGATTTACATACATCGCACTGCTATTACAAGTCTTTACGTCAATAAAACAGTCTTTACAATTTTGTAAAAAACAAATAAAAGATATCTACTTAACTCAAAACGAGACACACTGTCTGTGATATTACTGGCCGAAACAGTCCTTATTAAAAAATATGAAATTATTTTTTTCCTCTTATTTTGAAATGTATTTACGCAAGTGCCAAAATTGTTTAGATATGTGTAATAAACCTTAAGCTATGCATATATTTTAATGATCTTTAACGGGTAGTCAATAATTAGTTTTTCACCGATTCCGAGAAAATACACTTTTAGAGTTAATACATTATTGTATTGTGTGTCTTCTGTCTCCTATCGGAGTGAGCAGAGGCCATGGACCTGCTACGCTTTTGACAAACCTCCTTCGGCTCTTCTACTCCCATCAGTCTCTTCATATATGTCCGTTTATTTTTGATACTTTCAACTCTGTTTTAAGGACATCCTCAATCAGATCGAATATGTACTCCGAGGTCTACCTCTCCCCACGCCTCCATACATATTCGCTCTTTAAACTTGTGCTATCAATCTAACAACATTCCTTCTTTCTACATGATCAAACCATCGAAGCATCCCACCATCATCAGTAGCAGTAGAGTTTCTTGTGAACGAGCTCGTCCAGGGAAGTACTATCACCTTACCTATTTCTTTTTACCTTTACAAGCAGTAGCTTGGCGACAGAAATAGGTAAGGTAAGGTAACATTACTATGTTAGCATTACTGTGTTCCGGTTTTGAAAAGGGTGCTGGTGAAATTACAGGCACCTGGGTCTTGTTAACTTACGTCTCCGGATGACTGGCGCAGTGGCAGGGCCCCTCAAATCTGTGTGATTTAATGCCACTGCAACTGCAACTGTTATGGACAGGCGTGTAGCTTACCACCAGCACGACTTGTTCCTCCCGTCACTTAATATTATTTTATAAAAAAATTCCCTTCCCTACCCAGGTCACTACATCATCTTTCATCCCACAACGCAACGGTAGTTCGTCATTTAATATTAACAATTATAGTTTATATAAAAAGTAATGTGACCATAAGGTATTGTGAAAATGCAACAATGTCCAATAAAAATAAAATTACAATTTCTTCGCAAGAAATTGTACACTACTGCATTAATTATCCAATAAAATGAATTTTAGTTGGGCATAATGTTTTGTTGTTTGTAACACTTTAGATTTGCGGGACGTATGCACGATGACGCGGTGGGCAATGCATTCAGCTTCAACTGTAATAAACTTCTACACAATCTGTATTTCCTCAAATAAATTAATAACGAATTTAAGTTCTCCCGCATTCTGCAATGCTCAAAAAGCATTATAATGCATTTCGTTATAATTAATGGAATACACTGTCTGCTTTTGTTTCCACAAAGGTATAATTTGGGGCTGTTCAAGGCTACAGTGAATAGGCATTTTTGAGACAAACGTGTACCAGCGTCATTCAAGCGTGCCGCCTCTGTTCTAAATTCTTAAAAACCAATAACTTTTTCTAAAATTCTAATATACACGGTTATTGTAAAATATTAACAACGTTGTAGAACTACATTACTAACATCATAAACAGCAACGTTTGTTCCGTGACTTTCAATATTCATCCATTTTAATTTAGTGTAAAAATGAGAATTTATCGCTCTAAGGGTCGAAACACAAAACTGCGATGCGAGCTCGCATAACGCATCGCAAGAATTTGCGAATTGCTCTGCGCATTCGCATTCCTGCGATGTTAATCTTCTTTGTGTTTTTTCCTATACTTTCTGATCAATAACAGCTGTGCAACACTCTTTTTACGATCCATGTTGCTACCTAGTTTAAAAAATACGTTCAGCACGGTTGATGTTTGTCGAAAGAATGGTTACCCGAACCGTGGCAGTGCGATTTCTTGCCGTACGAAATCGCATCGCAGCAAATCGCGTCGCAGGTTTCTACGTTGCGAATTCGTATTGCGCCGATTCGCAGTTTTGTGTTTTGACTCTAAACGGTGATAATTCTGTGTGATAACAAAAGAAACCGCTAGTGTAAATACCAGTCCGATGCAAAAGTCACGGAGTGAGGGTAGGGGTCGTAGCGTTAGAACTTATTACCTACAACACAGATTAAAAACTAATAATACAATAAATACTTTTATGAAATAACTCCACTAGTTTTTGTTATAATTATTAATACAAGATCCAACACATAGAAAATCTTTTTGTTCTTACCAACTGATTTACGGGTCAAGTTATCGAGTTGTCGAAATTCTCCTATGTGTTTGTTAAAGATCTTTGTTTAGACATCTAGTGAGAGATTTTAGAACCTTCTTCACCGGAGCCAGCATCTTTACAGGTGCCTCAACTGACTCTGCACTAGCGGCGTTGAATGCCAGAAAATCTAGTACATCTTTAACAAAAACACATAGGAGAATTTCGACAACTCGATGATGTAGCTCAGTTGGTCAGGTTGTATTAAGAATCATAATAAAAACTTCTATTTTTGGTAATTTTTTTGTTTTGTAAAAAGTCATGGAACAATGGTTGTTGTTTATGATAATAATAATAATAATAATAATAATAACGCACACACTCAATATAGCCCCGCACTAGGGAAACCCTGTGTCGCGGATGCCATGAACACACACATAGACAACCACAAATTACACCCAAACTCACGAGAGAAATAAATGTAGGTCATACAAATATTTCTCCCGGCCCGGGAATCGAACCTGGGACCTCTGCGTGGCAGATGTTAGTAATATTATAGTCCTGGAAGGTTATTAGTACTTTGTGAATAGCCGTGTATAAATATATAGATGCCGTCTACCCTGTTGTACAACTATGCCAAACTTCAAGTGGATAGCTTTATTATTTTTGTTTATTTATTTAAACTTAATTGCACACAAAACAGTACAAAAGGCGGTCATAATACCATTAGGCATTCTCTACCAGTCAACCGGAGAGCTGGGTTCAAAATAATTGACAGGGGTCATTGACTTACAATTATATGGACGTCGGGTCCGCGCTAAAAAGTGTCCGCACTTGTAAGGCGCTAAAATCGTATACAGAGCGCGACACTCCCCTTTAGTCTTCATTTGTTCTACGGATAGCGCGATACTGCGATGACATAACAATTTAAATTTCGAATAGGTTGACTTGGGACATTTTTTTCGTGGTTTTTGTATTAGACCCGTCGTCCATTTATTTGTAAGTCAATGACAGGGGTGCATAACATGATATTAAAACAGATAGAAAGAAGATTATAAATATTTATGATATATAGTTTAAACACGATAAAAATATAATACATAATATATAATACATACACATATACATTTAATATACATATTTATATATAACAATGTCAGACTAATGGGATGTAGATTGAGGCTCCAATATGAAATCGCGGATTAATTGCTTGAAAGCTAGCTTATTCGGCGCTTTTAGAAAATGGGGCGGTAGAGCGTTCCAGGGTCGTATTGCTGAAGAGTAAATGAGTTAGAAAGAAAGCCAATACGGTGAGAAGGAATTAATGAGTCAATTTGCTGTCTGAGCGAAGATTGCGATTGTGAGGTGCACCCAAATACTGAAATTTACATTTCAAATATCCTATAATATTAGTTTCAGACAAAAACAGCCGTAATATATCGATGGGAGGACACCCAAGTCATACTAATAAAACTCATTTTTGTTGTTTTTATGTTGAGTGTGTGCGTTATTATTATTATTATTATTAAAGTTATTTCACCGACTTCAAAAAAAGGAGGAGGTTATACGTTCGGCTCTATGAGTGTTTTATGTATGTTTCCAGATATCTCTGTGAATTGTGGACCGATTTTTAAAATTCTGTTTAGTTTGAAAAGGTGCACTCTCGCGGTGGTCCCATTGTCATCAAGTCAGAATCTGATGAGGGGATCCAATGAAAATCGAAGCAACTCCTGAAATTTCATAGGCATATCCGGTATTCACCAATTTTTATATCAATTGTGCACCGATTTTGAAAATTCTTTTTTTGTTTCAGAGGGTATACCTTGAGGTGTTACTTGATACTGTTCCGGGTATCACAAATGACTAATTGTTTTCTGCAAATAAAAGCCGACTTTTCACTTGACACAATACATATGTAATCAACAAACCATCGTCACCATGACAACCAGAAAAGAAAACACAAAATGTCCAATGGAGTCCGTAACAGTCCCATTGTCTCCAAGAAGTCAGAATGTGATGAGGGGATCCCATGGAACTTGAAAGGAGCCGATAAGCAAACTTTTGAGACCGTTTTTTTTTTCAATCAAAAAGTTATTACCCTTTATGTTTGGAGCCCCGAAACTAACTCTGTATCTTTACTCTCTCTTCTTTACTCTGTGTCTTGTGACATTGAGAGATACGCATATCCACAGAACATGTAATAAAAGTTTATAAACATATCTACTACTACATTGTCTGTTATGAAACAAAAATAACTTTGTGATACACTCGCTGCACAACAAAATATCTACTGATTAAGTTAATCAAGAATGTTATAGCGAATTACTGAAATATATAATCCTGTACTACAATAAATACTAGAGTAAAGGCGGTATGAGCTCCATCAATGGCTTCTGATTGGGTCATCAATTGCAACCGCCCCAGGGTGCTAAAGATGCAACTAATAGCTTGCACTTGGCACTCTGGGACAAGTTGTGAACGTCTTGCGTTTATATATTATACTATAGATAGATAATTCCGTATATTCACAGTGGTTCCATGTACTCGGTTCCGCATGGAGCAATTGTAACATTAACATGTCATATTTAATCCCATTAGTAATATAATGTAATGTAATGTAAAGTAAACTATTTTTACACCTGACTTTTCTTTCACGTCAGATATTTAGAAGTTCATTAACCCCATTTCCAAGATGGACAAATGTTTTAAAGAGTCCATAAATGCGGAACATGCCGTATTGGAACACTGTGTTACTTTTACTTTTATAAAAAATTTTATCCACTCCCGTCCAGAATTTGAAAGCTAGATGTTGTCATGCTTTTAAAACTAAAAAGAAATATCAAAATTTTGTAACAAACAATAATTAGGTAAATTTCTAGCTGAATTAAGCAAGTTGCAGTACGTTGTAATCGCCAAATATGGGCGTTGTTTTTTTGTATGCATTGTTACTTATGAACCGACGAAGAGAAATAAGGAAGTTCTCAATTTGACTTAATTTTTTTTGCGTGTATGTTACGCGATTACTGAGAACCTTAAATTGGCGTCCATATAACTCGATTTTCGATTTTCACCGGCTTGCTTAAAATTTTCCATTTCCGTATGTCAAATACTACATTTTGTGCTAAATTTTAAGTGTAAAATAAGTTAACCAGTGAAATGAAGTGTACTAGGACCTCGTGTGTTAATAAGTTTTGTTAAAACATTGTTGAAATGTCGCCAAGGCGCCACTTTTACTTTAGGTAGGTGTTTTTTGTTTTGCTCTGGCGTTACTAACGACAACTTTCTCGCCTCGCCACTGGTACTTTAGTAGTGGTCACTATTGGTCCCATTTAAATTTGAAGATAATGTTCTACCTCTAAGGGTGGCAAATTAAAGAATGAATGAACGGTTTATTCATCCACTTTGCGTTAACCGATTAGTATAAAACTTGGCAGATAGACGTAATTCCAATAAAAATTAAATTCTGCTAATTTTCTTGAAACCGCTGGCCGTTGTAATTCCATCGAGACTCCATTTTTTTTAAACGCACACATCAACATAGCCCCGCACTAGTAAAGCTACCATGGAAATTACTACGCATATCCTAATTTTTATCTCATTTAATCAGCAATTTAGGCTTCAAATTAAAGTTATATAAGATTAGTGCACTACTGGTCGTATTCTAGAACTCTACTCGATGCTCAAGTCAGGATTGCAATGGAAACACAAGCACTGGAAATACGACCCTAATGGCAGGAACTTGAGTATGATTTCGAGTGCTTTAAACCATACTCAAATCCTGACTTGAGCATTGAGTAGAGTTCTAGAATACGACCCTAAGTCATCAATGTGCCAGCGATAAGCCACTAATCTCAACTTTTAGCAGAATACCAAGCGTACAAAATTCAGCCATGACACTCTATCAGCACACATTTAAAATTGGCAGACTTGGGACCCTGATGAAGGAAATGGCAGACAGACGAGAGGAAGTCCTCAACAGTGTACAGCCGCAACAGCAGCAGCTATGTTTAGTAGGAGTTGAACTGTGAAAGAGTTCGTCCATTGTAGTACTGCCACCGTACCTATTTCTGCCGCCAAATAGTAATACTTATGTGAATTACTGTGTTCCGGTTTTGATGGGTAAGGGTGCTGGTAAATTACAGGCACATGGGGCTCTTATCTCAGAGTGACTGCCGCAGTGGTAGTGCCCCTAAGATCTTTGCAATTTAAAGCTCTCAGTGGCGCTGTACCTGTTACGGACAGAGGCGAGTAGTTTACCATCAAGCGCACGACTTGTTCCTGTCACTTGATGTTATATAAAAAAAAAGCTTTTTGACCATATGCGTTTTAGTTATAGCTGAAATTGTTTTTTGTAAAAATATTACAATTATTACGGAGTCAACACACTTATCGACAAGGAATTGCATTAAACCAGTCATAACAAGCTTTATATCCATGTACTAAGAGTTTATGGGGTTGCTGTCAAGATTTTTAATTAAGAAGTGTTTATACAATCTCAAATGGATTTGGTTGATTCGCATTATAGTGAAAGTGATGAATCAATCACTTTGAAGCAAAATGTGTAGTAAAATACATACACACAAATGAGTAGAAAAACACGGATAAACATGATTCCTAAAAATTTTCAAGATATTCAAAAACAAACTTACCTTGAAGTTTTACAAGATAACCGCTGTATTCAATACATACTTTACACAATGGTTTTTTTTTTAATATCAACCGAACTAAATAGAACACGTACACGTACACATTATACATTTTTGAAATGGCTTTAACTTCGTTTGTAAAGATTAAATTCTGAAATAAAGCCAGTGTCCCTGTCGCTCGACCCAAGCAAAATGAACCGTATTAGTACGGGGAACAATTTGAATTCGAGCGTAGGTAGTATCAACTCTGAGGACTATGTCGCACGAGTTAAACTACATTAAGTTATATGGTCTCCTGGAATTAAGCTAAACTTGCCACCGATGGGTGCACCTGCAGTTGCTTTTCGATATTGAGTTCTATTTTAAGGCTCTTAATATTTTTACGTCTTTACGTAAGTTTCAACTTTCACTGGCAATTTTGAGTTTGTATACATCTAGCTGTAGCCCATTGTACATTCCGCTGATCTGGATACGGCTCTCCAAAGCTTTATACTGTAATCCACGCTAGCAATAAATACGGGCTGGGGATTTCATATGTTAGTGAAGCTCAGTTTTGTGACTTTTTTGCGGTACAATTTCTTATTTTTAATACACTGTTGAATCTTCTTTTCGTATTTTTTCTATTCTGTCATACATTAGCTTACTCTAATAAACTTACAGTGCTGTTCTGTATTGTCATGGATTTTTTTTCAATTTAATAGACTTGCTCTTGACCGCTACATAGCTCTGGAGCAAAGATAGAATCTACGATGGAACGAGTTCGCCCAGAAGATGCCTATTCCGTCACATCTTTAAGATACTCGAGTTGTATGAGCTCGGAAACACAGTCGCAGGCAGGAAGTTTCATTCCTGGGCTGTGCGAATAATAAAAGATGATGAATAGCGCTTAGTACGCCTGAATGGAATATTAACCAAGTAAGGATGATATCCCGCAGTACGTATGGATGTCCGATGGTAAAAGGGGGCGGGCGGGATGAGCTGATGGAGCTCATGGGCACACTCACCGATATATTCTGAAGTAAGATAGGAGCTTATCGTCGCCGTATAAGTCTCCTGGCTCTGCGTTCAATCAAGAATACATTCGTTTCATTCATTCTATTACTAGATGTCGTGACTAGGCGATTAAAGCTCTGATTGGCACTGCAACGGTCATAGGCAAAGGTGTGTCGCTAACCACCAGGCTTCTGTCTATGCTTGTGGATAAAATATACTCAGAGATAGTATAACGCTCTGCATGTGCAATACAACGCGTTCAGGGTGCTGCTGAGGCTGCCTCGCTGCTGTAGCGCGTTAGGGATGTTTGCGGAGCAGCGGGTAGACAGTTTCCACACCACAATGCGCAAGCACTGCACATCTCTGGTGCGCGAAATACGTGTTGGTAACAGCAGACTCGGCTGCCCGTATCTTAATAATTGCGGCAGGGTTCATATACCTGTCGTGGTGAATGTTCACTGATCCCACGGCGCCGACTCAACCGGCGAGAGGGAAACCCGGGGCGGTTTTAGTGGGGTAGGCCCTCCAGTCTGGAGGGAGAGTCCCCACATAACCCCTGAGTCTCCCTGGGCTCAGGGGTATCCATAAAGATTTCCCCCCGTAAAAAAAAAAAAAAGGGTTCATATACCTACATCATTTTAATATTACTAAGTCATTGAAGGTTTTAATTTTAACACACACTCTGCATAGCGAGTGCCATGGACACACACATAGACAAACACAAATTACTCTCAAAGTCACGAGAGAATAAATGCAGGCCATATAAATATTTTCTCCCGGCCTGAGAATCGAACCTGGAATCTTTGCGTGGCAGACCAGCAAGGTAACCGTTCGGCCACGGAGTGTGTTAATTATAATATAATAATTTTGGAGCATACGTTGAAATTTTGATTTAAATTATTTAATGTGTGAGCAACAGCAGATTAAATTTAACTGCAAAAACGATGTTATTCTTATTTTATTCGTGTAATTGTAAATGTATAAAAATAGGGTAAGAAACTATGTATAAACTAATACCAGTGATCCAAAATGGTAGAAATAAAATAGTTTATTATATTATTATATTTTATTATGTACGTATATGTTGAAATTTTAATTTCCAATTATTCTTTAACTGTGGTCATTCAACGGTATCTCTTACAACTTGTTCCTCATTCGGTGAACCATCGGCAGCCAGTGGTTTTATTTCGATACTCAATCGACTGGTAATGGTGATTGGTTCCCATATGCCTAATGAGTTTATATTTTATCCTTTTACTTTGTTGCTACTGCAAATATAGTACTACATTGTTTAATAGCGCTCGCTCCTTGCTGTTACCAATCAACCAGACCCGCGGAAACACTTCCATTTATGATTATTTGAATTCGTTTCAAGTTCTTAGGATTTTGCGATTGGTATACATTGAATGAAATGAAACTATTTTTTTAGAATCTGTATTGTTTATATTTGTTAACTGACTTCAAAAAAAGGAGGAGGTTCTGAATTGGACTGTATGTTTTTTTTGTATGTATGTTACGCGATAACTCCGGTATTTGAGAACCGATTTTCATGATTCTTTTTTTTATTGGTAAGAGGGTACCTCCGTAGTGGTACCATTTAATTTTGAAGAAAATCATCCACCTCTAAGTGTGGTTGTTCACGCATGAAGATTCATTTTTATAAATAGCGCCTAAATTATTAATTATTTGAATTATTGATTTTGCTATTCTCCAATTCAAGGCGTTTTTCTCTCTCAATATACTTTGAGTAGTGAGAACCGATTTTTATTATCTCCAGTGGCTCCAGAACTAGGGGACGAATTCGGGTTTGCGCACTTTCCGGTAACCGATTTCAATAAAACTTGGTAATTAAATGTAAATTCCACGTACTTTTGAGGTCGGTTTTTTTAGTACTCCGTACTGAGATTATTTTATAAGCAGTCATCTGTGTATATAGACCTAAAGGGCCAGAAACGTTAGTATATTTGCAAAAAAAAGATACAAATATAGCTATTTGATTTACATCCGAAAAAAATAGTTTCATTTCCCAATAATAGTTATATACACTGAATAATTAGCATTCAGTAACCTATTCATTGTAAATTGTTCAAATATGAAGTTTTTTGACAGCGTATGTATAGTAATTCATTAAATCATGTTAGGGCTAATAAAAATACTGCCTATTTTGTAAATCCATTTTATATCTCGTATCTTTAGGATTTTTTTTATGACACCAAGTGACAGGACGAATAAATCGTGCGCCTGGTGTTAAGCGACATACCCGTCCATAGCAGTTGCAGTGCCACTCAGAGCTTTAAATCGCAAAGATCTAAGGGAAACTGGCACTGTGCCTGTCACCCTGAGACATAAGTTGATAAGTCCCATGTGCCTGTGATTTCACTGTACTTCCCTGGACGAACTTTTTCAGAAGGAGCTCTACTGCTACTTAAATTTCTTCTACTAAATTAAGCTTTTGTTTAATAAGAATGCCTCATAAATGTAGAGCGATGGTAGAGATGAGATCTTCAGTCCATTAAGTAAGGTATACGCCACTCTTCGCGGACTGATGCCAAATATTGGCCCTGACATATTTCTTTCGGACTTGCAACAATAGCATATGCATTGCCGCATCATTTCCCCAGAGTAACAGCCCGTATCGCAAACTAGAGGCAAGATACGTGTGGTATGTACAAAGGGCCGTTCTTTGTGGTTTTATTAACAACACATTCGCTAAGTGCAATAAGTATTTAATCATGACATTTTTACTACTACGATATTATTATTTTTTTAGTAATACATTTACAATTAGTTACAATTAGTTTGCTATTGTTATTAAATGATTATTGAAATAATATAGCACAGCAAGGTAAGGGTGCTGGTGAAATTACAGGCACTTGAGACTAATCAACTTATGTCCCAGTGCGACAGGTGCAGTGGAAAATGTATTCATATATATTCATGCCAGAAAAAAAGGATTTCTATTAATAGAATAGAATAGAAAGCAGCAATTTTTTGAAATATTTGCTAATTCTCAAACATATTTATTAAAAGTAATAAAATATTAATTAAATTTTTATTGAATTGATGTTCAATTTTTTTTTTGTGAAATTATTTAATTAGTTTGTTACAATTATTAATACAAAGACTGAACACTCAGAAAAAATTCCTTGGATCTGGTCGGATTCGAACCGACGTCTTCTTGCATACCGTGACAGACGCTTTACCAACTAAGCCACGGAACGAACCAACGGACCTCACGAATTTTTCTAAGTGCTTGCGTCGTGTCTTTATATTTGGTTTTTCAACGACTTTTTAGTCGTAGCGACATCTATGATAAATCTATGAAAGATTTATCACCCAGTTAGTACCTTTACAGCTACCAGTCCTGGCGAGAGATGTCGATTTTCAAAGATCGAACAAGCACAAAGAAAAAATCACAGCACAGCACAGCACATCTAATGATAAGATATTTATTTAATCTATAAAAGATGGTTTAGTACTTATTTAAACTATAGTAGGCTCAATTTGAAGTATGTTTACTAAGCATATATTTTACTTAATTACCTATCTCTCATTGTTTCATTTCCTGTGTTTAAGATGTGCGTGTTGTTGGTTAAGCTGTATGTGTAAATATTTTTTCTTTTTTTCCCTGAATTGGCACGTGTACCTGTGATCTCTCAATGTGTAAAATAATACGCTGTTTACATTTCAATAATAATGTTTTACTAGAAAGTAAGCAAGCAGAAGCTTACTAAAACCTTAATAACTTACTTTTTGTGCTACTTGCAAAGATTTGTAATTAGCACTTTCAATTTTAATTCTTCCAAAAATCAATAAAGAAATAAATTATATAGTATGTGAGTGACTTCCAACTTAAGTAATCAAGAGTAATGTCTAAAACTTCCCCTAACCAACTTGAATCATACTTAGTCTATGTATATGTATATTTATTCACTGTTAAGTTCTTAATTGTGGCAGATAGAATTGTTTAAGTTTTGTGTTATCTAAATTTGCTACGAAGTTATTTAGGTAATTGTTAGTTAGGTTAGGTTAGTTAGGTTATTTAACAGTATCACTTAATTATTTAAAGTTTGTTATAAGAGCGATGTTAGCTCAGTGGGAAACGTACCTTCTCAAATATGAGATTGACTGTTGTGATGTACTCTTATTAGTTCTAACATAAACGCATGAAAAAACACTTTATTTCGCTGTAAAAACTTCACTTTTGTGGTCAGGACAACGAAAAGTTGAAATTGGCATACCATTAAGGAAACATGATGCACAAATGTTTGGGTTTCTCTTCGTTTAAAGGCGAATAATGACCACTATATTTCAAACCTAGAAATTTTCGATATTGTATTTTTTTTTTTTTTTCACAAAATCCGATGTTTTGTTCTTTTTTTCGAATTTAGGTTTTCTTTTCTTTTTTCACAAAATTCGGGGAGCATAATATTAGTAAATAAATATGGCTGTTTACAAAAATAACAAAAAAATACAGTTGGCATAGTGTTCATTGGAGGTATCGACGTGTTGCTTTATTAAACTAAAAGGGTACAACATTATGTTGGTAGTGATAGTAGGTAGCTATTGTATACGTACTAGTGGCAGTTAAGTAGCTGGTATGGCAGCCTGTCGGCGTCAAGACGCCTGGAGGACGCCTCCGGTCGTTGCCAGGCAACACTGCAACCAATCGATATCGTCCGCTCATTCATGAGCACAGACCCTCATTGAGGTGACCACACATTCGAGGAAATGGGATAAAAAGAATGGAATTAGCGTTTTAAATAATTTATATTAGCGACGGCTTAAATAACTTTCATTCAATAATAAACGTCTGCAATAATAAATGACCACCGTACAAATAACCAGGAGACCAACAAATGTCAAAGAAATAGCAACTTTCTTTATTCAGTAAACATTCACCATTTGTTTTGTAATATTTTAGTAAGTATTAAGATTAAATTAGGTCTCTGTATTGAGTTAGGTTGTGACGATTTCCGGGCAGCGTCGTGGTGAATGTTCACCGATCCCACGACGCCGACTCAACCGGCGAGAGGGAAACTCGGGGGGGTTTTAGTAGGGTAGGCCCTCCAGTCTGGAAGGAGAGTTCCCACAGACTCAGGAGGGAGAGACTCAGGAGTCTCCCTGGGCTTTTCCCCTTTTAAGATCTTCCCCGCCAAAAAAAAAAGATTGTGACGATGTGACATCCCTACATCGTCATCTCACCTTTTTGTCGCCTTTTCTCCGGTTCCAGGGCAGTTGTTTTTAAATTTTGAATCGTTCTTTAATTCCTTTGCCTCACCATTCTGTTTTTGCATCGCCACACCCTGCTCGATCGCGGCAGCGAACAGTACTGCTCTAATTTCATTTGCGTCTAATTTTGATTCTTTTATCAGTTTTAATACCAATCTGTAATAACTACTACTAATCATGTGCTAATTTTAATACCAATCTGTAATACCGCATAACTCGACCCTATTGAGTTTGGGACTGTTTATGTTAATCCGTAGTAAGGGACTGTTTTACACTGTTGTACTTGTTTTTATATACCTTTTCATGTCTTGTTACAGCCTTTTCTCTGCCTTCAACTTTAAAATAAATTTTTGTGGACCTGAAGTTTCCTATTTTATTGCCGTGATCCTGGCGGTCTACTCTCATTCTCCGTCTGACGTCCGTCCGAAAAAATAAATGTCGAATAAGTAATATTCGACCAAATTAAAAGACAACGTCAAGTATGAAGCTTCACTCGCATCATGCGTCTTTTAATTTGGTCGAGTATTACTTATTTGACAGTTATTTATTCGGACGGATGTCGGACGGAGAATGAGAGTGGACCCCCTGGTCACGGCGCATAGTGGTTTACAACCTTTTCAAGTAGATGTCAAAATGTCTCGAAATTGGTAGTCACCCTATCTCGAAAGGCACGTCTATTGCGAGAAATATGGCCGCTAATTGGGCCGACATCGCAAAATTTTAGTAGTCGATTTTTTGTATTTGACTATAAATAGTGCCGTTTTTAACCGACCTAATAAAAGGAGGAGGTTCTCAATTCAACTGTATTTTTTTGTGTGTATGTTACTCCGACATTTACGGAAGTACGGAAAAATATTTTCTCGCTGTTGAGTCGCGTGAGGCAAGGTATCGACAGTATTCTAAGTGCAATAGCGGGAAGATTTGACTGTCCAATCGCTAAATGATGTGTGCCAAGTAGCCGATATTCGCCCAAGCCCGAGTTGCCAACGTTAATTATTAAAAATCATGGAAGACAGAGTTCCTATTCCCCACATGTAAAAATACTCAAACCTCAAACGAGTTGTTTTGAAATTGTTCCTATTTTTCACATAGGTACAACTTCATTCCCCACAAAATCCCCCATTAAGTTTACAATTCCCCAGGCATTTTATTAAGTAGCCTAAAATCGCCAAATCGCTGATCGCTTTTTTTGTCGTCGCAGAACCCCTCGAAATAGCCTAAATGGCGAAGCATCGCTTAATCTGGTATCACTGACGATGACTTCCATATTATGCGTTTCAGTTATCGTCGAAGAGGCCATGGTAACGAACATAGTGAAAGCGAAGCTAACTTTAGAAGGTTTTTTTTTTAACAAAAACTTGTAATTTATTATTTTACAAGTTTTTATTTCAATTGCGACAATCGAACGTGTTTCAACGCATCCTTTTAATCGGGTCATATTGATTACAATGCAATACATATAATGTGGTTAATAAGAAAAGCATATTTTTCTGAAGCATCTGAAGCAGGCGAATAAATTCGTAGTCGTGGTGTAATAAGGCAATCTCTGTAAATTGACAACATTTCAAGAGAGTCTTTCTACACCACCAAGATTCTACACCAAAATAACCGGTAATTTATTTATTATGTGAAATTTTTTAACTGCAATAATATATATTATTACAGTATAATTTTTTTCTGTTATTTTTTTCACATAATGAATATAACATCCTGCTGCGTTACATTGCTATCGTCTACTAATACATTTATCTACTAATTAAATTTATATTGAATACCAGAATGTTTAATCACCATGATATTCAATTATTTTTTCGTGAAATTACTCCATTACTTTGTGATAATTATTACTACAAAGACCAAACAGTTAGAAAAAATCCTTCGATGCGATATTTAGCGCCTTATCGTCGTCCGCACTTAGGCGATTTAACTTTCCTCATTAAATAACTTTTTTATTTTTTATAATAATAAGTGACGGGGCGAACAAGTCGTGTGCCTGGTGATAAGCGGCGCGCCTGTCTCTAACAGTTGCAGGGCCACTCAGAGCTTTAAATCACAAAGATCTGAGGAGTACTGCCACTGCGCCCTGACACCCTGAGACATAAGTTGACAAGTCCTATGTGCCTGTAATTTCACCAACACCCTTCGAAATCGGAACGCAGCAATTTTCACATCATTGCTTGGCGGCAGAAATAGGTTAAGATGACACTACTCCTACTACTTCGTACTTCTCTGGACGAATTCTTTCACAAGGAGCTCTACTGCTACAATATTAATAATATAACTAAAACTATGTAATGGAATATGCCCAGATACTTATAATGTTTCATATAGTTCTTATTATGTATGACGTGATCACCATTTAAACTGATTAAAATTAAATTTAAAGAACACGATAGTCCATTGTATCATAAAACAATCCTGTACTTAATAAATTAATTCGAAGAGAACACATTACACAAACATCCGAGATGCAATTATGGTTCCTCAAATAAGCAATATACATGTATATATTGTACCCAAGCGAACGAATTGAAATTTCAAGGCATCTTGTTGAAAGATGCATGGTTGCCAGAAGTGCTATCGACACTGCCAAGGCAGAGTGCTATAAAATGCATTAAACATATATCTCGGACAAAATGGGGTGTGCTGTTGGAACGGACATCTCAGTCGTTCGGAAATAAAGAAAATATCTACATACTCTCTCCTTGCTGTTATTTAATTTTAAGTATCTGGCTCTTAACGAGTTCTTAGGTTTTCGCGATTGTTACACATAGGAAATGAAACCATTTTTATATACATTTATAAGTTTGTTTGAAAAAACAAATATACGCGATTTATATCCGGAAAAATACTTTCTTTTCCTATATCTGGCTCTTCTCAATTTAGTAATAGCTATGACTATGACTATTATCTATGACTATTATTTAAGATTTTATATACTATTCTATTTCATAGATTTGTCACAAATGGCGCTGCGGCAAAAAAGCCGATATAAACAAAGATCGGTAATCAACACATAGAAAAATTAAGTAAGATAAGTAAGGTCTGTTGGTTCGTTCAGCGGATTCATTGGCAGAACATCTGACACGGATTGCCCAAGGGTGCTGGTTCGAATCGAGCCGGATCAAATGAATTGTTTTTAGTGATTCGATTTTTGTTATAATAATAAACTAAAATAATCGAATATCATGGTAGTAAAGCATTGTAACATCCAATAGACTTAAAATTTGTAATAATACGAGTTATATGTTTCGGTGCAAACACACGCGCGCACGCACGCACGCACGCACGCACGCCCGCACGCACGCACGCACACACACGCACACACACACACACACACACACAAACACACACACACACAGTAGTATGGAGATCTGCTGGTGAAACTACGAAACTACAGACATATGTTTTTTTTCTGAGTGTTCTTCACTGTGATAATTATAACAAACTAGTGGAGTAATTTCATAAAAAATAATTGAATATCAATTCAATAAAAAATTCTAATCCAGTGTAATAAATACTCGCCAGTACTGGTAGCTGTAAAGGTACTAAATGGGTGATAAATCTTTCATAGATTTCTCATAGATGGCGCTACGACTGAAAAGTCGTTGAAAAACCACATTCAAAGACACGACGCAAGCACATAGAAAAATCGTGAGGTCCGCTGGTTCATTCCGTGGCTTAGTTGGTATAACGTCTGGTACGGTAAGCTAGAAGATGTCGGTTCGAATCCGGCCGGATCGAAGGAATTTTTTCTGAGTGTTCGATCTTTGTATTAATAATTATAACAAACTAGTCATTTCACAAAAAATAATTGAATATCAATTCAATAAAAAATTAAAATACAGACATATGGAAGTTATCAACTTTAAGTTTCAGGGTGACGGGTGCATTAGCAATGCTCATTAGATCTTTGCGAATTAATGCGAATTGCGAATTGTGAGTGGCACTGTAACTGTTGTGGATCGGCGTGTCGCTTACCACCAGGGGCACGACTTGTTCGTCACGTCACTTGACATCATAAAGAAAAACAGAACACACACATGCTAATGCACAAACACACATTTGCATATTAATTGATATAACTAAGAGTATGAAATTTTTCAGTAAACTTGTTTTTCCGATAACTACAATTTTATTTTCGATACTTTTCTATTATACTTAAGAAGTTTATTTCTGTACTACTACTTTTATTTTATACCTATTAAGTATTAGTTACAGAGGAGCCAGACCTCCAGGTGCAAGTTTTCATAGTTAAAACGACATCTCCGTATATAATTTTGTTTATATTTGAGACGAATTAAAAAGTTTTTATTTGTTCAGAGCTTCCGAGTTAGGACCCCACAGGCCAATTCATCTCTAACCGAACAACAGCACCAAAATACTTTGTTGCACCAATTTCGCCGCAGCATAGGTTTTCTAACCGTTTTCTATACGATCTGAATATTATTTTATAGTCTTGTTTTACAAGTTTGTTGTTAAACAAGTTTTGTTAATACAACTCATTTTGTCCTGCGAGTAAAGCCTTCTTCGGTTTTATTTTATTAGAACCACCTATCGAGCTACACCATAAAACATTATTGTCTATAGATATGATAATGTAGATTTATAAAAGTGTTCGCTTTCTTTTTAAGCCAGGAATACGGCTTACTCATAAGCTGATGAAAGATTTTTCTCATCCAATTAATTTACCCACCGCTTTCTTATTGAAAGTTCCAAAGACCTCAAAATTTTAACTCTCAAAGCGTCGCAGTCGTATTCGGCTGCAAACTGCAGCCGCTATTGCAGTGTCACTCGAGCCAATTGAGACGCAGGTCTAATGGCAGCATTAGCCTCGCGACACTCCGTGGAAACATCTCTACAGAAAATTACATTTCATTCCCGACACGAGCCGCCACTTTGCTTTCTTGAGTAGACATAGCTGGAAAAATTGTATTTGCAATTGCATACATTTTTTGCATTTATAAAAAGGCCGGCAACTCTGGACTGAGCACAGCTAGTTTATCAGAATGCAAATAGCTTATTTCCGCTGAGTCCCAAAAGTTATAGAACATTTATCCTTTTGGGTTATATATTAATTCATAGTCACGAACTGAAACACATGTCTCTTTCCCTGTTCAACCTCATAATCTAGCCTCCTTGTAAACTTTTAAAGCCTTGAAATGGCCTTGAATATTGTTGTTGGTTAATCTGCTTTATGATATTTCGTACATAAACATTTACTTACAAATAAATGGACGACGGGTCTAATACAAAAACCACGAAAAAAATGTCCCAAGTCAACCTATTTAAACGTAGTGACATGTAAAGGAATATGAAAAAGCTAAACGTTGAATTTAAATTGTAATGTCATCGCAGTACTGTCTAAGTTTGCTTGCTTCGCTGTCAGTCGAACAAACGAAGACTAAAGCGTGAATGACGCTCTGTATACGATTTTAACGCCCTATAAGTTCGGACACTTTTTAGCGCGGACCCGACGTCCATATAATTGTAAGTATTGACTTACAATTATATGGACGTCGGGTCGGTACATTGGTACATAAATAATAAATCAGCTACCTGCTTTTCGTAAGATTGGCTGACTGTGATGGAGAACGACTCAGTTCATTCGAATAGGGAAATGACTTAATTAGAGTTCAAATATTGCCTCATTATAGACAAATATTTCATGTCCGTGGCATAATAAAGTCACCTGTGATCTTCTTCTTCTTCCTGTCCTTCTCTTACGTCAGGTGGGGTCGGCACAACATGTGTTTTTTCCATTCTCCCCTAGCAGCTATTTCCATACTCACACCTTTCTAATCCATGTCATTTTTCATACAATCCATCCATATTTTCTTTGGCCTTCCTCTCCCGCTATATCCCTCATTCATACCTAACACTATTCTCGTCACATTACATTCTTTCCTCCGTATGACATGTCCGTACCACGCTTACCTATTACTCCTCATCTTGTCCTTCTCTGGCGCCACTTTCAAACTTTTCCTGATTACTCATTCCTTATCTTATCCTTTCTCGTCACTCCACACGTCATCAAAAAAGTTTTTAGCACACATAAAACAAATTATGTATTTGTGAAATTTTACAACGTTCCTATTTAAGCATAAAAAAAAAGTCATATCCTAGTGTGGAGCTGCACCCAAAGATGTAACATCGGGAGTCCCATCGGTGTATGGAGACACTCCTCCGTTGGTGCTACCACTAATTATAGTATAGAAGTCATCCGCGTGCGCCTCCGCAAACATGCTCAAAGCACTGCAACGCCACGGCAGCCCCTATAGAACCCTGAATGCATTGTTATACTCACAGAAGAATAAATACAGTAGAAGTGGTTAGCGTCTGACGCGTGCCAACTATAGGTCTCGAAAGACCTATCTGAGCTCAGTCCGCCATTTTCGCTTTGTATGGTATGGTTGTGTCATTCTGTCGTGCAAATTCTCTAAAATTCTAGTTGCCTTATTGTGCTGTTTTGGAGTGCAAAAATTATAGCCGCACCAAAAATATTACAAGTGGTGGCATTTAATGTTATCGGAAGGTCTTATTTTAATAAATTTTCAATTTTTTATTTATCGTATTATTTTTTGTTACGAGAAACGAACGTAAAGCTTATACCCCTCCAATATGGTCGTTTTTTTTTTGGAGAACTAAATTAATAACTCCAATTTGTCGTCGTTCAGCAATTAAGCGCTAGATGGCAGTACATTCATTGAAATTTCAATAGAATATCAAAACGTCGTAACTTGCAATAATAGGTATTGATGGTATTGAACTTTCAACGATTTGCCAACAGGGTAAAGTTTAAATTAAATTAAAAATCCAGGATTTGTTATTTCTTTTTAAATTTGGAACTACGATTAATCAATATCAAAATTTTGTAGTGTTTCAAATTAAGAATGTGTGAGTTGTGACGACATCGGTTCTCATAGTACACGAGGGTTATGGCATTCCATTGTTTTTTTCTTCCGTGGTTATACAGTACCAGCAGGTCACTGTATGCACTCACTGCAAAAGTGACTCAAAGGCTGCTGGTGTAGAATGATTTTGTACACCTTTTACTTTACACCGTTTGACATATTACAGCGGACAGCGAGCAACATCTACTAACTCTAAGTTCAGGTTGTCTTTTAAATCTTTAGTGATTCCTGTGGCCCAAGTATTTAAATTTAGCCACCCGACACAAAGGTCTTTGAGCGAAATTTCCGGAACATCAGAGTAGGTTTTAGCATTCGATTTAAAAATCATCAACTCACTTTTCTTGGCATTATCCTTCCTTCCTTATATAAGCTTCCTAAGAGCACCATCTGATGGGCTCAACAGCACCATGTCATCTGTATCAATATAACATCCGACATTGGTGCTTTAAATCTCTGTCTTGAAAAGTTATCATTTGGCAGATGTGGCCATGTTATATTTAGGGGAATATGTGAAGGTACATTACATGATTTAATTTAGCCCGGTCCTCCCCGTCAGCGGTATACCAGCGAGATGAAGGATTTCTCTGTTAGCAGACTCCATCAATATGCACAAAGCGTTTTGCTTCCGCGCTCATTGTGCGTATAGTTAGGAAGAAGAACATTTTGCCGTACTAAAACAATATAAACCGGATGTTTTAAGGTCAGTGTGAGCAGGTACCTTTTAGACGAGTCTGCATCTTCATTCCCATATTCACTTACCTACTATATCTTGAGATTGTGGGCAATCATAATTCCATTTAACAAGAAAAGGCTGTTCTTAGACGTGACTGGAAATTGGGCCCTTGGTTTAATAACGCCAAAAGTGATCAAATGTCAAAAGTGTTTTTATCGCTCGGAAGTCATAAACATAATAAAACTTCTGCCTTCATCTATCCCTCATCCTGTTTCCCTCAAGTGCATTTTGTCCTCTGACCCAAAAGTGCATCACATTCTCTGTAAATTGTAAATATTGTTGGTGTATTAACACCATATTTATATATAATATATGCTTCATTTTTAACAATTTGTGTTGTCTAATTTGTGCCGTGTCCTTTGTTCTAAGAATCAATTTGTGCAAAATTCTCCTCGATGCTCCCTCTGAGTCACCGAACAAATTTTCTGTTTACACTTCCATGATGTTTGTGAAACAAGTTTAAAACAGATACTGGCAGATTTCAGACAATCAGCATTCATTAAGAATATATACAGAGTGTTTTTTTTAATGGGACAGTATGGAGAATCCGAAACCATAGAAGATACAACGAAACAGAACCATGAACTAAAACAACAGTCTTTTTTGCGAAGTAAATTTTGGGATAGTAAATTTTTTGGTCCAGCGTGAGATGCCCATTTTTAGTGCTGATCGACTCAGTTTCATGAAGGGATCATTTCACTGTATGGGACGAAATAATCGGAACAGCAGAACGAACTATATCACCAGCAACTGTACTGCTACATGTGTTTTATATGGTGTATTATCGATGTACTGTTAGGTTTCCTGAGTGGTGAATATAAGAAAAGGATCGTGTACTGCCTTTTGTTCAGCCAATGATACATCGCACCCTTGAAGTAATAAGGCCATATCTGCAAAATTACAACTTTTCAGGAGTGAGTTTTAAAGATTCAGCGAACGATTCAACTAAATTTAGTTGATAACTTTATGATGCTTAAATAGTCGAGTTATAAAATTTCACATAATATACATAATTTGTTTTCATGTACGTCGTGCGGAAAGTTTCCTTTCTTGTACCCCCTTGAAGTGGCGTAGCGTCGATTTCTGCCGTCCGGGGCGTCTTAAATTTCCTGCCCCCTCTATTTTCGTGATTACAAAAGTAGTTCGGTCGATTGGGTCTTTATGTTGTGCCTTTCTCAATAAGTGGAATTATTTTTTTAATTTTAAGCAAATTAATTAATTTCGATTAGTTAGGGTTCGGCCGCGTTCGCCGCTGCTTCCATAGATGATTTACAATGTTCTTAGTAGCAGTCGAGCTTCTTGTGAAAGAGTTGTTCGTCCAGGGTAGACTGCCCACGTCGTGGTGCAACCGGCGAGAGGTAAACCCGAGGGGGTTTTAGTGGGGTAGGCCCCCAGTCTGAAGGGAGAGACCCCACATAACCTCTAAGTTTCCCTGGACTCAGGGGTATGTATAAAGATTGCCCCCCGTAAACAAAAGGTGGTATTGCCTTACCTATTACTGCCGCAAAACATGTCAGCATTGCTGCGTTCCGGTTTTGAAGGGTAAGAGTGCTGGTGAAATTACAGGCACATGAGACTTGTCAACTTATGTCTCAGGGTGGCAGGCGCAGTGGCAGTGCTCCTCAGAACGTTGTGATTTAAAGCTCTGAGTGGCACTGCAACTGTTATGGACAGGCGTGTAGCTTACCATCAGGCGCACGATTTGCTCGTCCCATCACTTGATATGATCTAATATATATTATATATCAAGTTCAAGTTATAATATACATTATATCAATAATTTTCTTTATTCTTATTCCTATTTAAATTTGTTCATTAACTTTGGCAACTTCGCTACAAAATTTGCCGGACATAATATTAGCGCCTTCGACACTGTAAATTCATGTTCAGTGATCTGAGTAGGTACTACTTCGGGTTAATGACCTCTAACGTTATGTTTAATATGGATACGACTCTGGGATTTTAACAAGGTTGCCAGACTCCTTTAAGTGAATTTAAAGTGAAGTGTATGTACAGTTTGTTTTTATAATATGTATATAATACTTATACTAGTAACAGTCAGTAAATAAAGTTGTCAGTCACGTATAGTTTCTCTCTTGTATGTATATATTTTTTCATTTCAATTAATTTCATATTAGGAAATGAAACTATTTTTCCGGATTTAAATCGCGTATATTTGTTTTTTCAAACAAACCGACGTTTTTGACGATTTAAATCCGGAAAAATAGTTTCATTTCCTATGTATAACAATCGCGAAAACCTAAGAACTTAATTTCATATTGTTTAGATACGTAAATCACTACGTACTGACCTAATGATATTTTTATTCTAAACGAATTTAATTACAATCGATATAATAAGCAGACCTTTAAGGCCAAGACTGCATGATGTATAATGTGCACGATAATTGTATATGTGTACTAAATATGTTTGTTCATATTTATTATTTTATACAGCATTCTGACCTGATAAGCTGAAAAGGGCTATCTCAATCGGAGTAAGTTTCGAGAAAATCGACTATTTGTAAATTGTATTTTCGCACATTCAAAAATAAATCTTTTTGAAGATGTTAAAACTTATTTATACGTATTTTTGACTGATCGATTTATTGACATACTGGCATTGTCCATAGATTGTACCATTATACCTATTTTGTGAGATACCGCTATTTTGTTTATAAAGAAAGGTTTCAAAAATTGAGATATAAAAATACTTCGTAGTGGTTTTTTAAATGTTTTAAGTTAGCGTTGTTTCTAATATACCATTAAACGCGAAATTATTATAGGATGATATACAAAAACTAAAATGGCGTATCTCAGAGATAACGCCTTTCGGCTTAGCAGGGCAGTATTGCTTTTGGTATTTTGTTATTCTTTTTTTAAGTGTAACAGCAACCTATTGTTTTTTTTTCTCTTACTGTTAGAAAATGGCGTTAAGTCTGCCATTTGTTCTTTATTGTATTGTGCAATAATGTTATCTTTCGTCGTAATTCCGAGTCTTTATGTTTTCTTTTTCTCTTACCCATGTTTTCATACGTAATACGATATTTTATAACTATCCTTAATAATAATAATCCCAGTACACAACACAGAAAATAATTTTAATTTAAAACAATGTTGTGACGCCCGCACAAAAGAAGAGAATGAAACGTCAAGTCGGGAGACCTGGGATGATAGCGGGGAGGGGTACACATAGATAGGATTTTATTTATTTTTAACTGACTTCAAAAAAAGGAGGCGGTTCGAATTCGATTGTATGTTTTTTTTTGTATGTTTGCCGTGTATTTAGAGATTATATTAAATTAATAAACAATAATAGTCTTAAGTAATTCATAAATCCCTGGAATTAATTTGGAGCAAATAACAAATCGTCGCCTTGCTTTCTCAAACAATGTATCTTAAAGCGCAAAGTTACTAAAATGCATAAAATGGATGGTATACATCCAAATTTTGCAATCTGATTTAACATTACATTTCCTTCATATTGGCTTTCTTTCACACACTGGCTATTACCTATTCTTAAAGTAACGCACCCAAATTAACATCCTTGATACGAAATTTAAAATGAATAGAAAGTTTTGCCATCTTCTAAATCATTCACTCTTCACTCATCACTCTTTATAAGATACGAGTTTGAGAAAGCAAGGCAACGAAATGGCCGGTCGGTTTTTCGTTGAAAATTCCGTACAAAACCATATTTTCCCAGTAGGTCTTGCGAAGTACAGAAGCAACACATTCCTGGAATAATTGGCACCCGACTAGATTTTTCAACAACTGCCGCAGTATGATCATAATTCCATAGGTATTGCACTTACATTTACAATAGCGAATTTGATGAGAACTTATAGTTATCGAAACTCTCATCATATACATCATTGCTTTTTGAAAATTGATTTCTCTTATGATGTCAGCTGGTTACCAACAACAAACTCTAGATTGGAACAAAGCGACTTTTATGAAGTATATATAGTACAATACATTGAAATCGGCAAAAACCAAAGACATATTGACCACCATAACGACCTTAAAAAGATTCCATAAAAATTAACCAATTCGGAAGTCTGTTTACGTAATCGGAACACCAGTATACAATATGATACCAAACGATAACAAGAATGTAGCATCACCATTTAACTTTAAGATTAAGTTGAGTGAGAGTGACTTTTAGAAAAACAATTTTATCACAATTACATTTGTATTGAATTGATATTAAATTATTTCACTAGTCTGTTATAATTACTAATACAAAGGTTACAAGACAATCCTTCGATACAATCGGATTCGAATCAACGTCTTCTAGCAAACTGTGCCAGACGCTATGCCAACTAAGACACGGAACGAACCAGCGGACCTCACGAATTTTTCTATGTGCTTGTTGTCGGATCTTTGTATTTCGTTTTCAAAGACTTTAGTCGTATCGCCATCTATGAGAAATCTATGAAAGTATTTCATCACCAAGTTAGGTAACTGTACAGCTACCAGCCCTGGCTAGAGATGTCGCTATGAACAATAATAATAATAATTGAATTTGTATTGAATTAATATTCAATTATTTTATGAAATTAATTAATTTAAGAAATCCTTGTGTCCTAAAATGAAATGTTGCGTTATTATTATGATTTGTTTTGTATGACGTGTAATATTTTAAATGTGACTTGTAATGCAATGTAAATGCAATGCAATGTTTTGACCCATTGAAAGGGTCAATCGTCGGCAAATAATATGGTAAAGTAAATAGTCTGGCAAATAGCCGGGCGCAGTGGCAGTGCCCCTCGGATCTTTGCGACTGAAAGCTCTGAGTGGTATTACAACTGTTATGGACAGGAGTGTAGCTTACTATCAGGCGCTCGACTTGTGCGTCCCGTCACTTGATATTATAAAAAAAGATAACAGAAACAAAATTACTTTAGTATAAACCATAAATGAAACCAATTACATTTATTTATAACGTTACCAAAATGGTCTCAGCACAGCTTCTTGTAATGTTGGAAAATGCCTTCTTACGCTAGTTTTCAGTAAAGCCGGAAAAAATCTTAATATAGCGTTGCCAACCTTGAAAAAATCTTATATCCCCTAAGCCTGAGAATGCTCCCGTTCCCTAACTGTCAATCTCGAACCCAACTACGCAGCTTATGGAAACTAATACTTAACCCGGAGTTTAAGAGTGGATACACTTTTAGCAGCGACTCGAACGAGCGTTCGTGAAACGCGCGATTACATCTACACTTGCTATTTATAGGCGATTTCATCGATGCAAACGCGCGACTGCATCGATACAAACACGCGATTGCATCCATGCAATCGTTTTTAGATCACAAGTGTAGCGATGCTATCGCGCGTTTGTATTTATGCAGTCGCGCGTGTATGTAAAGGTAGATAGTTAGCTACTGCATCGCGGTTGTATCGCTGCTAAAAGTCGCGTGTGTAACCGCTCTAACATCCATCCCTACCATCAATACAATGACATCAATTCAACCAAACCCAACAGCACTGACATAACACAAATCGTCCTCTTAGGTTCTCTCGATCGCTACACATTGGAAATGAAACTAGTTTTTTCCAGATCTATTTTTACTCGTGTCAAAGAATATACAGGGTGAAAAAAATCAATGGCACATGTAGGAACTAACTTAAATACTTGAGATTGTTAATTTCACTTAAAAGAAACGTTATTTTATTTTTCTTAATATGTAGTAACTGCATTTGCAAATTTTTTTTTTTAAAAGCTTATCCGAGTCGGGAAACAAACCAAATAAAAATGCAAAAAATAAACACTCGCTATTTCATTGTATTAATCTATAAGAATGCAATCTCTGCAACAACAATTGGGTCCAGTTAAAGATGTCCATGAAATCTAATATTATCGACTCTAACACGAATAGCAGTAGAGCTCTTTGTGAAAGAGTTCATAAAGGGAAGTAGTGCCACCTTGCCTATTTCTGTGGCCAAGTAATAATGTGTGCATTAAATTACAGGCATACGGGACTTGTCAACTTATGTGTCAGGGTGACGTCAGGTCAGTTATTTTCAGGTCTTTGCGATTTTCGAATTTATTGTATAAATATTGATTTATAATCATTAAAAGTTAAGTTGAACTTATTTATTTACATAAATATTTCATTTATTTTTTTATTTAATAGTACATAGGAGATCATTTCTCGTTAAATAAAAATACGCGATGTTTATTTCGTAAAATTATGACAGCGACATGTATATTCTCCTTGACGACACCAACAGTTGACACTAGACTATAATTCCGAAATCACAACATGACTCAGTTTGTTTTATTTATTTTTCCTCATGTAAATGCGTAAATAAAATTGAAAACAACGTAATTTTAATATATTTCATTATTACATACTTTTCATTTTTTAACAGTTAAAATTCTCTGATTGTAAATAACATTAAGTACTTAAACATTATACAACGACAAGACGATTCGGAACTTCAAAAAAGAAAGAGATGGCATTTATAGGTCTTTTTCTTTTTTAATTTCTTTCCTATTTTTAGTAAGGAATAGACAATATTGGGAAATCATTCGTTCTTTCAATCACTTTAGCAATAATACATTACTTGATTGAGTGGTTTGTCTACGGTTTGATTATTGTAATAAGCTTACTTTAAGCTAACATTGAAATAAGAGTGTTTTTGGAAAGGTTACGGTGGGCCCCCTGTTCAAAAAAGTTAATTACTGAAAACGATAATCACACTATGTTTAGTGCTCTCGTCGACCTGGAAATATACCTCCTAAGCCTAGTGCTCGTACATTTGCGAGCCTTTTTACGGCCGCAGCTGGCTACACCTATTTCCTTCAAAAATAAATTTAGGCCCGCCCGAATCATACATGTATATCTATGTAAGTAACACCTTGCAAAGGCTGACAAAGTTTCTGTTTGAACGTTAAAATAGTGTACCTAGTATGGACTTTTGACATTGATTCTCTTGGAATCAGTAGGAGAAATTAGTTCTGTAGATTCTAGCCGCAGCATAGCTCTGATCAATCCATCTCACGTCCCGGAAAAACATGGTGTCCTTAACGATTTTGGTACCGTAGCGTCCCAAAGACCATGCGGTGTCTCTAACTTTGCAACTGTGTTTTCATTCACCATTAAATAAAAATATTAAATGTAAAAAATTTAAAAAAAATACCAAAATTGTTAAGGACACATATATACGACACGTGACGGGCTAAGAGAATGTTTAATTCGAAAAACGAATTATATATCGTTTTTTGATTTGGATTAAACTTTCTGATATATATGGCCAGTAATTCTTGTGAACGTTTTTATCATTTTATCAACCTTTTTTAGCGTCCCTAAAAATATATTCATGAGATGAACTGTATGTACGTACCTACGTACCTATGTACGCACATTGGCAGGAGTATGAAGATGCTGATATTTATTAGTCCAATTAAAACACAAGTCACCATGGTGAAATAGATAATTTTACCGCCCTATATTCATTAATTCAAATGTACCCTAGTCCGAAATGTTATCTAGGTTTAAGAGTCGTCTACCCAGAGTAGAGGAAAATCTGCAATTTCCTATCTTGCACCGTTTTCGCGACGTTCACTCTAAAGTGCTGCGGGACACCGGAAATAGTTTCAGCTGTTAGGAATCGATCGAATGACATTTTCAGCGCTTAATTTTTGAATTTGCTACTTCAGACAAGTTCCTGGTTTTGGTTTATTATCACTATAATATTTGTATTTGGTAGGAATCCAAAACGAATTTAAAAGCAGAGAGTCACTCACCTGATGATGCTAGCCGGGCGCTGATGAACACGATGAGATGAGGTGCGGGCATCGTGTATATAACCAGAAATAGCGACGAAATAAGGACCATCCATCACTGGCAACTCAACAGGCAAATTGGTCTTATATCACTTTTAAATATCAGCTCTCGTTTGCGCTGAAGTCACAAATCAGAAAACTGAAATAGTACAGCGCCAACAACTGACCTGTATGTACGTCTCCGTACGTTCCTAAATTATTCTGTATTTATTATAATAAAGATAATATCTCTAACAACGGGAGGCTGTTCCATTCGGTGGTGTGGTAAAAACAGCAAAACGTGTAATTACAAAAGAAAACACTTTTCGTCGGTAATTAAATATTATATATGTAATTTTGCAATTTTCGTCCATTATAGCAAGACACCCGTCAATTGTTTCGAATTCGGGCTGGCCAATCCGAGCGCAGTTGTCACCATAATGATTCGGCAGAATAGTTTTCAAACAAATTATAAATCGTATCTGTGTGGCAGAACGTCTACAGTCGTTGTAAACGGGGATTCATAGGAGCCTTTTGGAGTGTCTTCTGGAGTGCCGCAGGGTTCACATTTGGGTCCATTGCTATTCAATATCTTTATAAATGACATAGATCAGTGCTTTAGGCACTCACAGTTCTTGCTGTTTGCTGACGATTTGAAATGTTTCCGAGTTGTGAATACCATTGACGATATTGCAAAATTACAAGAAGACATTAACCGCCTAGACTCCTGGTGCGACAATAACCAAATGATTTTAAATGTCTCTAAGTGTTGTGCAATCTACTTCACCAGAAACACTAAGCATGTCGTCAACCCTATATTCACGATTAAAGGTAACCCAATTTCTAATGTGAGTCAAATTAAGGATCTGGGCGTGCTGCTCGATAGCAAACTTCGCTTCCATATCCACATCGATAGCATCGTATCTAAGGGTTTTCAAACCCTCGGTTTTGTCTTGCGAAACTGTAGGGACTTTAAGTCGCCCAGCATTAAAATTATGTTGTACAGTTCTTTGGTGCGAAGCGGGTTGGAGTACTGCAGTGTTGTATGGAACCCTTTCTATGACGTGTGCAAAAAGAAACTTGAAAGAGTACAAAAAAGATTCGTGTGGCACTTGACCTATTCCTGCTTTCTTGCTAAGTCCTTAAAGAATTACGACGCCAGACTTGAGCACTTCATAATGGAAACATTATCGCTTCGCAAGAATACACTTGACAGTCTGTTCTTGTTTAAACTGGCTCGTGGAATTCTAGACACGCCTGAATTACTGAACGAACTCGGCTTTAACATACCGCGTAGGTTGCCAAGGTCCTCGCAGTGTTTCAAGTTATTCTGGACCCCTAGCTCTCATTCAAACTTGGGCCTCTTTTTACCTTTAGCCAGACTGGCACACCAGCATAACAATAATCTTGACAAGACAATTGACATCTTTGCTGAAAGTTTGCCTAAATTTAAACGTTCTGTGAAGTCCCTGACATCTTAAAAAATATATTGTATTCGATTATTTTTATGATTTATATTTTTATTACTTTATTATGGATTCCATTTTTTTTTATTAGCTTTATCAACGACATTTATATTTTATCAATTTAATTTGTTTGATTGATTAAAATTGCAGTAGTAAATGTTAAAATAACACTCTTATTATCTTGCATGTTGTCTTCACCTATAATTGCTATAGCATTAAGCTTTTGTTTTGTATTGTTAAATATTTGAATGTTGTAATGTATATAGTGTTGGTGAACTAAATAAATAAATAAATAAATAAATATTAATAATCCATTTTTTGTAAAAATAAGATTACGTAAATTACGTTACATTTGTATTTACATTATAGTACTATACACTCTCGGACACATAATTCGAGCCGCCTTGTATTTTATATACTAAATGCCATAGGAATAACAATAAATAAATCAATACATAAAATGACATTTATTTATCCACAAAACCATGGACCCATGACAAAACACACAAACCGTAATATAAAACATTACCATGTTACTTAGAAAAATATTAATAGGCATACAAACCTTTGTCCTATTTTATTCGCAAAAATATTTTGTATACATATTATGTTAGTACATACATATAAAAAAAATAAAAAAAAGGTACGTATGCCATAATGCGCAAAAAGTCAGCCTCACTGCTCTTTAGCCTACGTTCTAATTCCAACCCTATACTGGAAACCGTTGCCAGTACAGTGAACACTCCATATATGCAGTATCTGTTTTACGCCTATGTGATTTGTTCTGTAGTTTTAATTTTTCAAAGATTAATTTATTATAATAACACATAATATTTTTTGTTAACGCTGCTGCGTCGGAGTGCGGCGGCGGAACGTACTTTTGGGGTAAGGGTTGAGGAGTGAGGCAACCGCAGCCAGTACTCCGTAACCGTCCACCACGCTGTTCTTACTTATATTATTTTTTACACAATTTGTACTGCACTAAAAACTACGTCATTGCAAAGTATATACATGATGGAAGAGTTTTACTTGAAATCGTTGGAAACCCTCAGCTGTCCTGTTATTCAATAATAGCCCGGATATTTTTAAATAACATCCCAATAGTGCTGGAACTTTTTGTTGTCTGAGAAATAAAGATATTATTATTTTTCTTGTTCTTTTTTTCTCTGCCTATTGGCTGGTTTCAGGGCGCGTCCAAATTATTTATTAACTTTTTATTTATTTTAAGATTTTTCGAGGGTACGAACAGCGTAATACTGTAACATAATACAAATTGAAATAATATTGGTAAGCAAACAGTTCCCCGCCTATAGCAATTAAGTTAACTAAAAACGCATTGGTTTACAAAAACAATAAAAAAAAGACAAAACACAGATAAAAACTCCAAGATTTCACATTGCGACCACACATTTGATACCCAGGTCATACACCACTAACCCATTTAAATGTGTTAATGTAATAATAACCCCCGCAAAACCAACATGAAAAATACATAAAATTATCCATAAAAATCTATAATTTATATATTTATCTATAATAAAAAACATTACATTAGATTATATTATTAGATAGATAGACGCGTACGTTTTACTTCAATTATTACGATTGCTTGCAAAAATGGCGCACTCTTGTCACAACAGTGGCGCTGCAACTGCACTTCTTAGAGATATTTATTGTATGAAAAGTATTAGTTGCGCGGCACCGCCATAGACGCATCACTAGTCGCCCTTAACCACATGCATGGAGCGAAATCAAGTAAATGCAGAATCGTATGTATCTGTGTTGAGGGTGTATTGTAATAAGAACCTATTTCGTCTTCTTCTATTGGCACGCACTTTCTGACAACTAGGCATGTATCTAAAATTAGATGTATTTATTATTATTAACTGTTGCAATTTCAATCTGTTGCATTCAAAACGCGTGTGTCAGTATAGCAAAAATGCCAAAGCGCAGTCCATACTTAGAGGATGGAAAAAAATTAGTCTAAGGGTCGTATTCTAGAACTCTATTCAATGCTCAAGTTAGGATTTGAGTATGGTTTAAAGCACTCGAAATCATACTCAAGTCCCTGCCATTAGGGTCGTATTTCCAGTGCTTGTGTTTCCATTGCAATCCTGACTTGAGCATTGAGTAGAGTTCTAGAATACGACCCTAAGAGTCCATAATGCACGATGACAATTCGTTGGATAAGTATTGAGCAAACCACCGGTTTTTTCACACTCCGCCTTATGAAACTTGTGACGTACTTTTTATAAACAGGCTTATACTTTGTATATAAGCTTGTTTTGTTTAAAAATTTCGTCGGTATAAAAGGCACGTTATTAAATCATAAAATTAAGTATAAAGTAAAATAATTCTTTCGACAGCTCCAGAAAAATAATCCAATTCTCATTTAAAATGAATTTATGGACCATTTTCGTAAAATTTTCACGTACCTCGTTAGGTGTCTACTATTGACTAACTCAGTTGTACATAGAATAATAAAATTGTTAAGCATTCTTAATACGACGTATTGTAGTTTCTCACAAAACTTTTGCGTTACCATATAAAGCAAACCGACTGCTTCTTTAGCACCAACATTTCAGCCGAAAGACATTGCCACTGGCCGACCAGTCACCATGAATACAAATGACACCCGTAAGAAATTATGTTGTGGTGCAACCTACAATAAAATTGACAAGCCTTCTATCAAAATGTTATCAAAACACAACACGCACGCGTGGTCTTTAGCTTATCTGCAGTATTTCCACATCACCAGCGACCCCTTCTCGGAGGCGCCAATTATCGACGTAGGTATACGCCCCGGGGGCGATGTGCTCCCTGCATCAGGGGGCTTTTTTAGAGAACTAAAGCGCTTCGATAATTGCGTGCTTTAATTGTTTTGGGCAACCTGCTTGTTAGATAGAGCTGGTTCTATTGCTCTGTCTATAGTTTAGTTCATAAGTCTTTAAACTTGGACTTTTCCACCACGTTATCTTTAACAGAATCTTGATAAATTTGGTTTCAGTCTTGATGTGCCAGCGCGCATTGCATTGCTCGCAAAACAGAAAGCGATGGACGCAGGACTTGTCGAGTGGTGACCACGTACCAGAAGACGCAGCGTAGGCAGACCACCCACAAGGTGGATCGATGACATGGTAAAGGTTGCGGTAACCCGCTGTATGCTAGCAGCACAAGACCTGTCGTTGTGGTGATCTTTGGGGGACGCTTTAGTCCAGCAGTGGAGGTCCTGCTGAAAGAATTATTATGAGGTATCAGTCGGTTTTTCCATAGCCATCAACCACCGTTCCGGTTTTCGGAGTTTGAGAGGCACATGCGACTTGGCAATTTATGTTACTCAGATCTTTGCGATTTAAAGTTCTGAATGGCACTGCAACTGTTATGGACAGGCGTGTTACTTACCTACAGGCCCACAACTTGTTCATCCCGTTACTTGGTATTACAAAAAAGACTTGGTAATACAGATACAATCATGATATGGGGTTCGGAGTTCTTTCCAGCGGTCAAATTTTTATTCTTTTTATTCTCTCGTCTTGTTTTGGTAATTTACACACGTATGGGTTTGGTGCATTGAGTATATAACCAAGAAATAGAGACGAAACAAGGGCCATCTATTCCTGGTAACACATTAGCGATACAGCTCTTATAAATATCAACTCTCGTTTGCACTGACATATAGACAGGCCAACTACTGGCCTGTGTGTACGTCTCCGTATATTCCAAAAAATATTCTGTATTTATTGTAATAAAGCTAATATCTCTAACAATGCCTGTTCTACTCGGTGGTGTAGGAAAAACCGAAAACCATCTAATTACAAAAAAACGGAATCACATTTCATCGGTAATTAAATATTAAATATGTAATTTTGCAATTTTCGTCCATTATAGCAAAGCTCAAGTCGATTTGAAGTGACACAGTTGACGACACCCGTCAATTGTTTCGAACTCGGACTGGCCAATCGGAGCGCAGTTGTCACAGTAATGATATGGCAAATAGTTTTCAAACAAATTAAATGACATTTCGTCTCTATTTCTGGATATATACTCGATGGTTTGGTGTCTCTTAGGTTTTTTATGGTATCAAGTGACGAGACGAACAAGTCGTGTGTCTGGTGGTAAGCAAAACGTGTCACACGGGTCTTGCGTAATAATGATAGAAAGTAACGCTCGGTTCACATGAATTTATTGTGAAGGAAAAAAAGAAGAAGAAAGGAACAGGCTGTAACAAAAAACAATGGTATAAAACAGGTACAATAATATTTTATTTTTATTTTATTTTATTTTATTTCGGGCATCCAACAGCTTACAATATATTAACAATTTGAAAGATAAACAATCCCAAACAACTACGCCAATTACAGGATACCACAAACATTTTTCAAACTTACAAACTTCCGTTAATAATAAATTTTGACATGTTTTTATGTACTCTAAAACTTGTAAAAAAGTATATACACTTCCGGACACATAATTCGAGTCACCACGCATTTTCTGTATTAAGTGCCCTAAGCTTAAACAATGTTTGATTGATCAAAAACTATTATGCAATTTTGAAACTAGTATACTAAACGTCGTTTCCATAAGTCATAAGTTGGGAATTTGGATTTGCAAAACCGGAGGAAGACTTTTTCTTCGATAATAACACTATTTTTGTATTCTAGTCCTTTACGACAAAAAGGCGAGGTGGCTCTAATTATGTGTCCGGGAGTATATTATATGACTGAAAAATATACATTAGTAGTAGTATGACTTGTTCTTCATTAAAAATACTCCCTACTAATTAGACATAAATATAAGTGAACTTACCCCAAAAGTACTTGTATTCGTATATAATGCGATGCAAACGCGCGAAAATCTGAGGGGCATTGAAACACGTTGACAAGTCCCATGAGCCAGTACCTTCACAAACACCCTTAAAACCGGAATGCAGTAATGCTCACTTTGCTGTAGACATAAGTAAGGTAGTCTGTAATTTGTTGCAAAGTTTAGTTCGATTATAGCTCTGTTAGTCTGATTATAGCGCTATCTCTCTAGAAAAGAAGAACATTGTACACCGCAATCAAGCTAAGTAGACGTCACGCCATGTAGCTGCCATGGAATTCGATTGAAAACTGGAAAGATTCAATTATGATACAGCACAAGATCATTATTTCCAGTTTCATTAATTAGGATTTATATTACAATTTTGTTTGTAAGTGTGTATTTTGACGGCATCCTCCATTCAAATTCAACTGTCTATAAAATTATCACTCGGTATTGTTCGCACCGCATAGCGGCTTTATCTTTTTAGACACATAATAGGAAAATATACGGTGTCCTTATTTACTAACCTAAAGCTGAAAAATTGGATTTTCTCGTCGTGTTGTTGAGGAAATTTAAAGTTTCTAATTTCTTCTTTTCATAATAGAATAATACAAATTGATAATTTATAGTTCTTTTCCACCTTAACAATACATTTTACAACGTAATATTTTTTTTATAAATTCAAGTGACGGGACTAACAAGTCGTGCGTCTGATGGTAAGCTACGCGCCTGTTCAAAACAGCTACAGTGCCACTCAGAGCTTTTAATGACAAAGATCTCAGAGACCCTGAGACATGAGTTGACAAATCCCATGTGCTTGTAATTTCACCAGCACCCTTCCAAACCGGAACACAGTAATGTTGACACTATTGCCTGGCGGCAGAAATAGGTACACAATACAATAGGTTTAACAATTTAACAATTTTTTTTTAACAAAATTGTGAGGTGAAGACTGGTGCCTAAACTAGATTGGACCACCATAGATATAATATCTATGGCTGGACCTGTATTTATAGATCACCAGGTATCCAACACCGGATCTCAATGATACAATATTATGATGTTATTGTATCGATCACTTTGGAAAATATATATAGTAAAATTGAGGATATGCACTGATTACTAAAAGGTGGAAGAACACGATTCCTAAAAACTTTCACGATAGAAAAAACACTTACCTCGAAACTTTTATGTTTTCTCTGTTTTCTTATAAAAGTATTCAATATGTACTTTACGTAGTATACCAATGAGTTTTTTGATATGAACTGAACTAAATAGATATATACACGTATAGTATACGATATACATTTTTCAAATGGCTCTAATTTCGTTTATAAAAGAATAAATTCTGAAATAAAGCCAATGTCCCTTGCGCTGGACTCGCGCAATGGAATTGATTCTGTACGGGAAAAATTCGAGCTGAGGTAGCATCAACTTTGAAGGGTAAATTGGCATGACGATATACAAAATACACTAATTATTTATTGTTATAAGAAAAGGTAGTATAAGAATTTAATATTTAATAAACTGTAGGGTCGCGTTGAAATATTTCGCCCTAAACGTTTGGTTACCTATTAGACATTTCAATAAATAATGCATTCATAGTACATATTGTATTACGATCACGTATACTCGTAAATCCCTCGCATAAATCTGAAATGGTGAGTTCACAGAATCGCCGTGGTTTATCATCGGATCAAACGCACGCAACTGCGCTTGCGCATTGCATTTAATTTTTTTAACCTTTTTTTACCTACACGCATTGCTCTTATAGTCAGCGAGCAATTTATGGCTTTTATAATGTTTTTGAATGGTCAATGTGGCTTGTGGGAGAGATGTGTATGTCAATTCAATTGCGGAATATAGTAAACGCTTTTAGTGTATAACTCTTAATCATTAGAAAGATCTAGATCAAGAGATTAATATTGTCGTAATACCGCATAGTTACCTGAGATCATAGTCCAACACAAAAACAAGCAAAGCGGGCAGGCTGACCCTAAGTAACTTAAGGAATTGATATTTTAGAAGAATGTGATGAAATGCCCGACAACTTCATTGGTCAAATGGTTTGCTCTATGGACGCTGGATGAGAATGTCCCGAATTCGATTCCCGGTAGGAAAATTTTGGGAAGTGATTTCAAAAAAGGTTCAGGTGTGAGTGCGTAGAGAGAATTCCCTACTTTGAGGCCAGCTAATAGGTCTGGTTTAATAGCAGTAGAGCTCCTTGTGAAAGAGTTCGTCCAGGGAATTACTGCCACTTTACTTATTTCAGCCGCCAAACAGTAATGTGAGCGTTACTGTGTTCCGGTTTGAAAGGGTGCTAGTGGAATTACAGGCACATGGGACTTGTAATTTTTTCAATTTTACCTTTATTGAAATCAATTTGATATGTCCCGCCGCCTGCCCAGTTGCCAGACATTAGAATCGAGTACCTGTGTAATTATTTTTTTATTATAAATAACAATAAATAATCGCATTTGTTTTCACCACGTTTAAACATAGTGCAAATAAACAATACAAATACTATCTAGTAATGTTTAAGGTGTACCATCACGCGCAGTACAAGGGATGCGCCTACTCAATTATTCATGTGTTTGCACCTACCCGACGCGCAAGTGATGACAGCCCTGAGATAGCTCGCATAGAATAGAGTACGAAATTAATATCAGAAGAGACATAAAGAACAGACTTAAAGGTTGAATTGAGGCTATCAGCGCAAAAATGATCTAACCCTATGAAATACAAGTAGAAGATGAATTGAAATGAATAAGAGAGTAATCATATATGTAGCATCCAAATATAATATTTATGAAAAAAAAATGGGCTGCACCACTTTACGCTTCAATTCTCGTTTAGTCCAAGTCAAGCCAGTTGGCTTGGACGGCAGTGAAAATATTTAGTAATGTCTAGTAGATATGATTACTTCATTTGTTTCTTATCCACGCTGATTTTGTAGCTATTATTATAAAATAAATAAATAGCGCGCATACTCGTAGCCCAGCACTAAACCTGGGTCGCGGGTACCATGGTCACTGTAGATCAATGTACTTAATGTTTCAAAATTATTTATTGAAAATTATATCTCACGTCACATGCAAAGCGTTTTTTGGCGCTTAAAAAGTGACGGTTTGTATAACACGCGGCTAAGAGTATGTAGCATAATTTGTAAACCGTTTCTGATCTGATTGAATCAGATAACGAGGATTTAAATGAATAATTGAATATATTTATCATAATTTTTCCATAAAGTTACAAAGTGACAATTAATTTCCTTCCAGGAAATGTTTTCGATGAGTAATCATCCAGTTTGTTAGGCAAATAAAGTGGAAATAGTTACCAGTCTACCATTCTTATATCTATGGCACAAAAACAGAAAAAACTGAGTTGGTTGAATGCGTTTTTGCAATAAAAAGGCTATGTACAAATCGAATCGTTCTCGTATTTTTAATTAGGCAAAAAGAAGAGTAATGGTTTCTTCTATCTAGACGGAGTGTGCTTTTTGTCTTTACTACTCTTTGCACGTTCTTACTGATTCTCAATATTGTTTTTTTCTGCATTTCATTGTTTTTGTTGAAGGTTTTACCAGTTCAACACCTCCAATGAACACTACACCAACTTCATTTTTGATCATTTTCTGTTTTTAATGTAAACAGCCTTAAGTATTTCTTTGCTATAATATTAGCAAAGAAATAAACTCGACATTACTAGATACAAAAAAAAACCCTGCAACAATACAGATTGTTATAGTACATTGAGACAAATGAAGAAACATCTCGCGAAGGAAAGAATCCAGACGTCAACTCACCGTGCGGTCCGATGACACGGGTTTCATATCTTGTACAGGGTTCTGTGGCCCAAAATTACAGCATCTGGCTATTCCTTGTTTTTAATATAAAAGAACACATTATGGGACCATGCCCCCAATGAGATAAATCACAGTAGATGCTATAAAATCTGGAACCTCTCGACGCGCAGAACAGAAAAGAGAAGCCTCCGCGGAATTCCTTCTAAGAGATGTTCCCAACGAACATCGCCACTGACAATCTACCAATTTATCCTGATGAAGCTACCAAGTCTTATCACTTAAGCCGGCTAGAATACAGGGCGATTTCAGGTTTATGTACATATACTCTGTAGATGTACAAAAGACAACAATTTAAATGGCATAGTGTTCATTGGAGGTATCGAGGTATTTAAAAATGAACTTCAAAGTGTGCATTTGGACATTTTCAAACAGACTATCTTAATAAGGATTGTCAAGTGATTGAGCTAAGTGCACGTAGCTTGAAGGAAAAAGAACAGTACAAATTTTTAATGTTCATTTTTTTATGGGCAATTTTATCAGCTTTAAGCTACATCTATGTATAAAAGTATGATTTAAGGTGTTTGTTGTTTTAATAAACATAGATAAATTCGTCACTCATTTTGTTCATTAATGCAGGTAACAAATACTTATTTGTTGCAAAAACAACTTGCGAAGTTAATATTAGGGGTTAAAGTATGAAATTGCCGTTTTATTGCAATAGGTTCTTTGAATTTTCATAGAATCTTCATGGTTTGAGGTTTTCGAATGAAACTTTTATCAAATGGTTTCTGTGATTTTTTTTTTTTAATTTGAAACATTTGAATATCGACTTTCAATTGTTTTTGTTATTCAATTTAGACAAGAAAGATGGATACTGCGAAAATTCGAGTGATTTTTGAATACGAGTTCCGACGCGGAACTAACGCGGCAGAAACAGCCCGCAATATCAATGCTGCGTTTGGAGAGGGGTCTACTAATGAACGCACCGTGCGATTTTGGTTTAAACGCTTTCGTGATGGAAATTTCGACTTAAAGAACGAGCCACGAGGAAGACCGCCCACACAGGTGAATAACGATGAATTAAGAGAGATAGTGGAAGCCGATCCTAGTCAAACTACCCAGGAATTAGCGGCATGGTTTAACGTTACCTTACCCACAATATTGACTCACTTGCGTCAAATCAATAAAATAAAAAAATACGAAAAATGGGTGCCTCATGATTTGACTGATCTGCAGAAAGAAACGCGTGTTGAAACTTGTGTTGCCTTGTTGAACCGGTACAGAAATGAAGGAATATTGGATCGAATTGTAACATGTGATGAAAAGTGGATTCTTTATGATAACCGGAAAAGAAAAATGCAATGGCTGACCCCAGGTCAAATGCCACAACAGTGTCCTAAAGCAAAACTTACCAATAAAAAGGTAATGGTAACTGTTTGGTGGTCTCAGCATGGTGTTATTCACTATAGTTTTCTCCGATCTGGTCAAGCAATAACGGCAGATGTCTATTGTGCCGAACTCCGAACCATGTTGACAAAACTAGCAGTAAAACAGCCCCGACTCATGAATCGATCTTCACCATTATTGCTCCACGACAACGCGAGACCTCACACAGCACGAGAAACCATTTTGACCCTTCAGGAACTGCAGTTAGAAACCATTCGTCATCCTCCGTATTCACCAGACCTTGCTCCAACGGACTACCATTTTTTTCGTGATTTGGACAATTATCTACGTGACAAGAAGTTTTCTTCCCAGGAGGCAGTACAAAATGCTTTCACACAGTTTGTGCAGTCTAGATCGTCGGAGTTCTATCGCAAAGGCATTAATAACCTTCCCATTAGATTGCAGCAATGTATAGATAATAATGGCAACTATTTTGATTAAATAAATTTGTTAAAAATTTAAAAAATAAACAATTTAGATTTTCAGTACAAGTCGACAATTTCATACTTTAACCCCTATATAATTGAAAGTTTAAAGTCAGATATCAATGTCACTATTGTTATTGACGATCATTGGACTTGATGTATCCTCGGAGTTGAAATTTTACCTGGAATTCGTACTTTATGCCCTGACTTGACCTCCAATCTGATATGACCCACCGAAGACGAGGTTATTGCCTATAAACGAATTAATGGACTGAAGACACAAGAAGAAGGCGACAGTACTCCCTGAACGAATGCCTTGTGAACATGGAGTTGTACGGCTATTACTCCTTTCATCATGATGGCAGATATGTCCAGGCAGAGTTCAGCATGATGTCAACTAACATCGAGTCTATATTTAGGAATAGAGATGAAATGTCATTGAATTTGTTTGAAAACTATTCTGCCAAATCATTACGGTGACAACTGCGCTCCGATTAGCCAGCCCTAATTCGAAACAATTGACGGGTGTCGTCAATTGTTTCATTTCAAATCAACCAATTTAACTTGAGCTATAATGGGTGAAAATTGAATCGATTATATATTTGCTATTTAATATTTAGATTCCGTTTGTTTTATAATTAGATGTTTTGCTGTTTTTCCCACACTACCAAATGGAACAGCCCCCCATTGTAAGAGATATTATCTTTGTTATAATAAATACAGAACATTTTTGAAATATACGGAGACGTACACACAGGTCGATTGTTGGCGCTTTACCATTTCAGCTTTCTAATTTGTGATTTAAGCGCAAACGAGAGTTGATATTTAAAAGCGATATAAGGACCATTTGCCAGGGATGAACGGCCCTTATTTCGTCTCTATTTCTGGTTATATACTCGATGGCTACCAAAATATGTAGCGGACTGTATCAATGGATTAAAAGGTGGGTGCTTACAACGAGTGAGCAAAACCAAAGCAAACGTACTTACAGTTTATTAATTTTTATTATAAAACACGTCCCTATGAGCTATCAAAGCAAAACAGCAAAACAAAGTCAAGAAAAGGCGCCAAAAACAGTCACGTTTAAATTTAGATTTTAAATATAAAACTAATACTTAAAGAGACTATAAAATATATACAAAAGAGATATGTAGGGACTGGTGCGATATGCTACATAATGACGTGATCAGCGTGCTAAGTTCTGTGTCGTAATAATAGTGTATGTCATCGGTACGATAAGAAGAAGACGTTGCTGTCTTCACGTTATTCTAGTGTTTTGTCATTGCGTGCGTGCATATCTTCGATCTTTCCTGTTCCAAATTGACAATAGACTAAAGTAAACCTATTTCCATCTAGTCTCGCGTAAATTTTTTCATTCTAGTGTCTGTTTTTCGCATCACTGGTTCCAATTGGAGCAATAACGTTTGTACGCTATTGACACAGATTGGCATTCTCCTGAGCTACCCATCGTAACTGATATTGGGCAAGTTTTTGAGAACTACGTATTTTCGATTCAACAGTTTGTAGTTTAGTCAAACTCATTCTTTGAATGAGTTATATTTTATACATATGCACGTACCATTCCTTTCCAGTACGTCTGGCGCACATTAGGCAACCATCGGCTGGTACGTTAACCCGTTTGACAAATTCATTCTCCACGATAGCAACCATGTCATTGATACGATAAGAAGGAGTTATATTCGTACTAAAAATATACTAAAACCACGATTAATGGAGAATGTCTGCTTTGGAAAGTTGTGTAAGACCGTGCGTCTTATTCGAAAGATCATATACAGCAGATAAAGAGAAAGATGAGATTTTCTGCTTAGACCTTGGGCCCACGGAGACTCCAATGATACTCTTCTGGCTGCTTGCTTATATTACATTTGACGGGAAAACGTTATAACGATATCTTCAATTAACACTACGCCAATGTAATTTTTTGGTCGATCATTTTCTGTTATTTTTGTAAACAGCCATATTTATATACTAATCTTATGCTCCCAGAATTTTGTTAAAAAAATTTAGAAATAAAAAATATAATGCGACAAAATAACGAAACAAAATAAAAACAAAACAGTATCCGTAGAAGACGAACTCACAGTGGACTGGCTGCGACCTGGAGCTATGTGTATTTTCTACACTAAAGACTCGTATGGGTGTATTGATAGTACAGTGCGTACCCTTGGTATAATACTGTCACATGTGATCATACGTGAAAAGTGATGTTATCACATGAAAGTCGTAAAAATAATATGAACTTACGAGTATAATATTATGTGAAACTTTATAACTCTCCTATTCAAGCATAAAACTCAATATAGGTCCTTCCGCGTACACATTAAGTAGCAAGTAGAGTTCCTTGTGAAAGATTTCGTCCAGGGAAGTACTACCATCTTACCTATTTCTGCCGCCAAGCAGTAATGTCAGCATTGCTGAGTGCAAGTTTAGAAGGGTAAGAGTGCCGGTGAAATTACATGCACATGGGACTTGTCAACTTATGTCTCAGGGTTACGGGCACAGTGGTAGAGTCCCTTAGATCTTTGCGATTTAAAGCTCTGATTGGCCCTGCAACTGTTATGGACAGGCTTGTAGGTTATCATCAGGCGCACGAATTGTTCGTCCCGTCACTTGATATTAGAAAAAAACTGTTATCGACTAATTTCTTCGAATAATCTTTAAACCTTTCTGCTGAAAGGTTGTAATTTTGCAGATGTGCCCATTATTACATCAAAGGTGCGAGATGTAACGTAACAAACGTTGTTAAACTTAATATTAATGACTTTAATATGGTTCTCGAGAATCGAGGTCGACTAGAACCACTTTAAATATTATTCGTCGGTAGTACTGTACAATGATGTACCCATATACGTTCCACTTCTGGACACGGTTCCCCCTAACCTTGGTATACTACTGATTAGCTAGGTATACTTCAGACATCTTCAAAAAGTTTTTTGAAGCATCCTCTACTTCATCACATTTACGTCATCATCAATCCATTTATAAGTCCCACTGCTGGGCACGGATCTCCTTTCCGGCGAGTGTTTAGGCCATAGTTCTTTTATATTACCAAGTGACACAGTACATCATTAGGGCGCGTTCCCACTATGTCGTCACGTTTTATTATCGTTGGCCGACTGTCGTGTCTAGCCTGTTCCCATATCACGACTATCTGCCGTAGACAATTTTTTATCGTTGAACGACTGTCGTGATTAGCTGTTCCCACTAGATCGTGACGACAATAGGAGCTGCGACAATCTGTCTTCCCGTTTTTATCGTGACGTTTTTTTATCGTCCGATGACTGTCGTTCTAGCTGTTCCTACTGTGACGACAGTTTGTCGTTGTAAAGATAAAAAATCGTGAACGACAGTTAATCGTGTCGTGCTATATGTGAACAAGTTCATTTCGATCAGTTCAGTTCATTCGATTCCCGGGCCGGGAGAAATAGTTGTATGGCCTACAATTATTTCTCTCGAGAGTTTGGGTGTAATTTGTGGTTGTCTATGTGTGTGTCCATGGCACCCGCGACACAGGGTTTCCCTAGTGCGGGGCTATGTTGAGTGTGTGCGTTATTTATTTATTTATTTAAATATACAAACCACGACACTGTAAACTGCACGACAATCTGTCGTCACGACATAGTGGGAACGCGCCCTTACTCATATACATTCCACTTCTGGATACGGCTCAAAACGCTGTTATATTACAGGTTAGGTATTTCAGACATCTTTAAAAAGTTACCAAGTGACGGGACGAATGACTCGAGCGCCTGTTGGTAAGCGACACGCCTACCAGTAACAGTTGCAATGCCATACAGAGCTTTAAATCGCAAAGATCTTAGGGACACTGCCTTAGCGCCCGTCACCCTGAGACACATTGACAAGTCCCATGTGCCTGTAATTTCACCAAATTTTACTGCGTTCAGGATTAAAAGGGTTAAGGGTGACCCTTTTAATCCTGAACGCAGTAAAGCTCACATTACTGCTTGGCGACAGAAATAGGTAAGGTGGCAGTACTTCCCTGGAGGAACTTTTTCATAAGGAGCTCTTACTGCTACTTAAAATATTCGTCCATCCATCAATTTCACGTGATTCTATACAATTCAATGATGCACCAATCCTTCCAGGATCTTCTGTGTTCTGTTGTTACTACAAGCATGTTGAATCGTCTTCTTCAGAGGAGACCCATGCTTAGTAGTGGGCTAATATGGGTTGCCATAGTAGAGTTAAACTATCACTGGACAGAGTCATGTTTATTGTATCATGTTGACGCTAACAACTTGAACGCACAATTCGCACCCTCGCATCTCTGCAAGAAAATAGCGACGGTCTTGCCTCTGCGGCAATAATTAAATAGGGTATATTGAGCTTTATAAAGGTGTTACTAAGGTGGAGTTTGGTGTGAGGGTGGGATAAGGGATGCTGCGGCCCGTGTATGTATTATGAAGCGGGCGCGGGGAGGCGTTGCCGGTCGCTCGATATCTTCAGTCGCGAAATTGCCGCCGCCGTGGACGCGTCGTTGTACGGACACTTGACAAAAACATTTTATTGTTTTTTTGTTGTATATTTAAAAAGTGAAGTGATGATGTCATTGTGATTTTGTGTTTTTGTAACTCGTGCTTGGATTGTTATCGAGTTGCCAACTTTAAGTTAAAAAGGTGAGTCTTGTGCAATGGTCACACTGTTTTCGAAGCTGTGTCAAACTTGTGCCAAAGTACGTACGCTCTGAAATTGATACCATTTTAGGTTATGGTCCGGATGTACTTAAGTTTTTAAATATTTTAGAGACTATATTTCCAATTCTTTTCGTAATATTATTTGATGCACCTACCGTTGCGTAGCACATTAAATAATGTTATTAATTACTAAAACACATTTTTATAACATCACTTTGTTTATATCGAGTCCGTAGGTTCTCGGACTGATATTGCGTACGTTTGTTTTTGCCTGCCGAGACCATGTAAAGGGTCAGAAACGTTGTTACATATGAAAAAAAAAAACAAATATATACGCCATTTAAATGCGAAAAAATTGTTTCATTTCCAATCGTATTGTTTGATTTATTAATTTTTTTATGTTTGACCTGAATAACGTTTTTCAGTAATTTTCAGGTTAGTATTCTCTAACTTCGGTGGCAATTTTTATTATTTAAATATTCTGCAAAATTATCATGAAGTATTACTTAATATTCGAGTGTAGTATCCTGACATATTATTTACTATTTCACGATAATATACTTGAACACTTAAATAATAGAAATTGCCAGCCAAAGTAGATAGAGAAAAATAACCTTAAAATTAGGAACTAGTTGATTTATTGTAGTGTAACTTAATAGAGATCTGTACGCGACAGTGTATAAGCGAATACAGTTGACAAGCTACAATGTTGTTTCTACTTATAATTCGTTAAAACGTTCCACTGCCAGTAATGTCTCTCGTCTGACGGGTTTAAGCCATAGTCATAAGGTAAGAGTTAGTTAGTTAAGTGGAAACATCGTTTCCTAACATTCTTGTTATACCAAGCTGTCTTGACATTGACCGCTCAAAGATATGAGGATTTTGACCTCTACTGTATTGTTTTGTGTTGTCTGTTCCCATTATATCAGGAAGTTCATTTTATATAATGCTCAGAATTACAAGCAGTTTTTAAATACATACATAGTTAAATAAATATATTTGGTCAAATTACAGACACACGGAGCTTGTCAAATTATGTTTCAGGGTGACGGGTGCAGTGGCAGTGCTTCCTAAATCTTTGTGATTTGAAACTATGAGTGGCATAGCAATTGTTATGGACAGGCGTGTCGCTGACCAGCAGGCGCATGACTTCTTCGTCTCGTCATTTGGTATCATAACAAAATAACATTACAGTTTCACTTGGGTATCAAAAGGAAGGAGGAAAAATCAAAAGGCTTATATTTTTTAATGTAAGATAGTAGAAGTGACGGTAAGAAAGTGACACGCTTAAACGCAAAAATATGACGAGGCTTGCCACTGCGTCTGTCACAACAAGGCCCACGTTCGTCCAGAGAAGTACTGCCACCTTATCTATTTCTGCCGCCAAGCAATAATATGAACATTACTTCGTTTCGGTTTTGAAGGATAAGGGATAATAATATCGCACGCACTTATAGCCTCAGAGAAACCGTGCATTGTGAGTGCTATGGATACACACATAGCAACCACAAATTACACCAAAAGTCACGAGATAAATAAATGTAGTCCATACAAATCCTTCTCCTGGCCCGGGAATTGAACCCGGTACCTTTGCGTGGCAGACCCGACCAGCATGTTAACCGTTCGGCCACGGAGGCAGTTTAGAGGTGCTCGTGAAATTACAGGCACGTGGGACTAGTCAACTTATGTCTCAGGGTGACGGGTGCAATCTCGAAATCAGTTCTTCGTGATTTAAAGCTTTGAGTGTCACTGCAACTATTAAGGACAGGCATGTCGCTTACTACCAGGCGCACGACTTGATCCTCACGTAACTTAATATCATAAAAAAATATAAGAGTTCAACTAAATTGTGTGTTATTGCAAGGGCTATTGGGTGAAGAAGGCACTGTCACTAAGAAAACTAATGAATCTCTGTCTCTTTTTACATTTGATAAAAAATGCTTCTATTTCATCCCCTTTTCATTCGCAATCGCCCTTTCACACAAGATGAATGACATACCGACCGAATGATTCGCATTTCTTTTCCTTTCGTAAACACGGCAGAAAGGATGAGTACACATCCTAGAAATGTAATTTAGGTAATAGTCAATAGCAGCAGGGTTAGCATGACCACAACAACGAAATTCTTTACCAATTTCCTCTCAAGAATGACGTCAAGCAATTTTCTCTACAATCCCGAACATGACCAAAGCGAACACTAATACTACAGTAGCGCCAAAATTGGTAGACAACAGAAATAAAATTTCTCTTCTTGCAAGTTTTATTGAGCGCAACTCGCTCATGCTACGATGGTCAATCTACAATTTCATGCGAATTAGTCGGCATAGAATGTTATGAAACAAATTTCGCGACTTCGTTTTGTTGATAATCAGAATTTATTTATTGCAGAAAAGTTTGTAATGATTACGTATCAGAACGTTACAAGTAGGCACCTAATATCATTGCATGTATACCTAAGTATGTCCAATTAAATTTGCAAAGTGCAAAAAGATAAAAAATTTATCAACTGATTCTGTCTTTGAGTAAAATCGATAACATTGTTATATTAAATATTTTAACTGCCTCTGTGGCCGAATGGTCATCATGTGCTGCTCTGCCACGCATAGGTCCCGGATTCGATTGTTGAGTTGGGAGAAATATTTGTATGGCCTGAATTTATTTCTCTCCTGACTTCGGGTGTAATTTGTGGTTGTATGTGTTCCCTTGTACTGGGCAATGAGTGTAAGCGTTATTGATATATATTATTTTATAAAAACAAAATTAATCGACCCGCCCAGTCAACAGCCAAAAATAAATTTCGCGCGTAGAGTAAAGTACTTTGCGGACTGTCCAGAAAAATTAAATAGAATAATATTTTTTGTTCTAGCTATATATGGATCGTGTGTAATAAGCAGTTTTACGACCGACCTTGTCGGACACCGAGGATTCGGTTTACGTGCACCCATACATCATTGGATGCTGGATATACAACGCACCACACAAGTCATGGTTCCGTATTTTCAGGATCAAAAATTTTACTTAGATCTATGTTGCGGAATTTCAAACGTTCGATACGTTAAATGACGCAGTGACCTTACGTGATGGTCAACCAATATCCTTAATACGTTCGCTAAGAGATATAAATAGAGAAACAATGCACAGAAATCTAAAACCTCGGAATGGTTTATAAATATTTCGTAATTTTTGACTCTGCTTGCCGAATTTCCATTACTAAAAACTGGAACTTTAACTTTATTTCACGGTCCAAACGAACTCATCGGTATCTATTACCGAAGGCGCAAAGGCGGAAATAAGAAAAATAATTGTGTATAATATTTAAAAACGAATTGCCGTCACAATATCCCTTAAAGCGGAAAACGGTTATTTACATAGATTGCTTTAGAATTGCATGTTCTTCTTTTATGATATGAAGAACGGGATGAATAAGTCGTGCCGCTTTCAAGATTTCTCATAAATGGCGCTACGACTAAAAAGTCGTTGAAAAACCAAATACAAAGACACGACAACAAGCTCATAGAATTCGTGAGGTTGGCTGGTTGGTTCCGTGGCTTAGTTGGTATAACGTCTGTCACGGTATGTTAGAAGACGTCGGTTCCGATCCGGCTGGATCTATGGATTTTTTCTGCGTGTTCGATCTTTGTATTAATAATTATAACAAATTAGTGGAGCAATTTTACAAAAAAATATTGAATATCAATTCAATAAAAAATTTTAAATAATTTAATTAATTTTTATTTAATATTTTAGGACTATAGTGACTTCAAATAGTTCGTTGCCACTTTTCTGCGCTATTCGTGGCCGCGTAGAGATCTTCCTTCGTCCAGCTGTTAGGGCACAACAGTATGCGTTGGGGCACCACAATGTAGTTATGTCTAATAGTGTCCTGAGAGGAGAAAAGGTTATACTGTGTCACGCAGGTCTTGCGTAATAATCATAGAAACACTCAGTCCATGTATGAATGAACATGTATTTATTGTAGAAGGAATAAATAACAAAATAGGGAAAAGATGAAGGATTAGGAGAAGTAAGGCTGTAACTAAAACAATGGTATAAAAACAGATAAAATAATATAAAAATGCTCCCTACAGATTAGACACAAATGTAAGTGAACTTACCCCAATAGGGCCTGTATTCCTTCCTATATATATTGCTGCATTATAAGCAGGTAGGTTTACATGATTGAAAGACGTGTTTTCTGTTTTAGTGACGACAAAACTAAGCAAAGTAAGAACGACGAAGAAAAAAAACCCTATAGAACGATTCAAAATTTCAAAAATACGTGGCCAGGAACCGGAAAGGGGTGATAAAAAAGTAGGATGAAATTGATCGCAACGTTAAAACTGTACTTACACTACGGAGATACTTATTCAATACGCACAAGAGGCTAAACCTGTAAGGCGATTTTGAATAACTTTTTACAGATTAGTAGAATTCCTTACTTATACCTTATGACTATGATTAGTTACGGTTTTTTACCACTATCACCCGTGATCATGGAGCGTGTAACCATTCGGAAACATCGCGAAAACAATGCGAATTCACAGCCCGAAAGACACAAAATCAATGCCACCAGTCGGCTTGATTAATCGACCAACTTATCAACGATGTAGCAATAAATGTAATTAAAAATGGTTTTTTGAAAAACGTCACATTGCGTCGTCAGATTCTAACGTCATGATTCTAATCGATCTGCATGCTACTTTATGTGCCTGCCAAGTGAGTGCCCCTCAGATCTTTGCGATTTGAAGCTCTGAGTGGCACTGCAACTGTTATGGACAGGCGTGTAGCTTACTATCGCCTGATAGCACGACTTGTTCGTGCCGTCACTTGATATTATAAAAAAACTGACTTCAGATTGTAGAATTTAATATAAAATCAAATCAGAAACTCCCCGCGCAGAATTTGAAGGTTACATCTATGTGATAGGTTGTACTAGAGGTTAATGAACAGTCTGCTAGGGGTGGCTGTGAGCATGCGCAGTAGATGTTTTGGGGATTTCGCTCGTGCACTCATTGTGTTACGATTGGGGCTTTGTGAGAGCTAAAACCAACCGAGGTGACGTTAGCATCACGATGTTTTCTTTTATATTATAAAGATAGCAGTCACTGTTCGAAAATATTCATTGGTTAAAGACTAACTCAGGCTATCCCTATTTTTTTTATTTATTTGGGATATTCCACATAAAAACGCTACACAATACATAATCAAACCTTCGAACTTATAAACAGAGTGCTTCTACACAAAGAACATTACAGCATGTAACATACAACTATTAAGTCTACTGCATAGTCTATTTTGTTTATAATAATAAAGAACAAACACAAAGAAACACTACGGCAAAAAAGCCGTTTAGAAAAGCACGTAGAAATTCGTAAGATCTGCCGGCTTGATCTGTAGCTCTGTTGGCAGAGCGGTAGCCACGTTGAGGCAACGGAAGCTGGTTCGAGTATAGTCGGGTCGAAGGAATTTTTTTCGTGTTTCTTCGATTTTTGTATGAATTATAAAAAAAAACGACCTCTAAAGTTCGTGAAATCTATTTGTCAAGTTGTATCGAAATCGGTTGCCGGAAAGGCGGGAAACCGGATTCATCCTCTAGTTTGCTACACTTATAGGTGGAATATTTTCTTTAAATTTCAATGGGACCACTACTTAAGTCCCTCACCCTCATTGCAACAAAAAGGAATCACCACCTAATATACACACAAATAAAAATACAGTGGAATTGAGAGCCTCCTCCTTTATTTTTTGAAGTCGGTTGATAATAATAACAAATTAGTGGAGTATTTTCACAAAAATTATATGAATATTGACAGTAGTAAAACATTATGATACTCAATAAAATTTACTCGTAATTAATTCCGATTTTCATGACACAAGCGTTTTAGTTACTTTGGGATCGGAGCAACCTATGTGATGCTGTCTAATATTTTAATTAGTTATGATGTTTCGAGACCAATATCTAAATAAAAGTCACAACTTGGAACAATTATTGCACACGGAGCTTTGGCAAAAGCTATATAGTCACTTTTTTTTTGATACCAAATGACAGGACGAACTAGTCAAGGGCCTCGTGGTAAGCGAGACGTCAGTCCAACATTTGCAGAGCCACTCAAAGCTTTAAATCACAAAGATCTGTGGGGCACTGCCACTACGTCGACGCACTGAGACAGTTGACAAGTCCCATGTGCCTGTTATTTCAACAGCACCTTCACCGTTCAAAACCGCAAGACAGTAACACTCACATTACGGCTTGGCGGCAGAAATAGGTAAGATGGCAGTATTTCCGTGGACGAACTCTTCCACAAGAAGCTCTACTGCTACTAAAAGATTTTAGTAGCAGTAGAGAGTAGAGTAGAGAGTAGTAGAGAGAGTGGATGATTATCCAATAACAAAGCGGAAGACCCTATTGCTTCTATTATCTTCTTCTTCTTCTAAGTCGTATTCTTCAACGCTGAAGGTTTTTTCGTGGCAATATGTGCGAGCTGTTTCCACTTCGTTCGATTGGAACAACAAGACCCGCGACGACAATTACTTATGATATGGAGCCCTAAAAAACTTAATCGTATGTTAACGATCGGAAATCCCAATTCCATCGCCCTTGTAATTTAAGTATAAGTTTCCAGAACAGAAGTTCCTAAGAAATCCCATTATAAGGCCATCAAATAGTCTTTTGAACTTACCGACAAATTTTTTACTGGTTTTGAGGATAAAAGGGATTTCAACCATCATGTTATAAACTCACTCTTGCTGGAAGCAAAGGCTGTATTCGGAATTTAAAGCTAAATGATCTAAATTCTTTTTAGTTTTAGTTACTAAAGTGTAATGAGTTCTTCATTAGAAATATTTATGAAATAAAATTTCTTTGACACCAAATTTTTACGATTTCATAGTTACCACGGTCCTTACACTAGGCAAGCTTGAATCGTGGGAACCCAGACATTACACATTAACATTTTTGCATCTAAAACGAGCAGAAATAGATGTAAGAATATGATAAGTAGGTACTTAAAATGTTAATAACATTATAAGTAACGTTACAAATTAATAAAATCGATAAAGTCAAATACGCAAATACAATTGCATGTTTGATCGTTTTTAAAACAGGGAATTTTATAGATTATTAACATACTTATGGAAAACTTTTTAATAAAAATGATATACACATCTCAAACTATAATCAGACATATATGTCTTTACATCACGCAAATACATCTATAGGCAAAATGAAAAAGGTTTCTTCAGTTATACGACTCTTCCACCTGAATTCTCGAATGCCCCCTTCATAACTGTCGCTGGTATTGCCATTTTACTGTCACCAATTTTACTGAAATCGATACCTGATTATTTTAATTTGCTCTCGCCATTGCGAGACGATTTTCGAATCGGGAATCGGGAAAACCACAATTGACAGCCAAGAATTTTTTTTTGATAATAAGTGACGGGACAAACAAGCGTGCACCTGTTGGTAAGTGACACGCCTATTCACAGCAGTTGCAGCGTCATTCAGAACTTTAAATCGCAAAGATCTGAGAGGCACTGCCACTGCGCCCGTCACCCTGAGACGTAAGTTGATAAGACCCTTGTGCTTGCAATTTCACCAGCACTCTTGCCCTACAAAACCGGAACGTAGTGCTCACATAGTACTGTGTAACAAGCAGTAGCTTGATGGCAGAAATAGGTAAGGTAACTAAAGTAAGGATACTAAATTTAAATTCATTGGTTACTTACGTATGACGTCATAGTGTCACAATTTTCAGATTTTATTTATTTAATAAAAACAAACAAATCTTAATTATTTCAAAACAATATTAATTGAATGATCGTGTTCATTATACAAACAGACTTTCTGACGACACTTTTTTTATTGTTGTCCAATCACCTATTCAACCGTGTGTTAATAAAGCTAACAAGATTTCAAAACTTTTGTAGTTATTTACTAGTTACAAAATCTTACCACTGTGTGACTTTTTATTGGTCACGGGTTTGAAACCATTCTTAGATACCGCGGTAAAAAATATCTAACATATGAAACATACAGCTTGCTAGATCGAGTCTAGCCGGATCAAAGGAATTCTTCTATATAATATTCTAAATATATATATAATATTCTTCGCTTCTTTTTAATATTTTATCTTTCCGCTTAATCAGCTTTGATGAATTTTGGTATAGAGATAACTAGGACAGAGGCTACTTTTTGTGACAAAAATAAATCTTAAAGGGGTTGAAATATGGGATGAAAGTTTGTATGTAACCTATAAAAGTTTTTACAATATCAAGTGACGGGGCGAGCAAGTCGTGCACCTGGTGGTAAGCGACACGCCTATCCATAACAGTTGCCGTGCCACTAATCGCAAAGATCTTAAAGGTTACTGCCACTGCGCCTGTCACTTAAGTTGACAAGGCCCATGTGCCCGTAATTTGATTAGCACCCTTACCCTTCCAAACCGGAACGCAGTAATGCTCACATTACTGCTTGGCGGCAGAAATAGGTAAGGTGGTAGTATTTCCCTGGACGAACTCTTTCACAAGGAGCTCTACTGCCGTTCTTTTATGAAAATTAGTATGGTACAGTAGGCGAACTCGCGGACACCAGCTAGTATTCAATTAAATAAATTATGTGTAAGGCTGTTCATATTTCTAAATTGGGTGTAGGGTAGATATATTTTTAGTAAAACAAAAAGGGACAGAGCTGGGACGGAGTCGGGTCGAGGTCGGTGCGACTTTTAATATTTAATTTTGCACGTCCGCGTAGTAAAAGGGATCGAAATGACACAGTACGGTGTTTATTTAACTTTTAGATTAGTTCGCGATTGCAATTGTGTACCCTCAAGGACCACGCAAGACGGATAAATGTGTATTATTATTTATTTTATTGATAATACCATAATTTTAAATGAAAAATAGCAAGCAGTTAGAACATCCTTTGCCCAAATATTTTTCTATTTTAAAGCTGGTAAATTGTGTAATATATTGACTAAAAAAATTTAATATTGCAAGTACCTCTACTTTTGAATTGAAAAAGAAACTAGTTTATTATTGAAATACATTAAAATATATAGACACCGAAAATTTAATTATTTATTATGATTAACTGAAGATGTGGTTTCTGGAAATACACGAGTTCACAGACACACTCTCCCACATACACGTAAATACATACACATACGCGCTTTCTTACGTGCACACACATACACGCTTACACACATATACACTTACACAAGCACACACCTACACACGCACGATTCTACACACTAGCTCTTTGATGCCTTTTTATTAAAATATTTTTATTAACATCTCTGTTAAAATTGGTGTAACCTTAACAACAATACGTTCGAGTATGGGGATCCTGGAAGCTTAGGGGTCGTATTCTAGAACTCTAATCAATGCTCAAGTCAGGATTGCACTGGAAACACAAGCACTGGAACTACGACCCTAATGGCAATGACTTGTGTATGATTTTCAGTGCTCACTGCAATACTCAAGTCCTGACTTGAGCATTGAGTAGAGTTCTAGAATACGGCCCTAAGACACAGATCTCTTGATCTAGTTTAGATTCCAGTCTCCAACAGATTTTGTCCTCTGTTGAATAAAACTTGATTCTGTAACAATTATTTTGTAACCAAAATTTGTGGAGAAAATAAATTATTATTATTATTATTATTCCATTATCCACTCCTGAGCACGGGTCTCCACTTTTTCCCAATAGTTGTAAACCGTCTTCAACATGCAGGTTCCATCAAGATGTTTTCCTCAAGGGTTGTAACTATTACTACTAAACTTTTACAAACATAACTACGTAACTTATAAATAAAAGTCGCCAGTACAGTCAACAGCACATCAAGGTATACACTTTTGTTCGCCTATCGCCTTCACAGAAACGGAACAAGATACGTCAATATGTAGCCTGATATGCTGCCGTCCGAAGCAATCTCACTGAGATATACGTATATATGGATTATTGTTCTTTATAGGAAATGAAACTGTGTATAAATAGCGTATATTTATTGTTTCAAATAAACCAACGTTTGTTTGAAAAAAAATACGCTATGGTCTCGGCTGATTAGTCGTGGTCGTGGAATCTGAAAAGGGCCTGGCAGGTTTTTTTTATTTTTGATTATTTATGTTGCCAACTCATGGGACGAACAAATCATGCACATGCACAAATGAAATTATTTATTGGTAACAATGTTACACGTTACTAGATAGAAGCTATATCATTTGATTTGTAAAACGAACAATCATCTATTACGCTACATTACATTTCAATTCAGTGTTTATGTTAATGAAATTATGAATGTTTCATTTATGAATATTCTTTTTTTGTGTGAAAAGGTGCACCCTCGTGGTGGTCCCATTGTCACCAAGTCAGAATCTGATGAGGGTATCCCATGGAAATCGAGGAAAATCCAGAAATATTATAGGTTTGTTAGTGTACTTACCGATTTTTCCATCAATTGTGGACCGATTTTGAAAATTCTTTTTTTATTTGAAAGTATACGCTCGAGGTAATCTCTGATGCCAACAAAGCTCTTCCCGGTTCGTTTAGGCTATCACAAGTTACTAAGTATTTTCACATATAATCAACAAATCACCGTCGCCATGACAACCAGAAAAAGAAGTATAAAATGTACAAAGGAGTCCTTATTAGTCC